>NC_056479.1:18675738-19039160 GCF_008729295.1 Plectropomus leopardus | reverse complement strand
CAACGGCTCTCCTCAGGACAGAGGGATGTCGTATTCTGTAAAGCCCTCCAAGGCAAACTGTGTTTTGTGATAATGGGCTTTATAAATAAAATTGAATTGAATTGACAGGTCACTGTGGTAGCAGCTTGTCAATCACAAGGTAGCCATACCCTGCTTTATCAGCTATTTTATTCTAAATTGGACCAAAGATTTCAAATTGCTGTATTGAAGAAAATTTGAAACTAGTGTTAAAGAACATATAAACTCATTTGGTAAATGTTAACTGTGATAATAAATCAAGTGAGAAGTTAGATATTTTCTCATAGACTTGTACACAATAAGCCTTTATAGTCGCCATGAGCTAGATCGCTAGTTTGAGGCACTTCGCACTGACATCACTTTTTCAGACTCAGAGGCTATGTTGATGTTTTTTTTAAATACACAGGTTTCCCATGGTCATGGAAACCTGAAACAGCCATGGAATTTCACAATCACATTTTCCAGGCCTGGAAAAAATCCTGGGATTTGTAAAAGTCATTGAAAATTTAAAATCGGCATGAAATTTAGCTTTTTGTAATGAAATTGTGTAATCTTCCATGGATAACCTTCCATGTAATATAACAAAGCGGCAAATTTATTTTCTGAAACTGTAGATATAACGTACCTCTAGCAAGTCTTGATGTATTATATCATTTGCTAAACATTACTGATGGTTCCTCATTTTCTCCCAGTGCTTACCTCTTCCTCTTTGTGTACCAGCAAGCTGACCTTACAATTATGGGCAAAAAAAAATATTATGATACTTAAAAAGTCATGGGAAAATTTCTGAATTTTGTGCGTAAAATGCGCAGGAACCCTGCATACAGTCAATAGCCCCTTTTACATTGCCTGTTTAAGGCAGGAATATTGCTTTGTGACGCCGCCTCACCGTTCAGTGGAAAAAGTATGACTGCTAAATGGGGGGACAGAGTTGTCTTACCTTTGAGCCGACAAAAGAGGTGGAAACAGCACCGAAACGACATCTGTGTGAAAGGGACGGCCAGCAGCATGTGATCATGAGCAGGACAGGTGTGACATTTTGACGCAGTATTATATGCGCGACCTACGACAGGAGATTTAAAAAGCAGCCAGCAGCAGTTACCGTCTGACTCAAAAACGAAGAACAGCAGCTGAAAATGTCTGCAAATTGTGAAAAAAATGATTTGAGAGCAGATGACAAGAGCAGGTGCAATATAACAAGATGATAAATGATTTTTAGAAAGTGCTGCTGATGCATATCTTATATGTCACGCTAGAGGCAGATGCTGTTGCGTTAGAGGTCACACCCATTACGGCTCTTTTGTTTCCGCGATGCCAGCATGCTTTATAAAATCCCACACTGGTGTAGCATGATGTTGCTGTTTTTTGGTCCTGTGTAAAAATGCAAAGGCGGTGTAAAGAGGGGACTTTGTGGCGGCTCTGTGCTGTGACCAGTCTGTAGAGAGTGCTTATGATTTAAAAGCAGCATTACACTCTTTGAGATCTATCACTGCGTTATTGACACGATGCTTTTGTTTGTGTTTAGGTGAGCTGCGGGTGCAGAATAATGACAACCTGGTCCACGCACTGATCACCTGCGAGGGCGGTGTGACAGGTAGCGCAGAGGCTAATGCCTTCAGCGTGCTGCAAAGGATCCTGGGAGCTGGGCCACATGTAAAGAGAGGCTCCAACATCACCAGCAAACTGAGCCAGGGTATTGCCAAAGCCACCACACAGCCCTTTGATGTAAGTTAAGAAAAGAAGGAAGTTAAAGGAGTTAAATTTTATTATTTATTTGTTGCGTTAGTGACAAATGCAGAGAGTTTGTCTTCTAATATCAGATGACCTCTGGCTGCCTTTCAGGCCACAGCCTTCAATGCCTCATACTCCGACTCCGGCCTATTTGGCGTCTATACCATCGCACAAGCAGACTCTGCAGGAGAGGTGATTGCCAAATTCACTCGTTCCAAGAAAAATCCAAAAATGTGCAAAGGTACCAGAGTCTGCATTTCACCGAACTGTTTCTTGTTGACATCCTCTGTAGGTGATCAAAGCTGCCATTGCTCAGGTGAGAGGTGTAGCTGAGGGAAATGCGTCAGAGGCTGACGTCACCAGAGCAAAGTGAGTTCACTGAGTAACGTTGGACATGGAGGTGAAGCGGTCGCGTACCAAAATAATGTTGTTGACTCCGGAGTGTGTTTGACTTTTCTGCGCAGGAATCAGGTGAAATCAGAGTACCTGATGTCAATAGAGAGCACTGAGGGACTGATGGAGGAGATCGGTGCTCAGGCTCTGACCACTGCAGCGTACCAGCTCCCTGACGCTGTTCTCCAGGCTATAGACGCTGTTACCCAGGACGATGTGGTCAAGGTGAGTGTCTCTGTTGTCACACCTTCACTCCAGTGGTGCCTTGCAATACATTATCGGCAGGGAGCGGCCCTCAGTGAAACAGCTCAGATAAGCACAATGTGTACACAAGACCTGCCTGCCCAAGACCAGATGGCAGACGCATAAAAATTATAATTTTAGCGACCAGCTGGTGGACAGAGTGCAGTATTTAGCAGCTGGTGAGTCAGATGTTTCCCTCAGGAGTTGGTGGAGACCAAAAATGGAACTAAAAGAAAAGTGAATATTGGACTTGCAGTCCAGGCTAGACTGTAAACGAGACAATCTGGCCCGGGTCAGGCCAATCATAACCGTTAATCTAAAATGAGTCATGTTTGAGGCGAGTGCTTTCAAAGCCTTCGGGCTTTACGCAAAATACATGATAATGTCATTTTTGGCTTGTGCAACCTTTGTGCCCGGGACACGACAATGAGCACAAGTCTAACTTAGTAAAGACGAGCGCTGTTTCGACTTAAGTACTTTTTTCTAATTCTGATGGCAAAAAAGGGCAACACTCATTCATCGTGGATTTCCCACTCATTTATTTGTGTCGGCCAATCACAGTATCAATATGTGCCGCCACATATTGATTTTATATTTTCGGGAGCTAGACCGTTCATAAGGAGCAGAATATATAACCTGACCGGTTATTTAGAGAATTACACTTTTGAAAGTGCAGAGTGTACTCTGGGCACAGACAGAGCATTATTTTTTTTTATTTTATATTATTTTTCTTGGAACAACAGCGCTCTTATTTCAGTGTTGTCCGTCGTTATTCCAACCTACTTGAGATGCGTTCCCATGGATCACAGCTGGCACCTTGGGATCCAGCACCGGTTTGTCAGCCTCCGCCAAACATCGATCTAATCATGCACAGACATATTGATGCTACACCACCACAGCTCATCTCTGCAGGCTGTAGTCTGCTTACATTTGGGATTTTGGTAAACAGCTGTTGGAAATTGAAACTGGCCCAGGGGGTCCCAGACTAACTTGCGTTTGCAATTTGCAAATTGCCAGAAACAGCAATCCAATGAATGCTACAGTATTTTGATAAATGATTAATCATTTCAGTCCTTTAGCAAAAGACGTCCAATATTTGCTGTGGTTTGGAATTTGCTGGGTTTTTTTGCCATCTTTGATCCAACATGGGAGGCCTTGGGTTTTGGACTGTTTGTTGGACAATATAAGCATATTTAATATGTCACTTTGGATTTTGAAAAATGAGCATTTTTCACTTTTTTGGGGACATTTCATAGACTATACAATTAATCTATTAATCAAGAGATTACCCCAATGAAAATAATATCTAAATGCGGCCCTAATGTAAATAGGCAGCTGTTTGCTAACCTGCTAACAAATGTAACCTAGTGTTATAGTGATGTACAGTCCTCTGGTGATGGTGGTAAACTCACTGCGTGAGTAGATTGAGTAAGTCAGTTTGTGTGGAGAAAATATGTTTTTGTGTGTAAATAGTGACCTCTTTAATACAGGTGTTTATGAGTGATGAAAACATAAATACAGGCATAATTAGGAAAAATGCAGAAACAATTAAGTTACGAAAAAGTAATGTATAATAATATAAACATGCAGGTTCACTCATCAGTGTATTTGTGTATTTATATCTTTCTTTTGTGACGGTTAATTGAGTCGCATACTGTTTGAGTAATAGTTTATTATGTATTTAAGTGCTAAATTAAAAAGATCCCCTATGTCCCTTTCTTTACAGGCTGCAAAAAAATTTGTGGATGGCAAAAAGACCATGGCAGCAAGCGGACATCTGGTGAATACACCGTTTGTGGACGAAGTATGAACATAAAAATATGAGATCGGTTGATTTTAACTCGGGCGTGCTGCGCCTGGCTGCTTAAAAAGGAAAGAGGACCTCAAAGCCACAGCCTCCTGCAAGAATTCATTTGATGTCACCAATCATTTGTAGTCTGTACCGCAGTATGTGTAAACACCAACAGGGAGCCGAAGAATCATAATGCAAATTCTCTTTTGTTTTTTTGTTGTCAATTTAACTGTATATCTATGTAAATTAAAGATCATAATAACCACAGGTTGTTGCTTTAATTTGTATCTTGGGATGAGTCCAGATTTACTGAGGGGTTTTTTTTGTGCTGTGTCAGGAGCGTGAGGGTGGTATGGTGGTTTAAAAAAAAGGACTGTTGAAGCAGCAGTCGGTATTTTTAGCACTTAGAGATGTTATGTTTTTCAACCAACAGGGGGCCCCAAAAGCACAAACATGACTTGGCAGGATTGAAAGTTGAGCATCCTAAATTTAGGTTGAAGCCACCCTGTTTTTGCTCAGCCAGAACAGAAGGTGCAGAATGAACAGTTGTGGAATAATTATGATTTTCTGAAGTAGCAATACCAGCTAAATGTACATAAATGCATTGGCTCCTGCCAGCTTGGTGTGATTATATGTTGCACTGTTGGATAATTGTTACTGATTCATTATGCAGCATTTAAATGTTGCACTTGGTCGAGCTAATAAGTATTACTGTAGCTAAATCATACTGCCCCACATATTATAAAATACATAAATATATGTAAAATATCTGCAGATTGGCTTGTAACTATATGTGATAATAACTAATAATTTTTGATTCATTGCTTATCAATAAAATCTTAGTATGAAACATGCTCACTACAATTACATAAAGCCCAAGGTAAAGCTATTATATAGCTTGACCTGATTTTTTTTTTTATTTCCAATCATAACAAAGAGCTAGAAGCAGAAAATATTTAACTTTTTTTTTTTTAAAGTGTGGAACCAGTATTAGTTTGCTTGATTAATGAAAAATCAATTGGTGTTGGCATTTTTTGTCATATTTCAGCTCTAGTCCTACTAAACAGGCCCTCATTTATGAAAATATTTCAAGTAATAACAATAATTCTTCTTATTATTGATGATTTTTTTTACTCTTGCACCTCCATCTGTTTATGTATGGGCTCAGTGCTTTTAAGCCCTCCTACATGGATTTAATGTTTACGTTTTTATTCTGTAAATATTTTCATGAACTTGAAAATTCATACAATCAAAAGTATTATTATTGTTAGTAGTAGTAGTAGTAGTAGTAGTAGTACTAGTAATATAATATTTATTAATATTATTTTGAGGTTGAGTTGTAGGTGATAATTATTATCTGAAATAAGCCCCCTCCACACGTGGGGCCTCAAAATTGGCTGAAAATGCAGGACATTTATTGCATTATATTGCATGCTATTTTATTAAAATTCAAAATGAGACTGATGTGATTTTAAAGGTGCACCCACCCCAATTATTCGCCTCAAACAGGGCGAGTCAGGACAACATAAAGCCCGTTTAGTGTAGTACATATAATCTCGCGAGAAGAGAAGAGGAGAACGAATGCCCCCCTCCCTCCTGAACGTGAAGCTGTGTGTGTGTGTGTGTGTGTGTGTGTGTGTGTGTGTGTGTGCGCTCGCGACGCTGCGTGGGGGTGTTCGCCTGATGTCATTTGGCAGAAAGGGAGGCTGAGCTAACGGTGGGCGCACGGCTGAAAAGCATAACAATAACCGCTTTACCGTCCACACCGGGACTTCATAACGTCTCCTTTGGATTTAAGTACGCAGCGTTGAAAACCGTCTCCTCACCGTGGTCTGGGGGAGAAGAAGGAGACGCGGAGGAGGAGGTGAAGCTAACGGACTGAAAGTACCAGATGCTATTCCAGCGGAGAAGGAGAACGGGCTCGAATAAGCAGGAGAGGGTGATGGGTTCTCGTTTTCCTGACGGCTAACGTTACACCTTCGCTTGAAAACACAGATACCGCGAAGTGAGGGCCGGCTTGCTTTGCTTCTTGTCCACCTCCGTGTGTGTGACATTGTGTCTGAAATGCTAGCGCAGTCGCGGTCTCGGCCGTCGAGCAGCCTCTGGGCCGCAGCTCGGCACACCGAGCCCGAATCTGGGAAATAGCTAGCTAGCTACCTGCTAGCTGCAGCTGTACCCGATGCTGCGGCTGCTGCTGCTGTTGCTAAACGGATCCGAAAGGCAACACAAGGGCCCCGGCGCTGACTGAGCTATTGTTTTACCTTACTGGACTACAACGGGCATTTGAGATGTGATGCTTCTGTGCATCGTTTTTGAGCCTTTTGTAGCAGGAGGCTCTCGCTTGCTTGATGCGAAGGAGCTAACGTTGCTGCAAAATGCACAGCAGAACCACAACAGCAGGATCCTGTTGAAGGGGGCGAGGTTAGACTGATAACAGCCCACCCTGTGTCTCTCTCAACGCTCACATTTTGGACAACGACCGCCAGTTTTTCCCCCACGTTATTCACCGCTTCATCAGCTGGCGATATGGATAAACTAACGATCATTTCAGGGTGCCTGTTTCTGGCAGCAGATATCTTTGCAATAGCCAGCATTGCAAACCCAGACTGGATCAACACTGGTGAATCAGCAGGTAAATGAAGCAGGCCACAACTGCCATTGAAAACTACTGTTATGTTTTGTGTTATTTCTAGCAGGATTTGTTGTCACTGCCACCCCCTCACACGGCAGGAGCATTTGCCATCAGATAATCTCCACAACAAAGATATGCTCCATTGTGTGGAGGGTTTCATCTGCAGCAACATCTTTTGTCCTCCACAGTAGCGTGTCCTATACACAAGTATATTGACTCCCAGACAAAAATATCCAGACCAAAAATTCCAATTTAATAACTGATTGATCAGCTTATGAACGTCTGCTGCTTTTAGTTCTGCAACTAATGGTTGATTTTATTACTTTTGATCAGTGGGTGTTAGCTATTATATGCAAGGAAATAGTGAAAAATGGCCATTATGATTTCATGGACTCCAAGGTGACATCTTGAAATTGCTTGTTTTGTCTGATATGGAGTAAAAAAACAAACAATGTTATTTAATTTGCAGTTAAATTTATGCAGGAGTTAGATCCATTTTTGCTTCATAATGCTGCTGAAATAGGTTAGTCAGTTAATCACTTGTTAGGAAATGAACCACGTGCTAAATAGTGGGGATTTGCTGCTTTTTTGGGATGCACAAGAATATCAGCATGTCCTTGGTAGGGTTGCAGCGACAAACTGGTTTTAAGGTATACTGTGACGATTTTCAATTGATGGTTATGATATAGTGGACATTTGAGTATCTACAATATTGGTGGGGAAAAAAGGAACTGGGTGGAGAATCACACCTTTGTTTTAGTTATTTAAAGAAGGGAGGATTTTTAAACACATTTCTATACAAAAATGGTTTCTAGTTTCAATTACATTTATAAAACCCTTATTTTCTCTCCTGTTTTCATTCCTTAGAGGCTCATTTGCCTGATAATAATAATACTTCTGCAATGCTGTGAAACTGCAATATTTTCTGAGATGGTTATTGTACTGTAAGAATCTCATAAATAAACCCTAGTCATCAGTATCATCATATATTGGCTGTAAAATGAAATATTAGTATAGGCCAACATACGTGATTTCTGCCATTATGACAAACAGATATTTGTATGTATTTAATTTTTAATTGATTAAATGAACATGTACACAGGGAACACATATTACATACACTGAAGTAGGGATGCACTGATCCAACATCTTCAGTCCCCATAACGATACCTGGGTTTTGCATATCGGTTTATACTGAACTGATACCATTGTTGAATTCGAACTGTATACCTCACCATATGGAAGACGCTAAAGGCATAGAAAGTAAAATAGGACGACATTCATAGTTTCATCTGACCGTGGTATTTTGCACTATAATAAACATATGATGAACTATTATTTATTAAACTATCCAGGATATCATAAGAATGAAAAGCTCCATCTATAGGTGAATTTAAGCACATTGTGCAATTTTGTCGTTATCGGGATCGATGTCCGATCTTAATATGGTGTCGGAGCGTCCCTTCATTAAAGCACTGTGTTTTATGTGTCCATCTGCGGGTGGGCCATAGCAAGAAGAGTATACATAATATGTTATTTCCACTACAGAAGAGACCTGATGATCACTAAAATTAGGTGGGGAAAAATTGGATACATTGATACCGGTATAGGTTATTGGCCAAATGAGTCGCTATAAATTAGCATATTGGATATTGGCAAAAAATTCAAAATCGTGCATCCGTTCTGCTTTTCTTTGTTTTATACAGTCCTAAACTGTTAGATTTTGTTTTGTTTTGAACCATAATGAGCAAAAGAAAGCTATTTGAAGATATGACACATATGACACTGTGCTTAGGGAAAATTTGACGCATTTTTCACTATTTTCAGACATTTTGTTGACAATATAATTGGCTCATGGGAAAAAAATAAGTAAATTGTGTAAATATTTATTTGCAGCCTTTTTTATATTGGCAATCCAATTGATTATCATTTCAGCACAACAAGTAATTGCTGTCCTCTATTTCTCTGGTGACTTGACATTTGAAGTGACCTCCATGCGATCAATCTAATCAGCGATCACTTGAGGAACCAAAGCAGGTGCTCTCTCTGGTGTCCCTGCTGATTTTGGACAGAAGCACGTGCTGTTTGTCCTCTCGCTTTATTTGTGTCTCTCCTGAAAACACATTCAGGCTATTGATAGACAGCTGCTCCTCTTTGTTCCCTCTGCAGGATGACAGCTTAATAACTGGGTCAGGACGGGGCCATCATCCACCAACACATAACCAGGCTGTATTAACCCCACAAAATAAGCAGTCTGCACAAAAGTAATAATAGGATGCAAATGAAAAGAGGGCACCATTGACAATTCACACCTTTGGTTGTACTGGAGAGTTCACATCTAAAGTTAGTGTAGAAAAAGGTGGATAGTAACCTCCCACTACCTGCACATAAAAGCTGAACCTTTGCTATGTGAAAACTGCAGTGTTGTAGTGAGTGTCGGTGTTGTAGAACAGGTACCAACCTCCACCTCGCCGTCATTAGGCAGGTTTCCATTACAGATTTACGCAAAACTTAAGCTATATTTTCTAAATGTCATTAAAACACAATTGCAAGATGACTGCGTTTCTGCTGAGTGTTGTTAGGTACTTCTCCTCTTGCGATAACATTCAGGGAAGAATGGTGATGGATGTTCAATCAATATTTCAAAATTCAATATTTCCAATCGAAGGCGACATAGGTGTTTTATGTAGGCGATATTGGAAAGGAAAGCCCCTTATACGTGGGAGCGGCCACGTATGAGGGATTTCTAGGAGGTGATAATCCACTATTTCACAGAGGGGTTGTGGATTCAAAACTCAAACTCAACTTTTATGCTATGCAAAAACACCTGTTTTACCGCCAGCTGCATCAGGCCCAAGGGAGCCAGTTCCTATCAACAAGCACACAGCCATAGCATCATGTGACCTCTAAAAGCAATAAGTGTCCATTTTTGCGTAATGGGGCTTTTGCAAATCACCTGAAATACAACCTCATGTGAACGTAATTTTTTTGCGATAAATGGGAGGGTGTTTTTTTTATTTTATTTTTTTAACTGACCTATATTTTATATTCACAACTTCAATTTAAGGGTTAATGGAAACCCGCCTACTGTTCTCACTTCCCCTCATAGCTTTCACTGCCCTCTCTGATGGAGAACATGTAGGTGATAGATCGTATATCTCTTTTATACTTTTTTTACTCATCATTTTGAGAGCGTACCAGCTGCTGTTTTGGAATATTTGATAATTAACTATTTTTTTATCTAGCCAACATTCTGTAGTGCTCTTTGAACCTGAAAATTAGTTAGCTTGCTTGCAAAGTAAATTTTCACCTTGGACGGTGGGTCACAGTTTCTGCCCATCTTGGTTGTCTAACAACATCCTCTTTCAGCTTATTTCAGTCAGTGGTTAATAAATGCAGATCATCATTATATAGCTAGAGAGTCAGCATGATGTGAACCTTAAAGGGATACTTTGCAGGTTTTCAACCAGCTTTGTATCAAAACAATGTGGTTAGTATCCGTAAATGAACTGTGGAAAACTTCCCTCCATCTAACCGGTGCCTGGCTCACACAGGCTGTTGCGCATACTACAGGCTGTACTTCCACATTTTCATATTGCCCACCAGCCATGCCACACAAATAGAATAGAAGCGGATCAAGAGAAAAAACCTGCACCTCTCTCTATCTCTCAAGCAAAAGAAATACAGTCAAATGGAAAAACTAGACAGTGTTGATCAAAAATAAATTAAGATTACATTACTGCACTGCCTATTTCTCTCCTTAAATGTTTTCAGAAATACATTTTACCACCGTGTTTAGCTGTAATAGCGAGGGCTTGTGAACAGGAATTTGGCGCCATACTGTTTACTGCACAGTGAAAATGGAGGCCGAAAAAACTGGAATCAAATAGTAAAACCAAGCAGTGCTGATCAAATATAAACCAAGATTCTGTTACTGCGTTTACTATTTCTCACCTCAAATGTTTTCAGAAACATGTCTAAGCTTACCCTTTAACTGTAATACGAGATTGTTTGTTACCAGTCGGCTGCCAACATTCAAGTTCGCATTACGTTTTCTACAAGCGGGAGCATTCACTGGTCTGGTACTGTGCAGTGCATTCTGGTAGTTTTAGGTTTTGTACCTCTTGAGCAAATGCAGATACTGCAATTCTTTTTCTCTCTTTCTATGGTCATGTAGCACCAACTTCAAAAATACCTGCATATTTCAACTGTATGGATGACCTAGTTTTATGTGAGGACTTTCTTTATATCAGTGAAATACTTTTTTTAAATGCCAAATGTATAAAACGTTATTTGTGACAGAGCCCATTAAAAGATGATTATATCGTTATTGGTTGAGTGTGCGGTCTTAACCTAGCACATTGGTGGTTCGTTTTTGGGGTACCAGTTTTATTAGTCTAAATATCAAACACATAATAAAAAATGATTGATACTACACTGTTATGTTGTAAGCAGATGTAGTCAGTGTTTATTAGTGTTTATTAATAAGTATAATACTTTTTTTCTGATTATGTTTTCATCTTGCAGTTGCCATCCCTGACATACATACTGTGCACCAAACTTTTTTGTTTGTCACAGAGCTTTGATGGTATTATACTATCCTGTATATGTGTCTCAGCCAAGGAGGTATGTTGTTGATTTGGTTTATTTGTCTTTTTGTCAGCAGGATTTTGTAAAAACTATTGGACTGATTCTTATGAAACTTTGTGGAAGAGTATAGCATTGGTCATGAAAGAAACTGTTGAATTTTGGAGCAGATCTGAATTTTGGAGTAGTTACACAAACAGTTTTTGCTTTTGTTAACGTTGCGAGATAGGGCACATGGACCTGGTGGAATCACTGCCTTACATTTTAAAATCCCATAGACAGTAACAAAGGTCAATAGTGACAAAAGTGAAAGTCACTTTATTGTTATTTCTGCCATATTCTCAGAACATATAGAGTATAGACATACAAAACATAACCAAATGTAGAATTATAATGATTCCATATCACAATCCATATTCACAGGTACCACTATTACTCATGGTTTTCAGACACATTTAGTTGCTTAAACTTCATGCAGAAAGTAGTCGTTGTAGAGGAGATCATTGTCACCACTTATACACAAATATATCCAGACATATGTGGTGGTACGCTTGCAAATTTGTTTATCATAGAAGACTGGATTATTGTCCCTAGCAAAGGTTTGTGCTCTCTGAGTGCCCTTCTAGTTTATATCCATATTAATGTGCAGACAAAGTACTTTTTTATAAAGATTTTTACTTAACATATTCACTCACCAATACAGTGTATGTGTCTTATGTACAAACATAGGCAGAACATTTGCATTAATTTGTCTACCTTGCTTAACAGACTAGTGGATTGCTTGAAGTTATGATGAAGTAAGAGCCCGTGTTGATTTCCCATGTTGCATTATCTCCAATCAGCTGACCTCTGGTTCCTCTGGCTCTGTTTTTGTCTTGACAGAGGGGCTTGCTGTTTGACAACGGGCCCTTGTAGGACCTCAGTGTGTCATCTTTGTGCTCAGAGCGTGGAGAAACAGACATGTTCCCCTGGGCAGTTTGCATTGATAAGATCTGACTGTGCTCATTGAGTGCGTGGCTTTTGCCTCCCGTTTTTGTCAAGTGATTTCATCAAGGCATTTTAGATCATTGAAAATACATACACAAACTGTGAGGCTTTTGTGTTAGATCATTTGGCGCTGATGATGATGATGCTGCTTGCTGTTGTTCTGACAGAAAGCCAAAACCGCCCCAGTAGAAGGAGAAGTAGTGCTACTGTTTCTCAACACAGATGACACAATGTGTCTCCATGACAGTGTCCTCACTTTAGTGTGGCATCCTGGGGCTGTAACAGCAGAGGTTGATTTCCTGTGCTGAGCTTCAAGACAAAGCCATTGTTGCTGGAGTGTCAGACACAAACTGCGATCCTCGTCAGCGCCGCCGCCGACTGCCCCCCTGCAGATACTTGTCACCAGAGTGAATGTTGTTCTCTAGAGCCTGTATAACCTCTGAATCACCCTGCATGCACACACACTTAAAAATGCTAAATCACATCCAAGTACACATTGGCGGAAGCCAAGAAAATGTACGTTTCCTAGAAAATCTAAAACCTGGAAGATGGACAGTTTTACAAAATTTGTTTTTTTGGCAGAAGTTATTTACCTCAATTTCTTTACTGCTGCGCCCACGTTGTAGGCCAATTAACCATTTAGATGTCAACAGTGTCAGGTGGATTTGATTCAGGTGCAGATCATTCCTTTGTTTTTAGTATAAACCATGCACTCTTACAGTTTCAGCTCAGTATTACCCTGAGATTAATTTGTGAATCATTTTATTGTATGCAGTGAGCAGTTTGATGAAGAAAAAATAAAGGACAACTGTTGATGGAGATCATAACGTGATCCTCGGGACAGGGAATTGCTGTTTCTTTTGTCAGTAAAGCCGTTTAAGATATGACAAATGCAGGTTTTGCGGCCGTAGACGCACTTTAATCTTGTCTTAGTTGCTCAATAATGAAAAATCGTACAGAAAAGAAAATATTAGATCTTATGAGAAATGCTAAAAATGAAAAAAAAGTGCATGAAGAAAAAACATGAATGTGTAAACTCGCAGTGAATAACTGGTGGCCAGGAACTGCTATAATCTGACATCTCAAATAAATGAAATGAGAGAATAATAAATTGTGTTATTTTAAGTATCGCTTTTCAAAGCACAAGGACACACAGTGTCATTGATGCAAAGAAAGTGAAACCAGGCCCAGCTAATATCATCGAGCAGCAGAGCTGCAGAGTCAGCTGTTTAGAGCTGCAGCTCAGTCCAACTGACGCCACCAACAGGAAAACACAAAAACAGCAGCACCGCTTCATAACCGCAGATTTGAACATGATGATGTTGGAAAACTGGGATTTTGAAATCGTGCTCGTGCTCGAAGTGGCCCAGATTTTAAAGGGACAGTTCACCCTAAGATTAAGAATACATAATTTCTCTCTTACCTCTAGTGCTATTTATCAAATATTGTTTTGATGCGAGTTGCCAAGTGTTGGAGATACCCTCCGCAGAGATGTCTGCTTTTTCTCAAATATAACAGAACTAGATGGCATTTGGTTTGTTGCGCTGACTACACCGCCAACCGGATCATCGTGCAGAAGGAAGCATGCATCTACTGCTAGCTCAACTAGCATTACTGAGCCAGCTTACGTTACAGCTCAGTCACGCTTCTGCTGCATTACGTTTTCTACAAGCGGGAGCATTCACTGGTCTGGTACTGTGCAGTGCATTCTGGTAGTTTTAGGTTTTGTACCTCTTTGAGTAAATGCAGATACTGCAATTCTTTTTCTCTCTTTCTATGGTCATGTAGCACCAATTTCAAAAATACCTGCATATTTCTACTCTATGATTGACCTAGTTTTAAGTGAGGACTTTTATTTATATCAGTGAAATACTTTTTTTAAATGCCAAATGTATAAAGTGTTATTTGTGACAGAGCCCATTAAAAGATGATTATATCTTTATTGGTTGAGTGTGCGGTCTTAACCTAGCACATTGGTGTCTTCTGCTCGGTGATGCATTTGGCAAGTGTCATTCGGTAAAAGGAAAATAGTTATCTTTTCTTGAGGTGCTGGGTCATGATTTCTGAAAAGAGACATTGCTGTTTAGTTTTTCAAATGTATTTCGGCCACAAGCTGAGTGCCATATTGTTCCATTATACTGTAGAGCAGGCAGACATGGATATCTCCAACACTCAGGAACTCACTCCAAAACAATCTGGATTGATAAATAGCTCCACAGGTAAGAGAAAAAAAATATTTTGGGGTTAACTGTCCCTTTATAATTGCAGCAGCTGTTACTTTGATTGGCATCTTTTTAACTGCTGGCCTCTTACTTTTTTTGCCTTCACATCGGCACTGCAGGTTGTAGATCAGATTAGATTTATCATTTAGCACTTCGAATGCAATTCTCGTGGGTTTATCTTCCATGTTTTGTATTTGAGTTTAGAGCGTACACACAGCAGCTGTCCTCCAGTGCCCCAACAATGCAAGTGGGCGCTGTAAAAGCCTCCAGCAGCAGCGGCAAAAGACACAGCTGTTGGCTGCTTTAGCTTGCCTACTTGCCGCCCACCACAGTTCAGAGGCCTGTTTGACTCATCCCTCCAGAGCTTTAAAACAGCAGCACCCCCCCATACTCCACTAATGACAGCATCATCGTGCTGAAGATGAGCAGACACGGACCTCATTTCCTCTCATTTAGACCGAGACATGGTGAGAGGAGTATTTTGATCAGAGTGAGCACGGAGCTGATGGCAGGGTAACTGGGTACAACGGGGGCGTGAAAATGAGCAGGGCAACAAAATGGAGAATCTGCCCATTATTTTCTTTATGTGTAAAAGAGGAGCCATACCAGATTTGTTTGTAAACTACAGATAATCTGTTTGGGCTGTTTCTAGCAGGCTCAGGGTATGGCTGCTCTGGCTGTGGCTCCTGTTTGCTTCAATCGAAGCTGGTGCGACAGATGGGTTGAAGCATTGTTTCTTGTTGACTCCTAGTTTGGGGTTGGTTTACCCTGCGGATGTGCACGGTCGGCCAATAGAAAAACTGATTCACCTCGTTCGGAAAGAAGAAGTCATTGTTCTAGAAATGTGCCACCACCTTGTTAAATGCAATATCACTCCACCAGACTTCAGCATCGCTCCCGCAAACTGTCTGCTCAATATTTATTCATTACCCACAACTGGATGGTGACATCACCTTTGTACACCTACAAGGTGCTCCCCTCGCACCCCATCATCTACCAGAAGGTGACAATGAAACACTTCTAGCTTGGTTGTACTTCCTCCAGTGAAATAAGTAGTATGATGTTTTGGGAAATGGGTTATGAGAAATGAGAAGATTGTTGAACTCTCGTAACTTTTGGGTAAATATGATGTTGCAGCTGATTAGCTCAGCAGCTAACAGTTACCCTGGCTCTGTTGGAACCAGCAACTCTAAAGCTCACTAATTTTATGTTGTATTAGAGCTGGATGATATGGCAAAAAGTATTAGAATTTGATACCTTTTTAAATGATGGTTGTGTGTTGTGTTCCTGTCTTGATCAGCCTATTTTGCAGACTGTCTTAATCAGCACTTTGTCGCTTTTGAGATTTCCAAACCACAAACTTTTATATAATAGATGTCATTTTATATTTTTTGGCAACTGTTTTCTCAGCTTTGGAGGATAATGGAGGTTTGCTTTGTGCACTTCAGCACATCACAAGATCTGTGGCTGTCTAAAACAAATGAGGTGTGGATTAAGAGGAGGCAGCAAGTTACATTTCAGCAAGTTTGTGTTCTGCTTGTTCAGTAGGTGGTTGATAAATTGATTATATTCTCTCCTTTTGTTGCACTTATAGATAATGGCCCCGGTCAAGAAATAGTCACATAATCAGTCAACTGTCAGCTGTTGTTTTTATACTTTGGTTTCATGCAGATGAAACAAACCAGACATAAAATGTAAGTTAGTGAGCTTTAGGCTGCAGATATACTTGCTGTTTAACCCAGCTGCGTCATGAGCATTTTTGTGTATACGGGCCTATATGTAACGCTTGTTACTGGAGGATACCTTTAGAGGGCACACGAGAGAGCCCAGGCCATATACGACCACCAGATGTGTGAAATGTAAACAACAGACATGGCGACAGGAGGAGGTGGTACGTAAGGCCAATAAATCAAGCCGTTTGTAATCCCCACTGCTGTGTCACATCCACTCTGCATTGTGTTAATTTTTGAGGAGGTGCACAGCCAAAGCGCCAAACCAACGCAGGGGACGCGTGGCAGCAATCATGTGTACATGCAGAGTTAATAGCTCCGGCCTTAGAGGGGCTTGTAGGTGGACAGTTTTTAGTTTTGGAAAGAACTAGGCTAGATGTTTCCAGTCTTTGTGCTAAGCAAAGCTAGCTGGCTGCTGAGATATATTTACTTTGTGTTGATTTTTTTTGTGCAATTCTCTGCCAGAAAGCAAATAAACACATTTCAAAAATGTCAAACTGTTAAATTTATCATTGTGCATGTTCTTGCATAGCACAGCCCAGGTTTTGAGGGTTGTGTGTTTAAGTCAAAGTGGAGTCTCCCGCGTTTGAATGAATATATGAATCATGAACACACCGTTGCTGTTCAATCATCAGACTTTAATGAGCCTTGTTTGTGTATTCGCCTGCTTGCTGAGTTGTTTACCTGTATCTGTGTACCATAGCGTGCCTGCCTGTTGTAAAGCAAAAATTCCACTGAGAGCTAGTGAAACTGCAGGAGGTCAGAAGATCCAGGGGAAATGGTCATAAACCGGTGCCATTAACTGCAGCTTTTAAACTTTTGCCTAATGTTCTCGTGTTCCCAGCACCACTCAATGCTTTCTTCACCACGCTCACCTCCTGTTCTTTAATTTGCTCAAGGTTACAATGTAACCGATTTAGGAACAGGCTGTTGAGTAAGCCTTCGAGCCATTCAGATGCCATTTTTGTCACGATCCATGACCTCCATCTTTTTTTCCTTTTCACTGTTATTGCACAAGTGCTCTGCACAGCAGGGATTGCCATAGCAATATGCTTTATTGAGATAAAAATAAAGACAGAAAACATCCTTTCCAGTTTTTCCTTGTCATCAGGAAACATGTTTCCTAATGACAGCACTACTGTGTGGGCTTTATACTTGTAAGAGTAGATGTGAAGCCCTCAGTCACTTCTGCAGCTCCACACATAGAGTACTTTGACATCTACAAACTCCCAAGGCGTTTTCTTTTTAACCACTTGCATTGTTTGTGTGGGCTGTTACTGTAAAAGCAGTGCTGTCACTGGGTGTTATAAAGGGGGCAGGATTTCCTCTAGACTGCCTGCAGAACCCACCACACCCCCCAGGCAACAAGAACACTTTTCTCACAGAGGCTTTGTTTTTCTGTTTGTATTCAAGGGCTTCAGACTCAATAAGGTTATTAGCTGCAGCACACTGTATATTCATTGTGTAAATATACAAGGGATATATAAGACGGGTTATAAAATGTCTGGATTTGGGTCCCAGACAGAGCAAGTAACACGCTTGACCTTTGTGAAATTCCAGCTCAAATACTTGTCTCATGCATGCGTCCGCCCACCTGCTGAGCCACTGTTGAACCTTTATGAAGTCGCCCACACAGGCCTGCCTTTTCAGTGAATGGGTTATTTTGTGGTCAGTAGAAGAAGTGTTTACCACTCATTAATTTTGCTTTTTTCAGATGATGCCTCAAACACAAAAAATAAAGTCCTTTTATTTTTCTAAAAAGAAATAGTTCCATTAAAGCGTCACCTCACAATTAGCTTAGCTTAGCCAAATACTGTATATGTTTAACATTTTTACATAGATGGACAAAGAGCTTTTGACCAGTTGTCACACCACGGAGTTATTTTTCTATGTTTGATCCCCGTTTTGTTCATCTCGTCTATGCGCACGTGGTTGCACCTGGACATACCAGTGGCATGGTCAGCAGGCAGTGGTAATGAGTGTCAATATGCAGAGGAGGCAGGGAAGAATTGCTAGCATGTAAACATTAATTTAAACAATGCAGGATTTAAAACATTGGCTTTGCAAGAGTTTAATGAAAAAGGAAATGCACCTGATGAGTTTGGTAGAGCCTAAGGATACATGCAATGAGTTTGGGCAGTGAGTAAACTTCCCTTTTTTTTCTTATGTATGTGTGTTTTTTTTTTGTTTGTCTGTTTTTATCATTCTGTGCCCCCTCTCTAAATTTGGATGTTTTTGCAGGTCCTTAAATGCAGCGCAGGCAGAACTCTCCATGAGTTCTTTATTCCTCAGAAGTAGTTTGTGGGGTCTGCGTTGCAGGGTAGATAATGTGTTGATCTGGTCACAGCTGATCAGATTGATGGTTGAGAGGAGAAGCTGCTGCAAAGGGAGTGAATGCAAACTTGTAGACTCACTGTGCCTTACGTTCTGCTGCTTGTCTGTGTCCAAAGTACCCTCCGGGAGTGTGGTGCAATGTATAGTTGAACAGTATATATATTCCAATATAGCTCCTAGCAACAGTCCAGTTCCAAAACTGTAAAATCAATACATGGGGGAAAATGTTTTGATCGTGGTTGGCTGCCACAAATAAATGAATGTGTGGGAAACTCAGCTGGAAATGAGACTACAACTTTTCTCCAGAATTACAGGCAGCACCTTTAATTAAAAAATGGTTTGTTTAGTCTTTCGTAATTATGGGGTTTATTAATTATGACTGTATGACATTTCTAGCTTGTGGCATTTAGAGACGAAGGATTCAGATGGAAAACACTGATGCATGACAGAAGGGCAAGACGCTGTGTTTGTTTTGCATCATGTACCCATGATGTGACAATGTAATGCAGTCCAGGATGGTCGGCTTCATTAACATGAATGATTTTGAAGGCTTTTCAAACACCAGAACACTATATTGCAATGTGTGTCTTTTGCTATTAACTTGCCGAGGAGACAAACTTGACAACACCTGGAAAGATATCAGTGTTTGTTGACAGTATTGCCAGGTTAAATGCAGAATGAAGTGGTTCAAGTTCGCAAGTTAATATCTAGTGAAAGTGTGCTTGTATGTATTTGACTGGCCAATGCAGTGATGTAACCAAATGGCATTACATTGTGATGTGGCAAAAACTGAGCCAGGTTTAACTTTTTTTCCCAGATGAACTTGCGTTCTACTCAACTGTGGCCTCATTGAAACAAAGGAGGGTGCTGCGTTTCTCATGCAGTGCTGTTGTCTCTCTGAATACAGTCTAACAGCAACAGTTATTTGTCTAGATATGCAAAGTGTGAGAGCATGGGGGATAGGACAGATCAACTGCCATCCAAAAATACTACTAAACATCATCCAAGTGTACTAAAACCCTTCTAATTTTTTAAAGGAACACCTCACATCCCTCAGAGCCCATCACTTATAGTGTGCCTTTACTTAGCCCAAGACCTGTGATCAGCAGAGGCCTGAGTGATGCGACGGCGTTCTGCTTACTCAGGTAGAAACTCCCCTTGAAGCCGTGCTCTAATTGAATGGTGTCCTTCCACAGTGGCTGCGCCACCGGAGCATGTTCCGGCGCTGAGTAGTGGCCTTCACACTTGAGCTTTAGCAGAGTTTGGCTCATGACTCAGAGTGAAGCATGAGCCCATCTGACTCGCTGTCTGATCAGTGATGGATGGCTACAGTACAACATCAATGTGCATTCTTATTAGGGGTGTAAATCACAAGTTTCATCGTGATATAACATGAATTCTTTGGACGATATAAAATTTGCTGATATTACAAAGCCTGCTAACAGGCCTATATGATTTCGATTGATTCAATTCAAGGGCCTGAAATCAATATGAGACAATAATAGTAGATATCCTCATCGTCTTTTCTGTTTGGCTACTTACCATTACTTACCATACCAACAAAAGCATGTACTGGGAACTTCTTCTTTCAGATAACAATATGTATTCATTTTGCGTGAATAAAATTTAGGGACGCACCAATTGAAATCTGGGCCGATATGATGTTTAAAATAACAATTAAGCTGATAGCTGATGCCCATACAGATATGTTTTTTATGTTTATTTTGTTTATCGTTGTTATCTACTCCCCATTTTGTGCAAGGAAAGAAAATCATCGCAAAAAATAACTGTTTTAAAGTAATTTAGTTCTTCATTACACTATCTTTGAGCACAAATTTAATCATACACATTCACAATACATTTAATATAACTTTTTTCACATGATACTGCTTAATACCTTTTTTACAATACATAATATATCATAATCACCTCTCTGTTGTCTATTTTTTTATTCAACACATTTCTCCCTCAAACAACCAAATTTTCCTTTTTTTTGCATCAAACTATATTTTACAAGATTTATATTGAACTCATCATAAGAACATTAAAATTTACCTTCGCCCAATACTCATTTTTACAGAAGAGATTTTGAATGAATTATAATGTAACTCAGTGCAACCTCTGTTAGCTGTTAGTTCCAGCCAACAGCTAATGTTAACCAGCTCTCCTCCTGACCATGTCAGCATGGATATGAATTTCACAATCCTAATAAAATTGGACCGTTGACCATTGAATCAATATATAAATGCAGATCAGTGTATCACTACACCTCCAATATTTAGAAATTCAGAGCTCCTTGCCAAAGACTCGAGATGGCGAAAGGAGATGTTATAGTTGTGTGAAAGGCTCGGACATACAGTATATTAACAGAGATATTAGATCTCAAAAGCTGCTGCAAATTTGTCTAATTGCAACTTCTTGCAGACTGTGTGTCGGTGTTAAGTGTCCTTAGCAGTGTCATACCTGCGTGGGATAGATTCAGTAATTGGCAGGAGTGATTTAGTCCTCACTTTCTCCTCTTGAGTGTACAAGCAGAAGAAAAAATATTGGCCACTCACAGGCATAACCGGGCCCACCAGTGTGGAGAGCCAGCACTGAATTGGTGACAAATTAAAGAAGCTGCTCTCTGTCTTTTTCCATTCCTCCTCCATCACTTGTTCAGCTGAGCACTTTGGTCTCCCCTCCTGAGATCTTGTTGATCAAAAAAATTATTTGTCACTGCTTTACAGTTTAGTATGTGACCTTTAATGTTTTGTAGTTTTTTTTTTTCCACCTCTCCTTTTTTTAGCCTTTAGGGCATACTGTCACCCTCAGAGATGTAATCTATAAAAATTAGGATCACATACTCACATGTTGGCCTCTATGTAGAAAGAGAGTGTGCAGTAGGTCTTTTTAGGGCTTTTTGACTACCTCACCATACTGATGTTTGCTTTATACAACATCAGTACACAGTACACAGTGTAGACCAGGGATACTGAACTTGCTTTTCCTTGGGGGCCACTTGTGCAAAATGACAGGAGGCCGGGGTCAGTTAAAGGTGTGTAGGAAATGGAATTGAATATAATATAGTATTTTCTTTAGTTTACAATCGCCTAAAATTAGGAATTCTTATGTTTTTGTTTCCTTTGTATGATTATCTGTAGGGTGTGGGTCTGTGTGTGTCCAGAGTCTGCCATGTTGCACGGCTATGTTTCTGCAGTAGCCCAGAATGGACAAACCAAACACTGGCTGTAGATACAATTCATGTTTTCACATCCACCTCAGCAGTTAGCAGCTTTCCTTAACAAGCAGCGTCAGAAAAACAGTTTTGTTTTGTTTTTTTTTTAAAATGAGAAACTGCTTTATTCTGTGTTTTTACCAGTTTTAAACAACTGGTCCTTTTGTTTTTGGAGAGGAAGAGACACCTGCTGATAATTTGGCTCCCGATATAAACTTCCTGAATATTTTAATCTATAAAAAGGTGAGCACACATAAGCGAGTGTTAGGCTAGCAGCCCGTCTGCATGAGCCAAACAGCTTTGAAGAAAAACTGATTTGTAATGTGAAACTGCTTTATTCGGTGTTTTCAACGGTTAGTCTGTTTTGGAAAGGAATAGACCTTGGTGGATAATTCTGCTTCAGTGTATATAATAAATGAATTGCATGTCTTCAAGCTTACAACATTTGTTGTTGTCACTCATCTTTGCCAAGTGGGTTTGACTCAGAGGTGTTACTAGGATTTGAGGACATTCAGGGCTTACACCAGACCTCATGGGGGGGGGGTTTGTCGGGATCCTCCCTTGGCACTTTTTTTTGGATAAACAAGCTCTATTTTGATGATTTTTGACACTGGCACCTTATTTCCATTCAGAGTACAAAAAAATCCAGGTGAATTAATTTGTTGTCATTGTCGAAAATGAATAATTAGAAAATCAGCAAGTTGAGTATTCTCTTGTGTTTTGCATTGATGCTGACACAGTTAAATAGCTTTTTATTAACCCCAATATTCAGTGTTTTTGTCTGCCGGTCAATGATGACAGCTCATCAACATTCAACCTCTCTCTGCAGGTGCCCTTACAGTCGGTCTAGTCCGACAATGTCAGACCATCCACGGACGAGACCGGACCTGCATTCCACCTCGGCTGCCCCCAGAGTGGGTCACAACACTTTTCTTCATCATCATGGGCATCATCTCCCTCACAGTCACCTGTGGACTGCTCGTGGCATCACACTGGCGCCGAGAAGCCACCAAATACGCCCGCTGGATCGCCTTTACTGGCAGTAAGTGAACCAGCAGTTGTGGTATAGAAGACTCGCTGTCAGCACATTTTCCTTAAAGCTTTCTCACCTTCCTCTCTGTCTCCCTGCATAACCTTTAGAAAATTATCTCTCTTTAGGCCTGGAAATAAAGAAAGGAAAAGTGATGAGGTTGAACTGGGGTGAGAAATTGGCCCCGTTATGTTTTGCTAATTTAGATGTGCAGATAGAAATGACGTCAAAAGCATCCGAGGCTAGACACAGGCCCTTTTGTGTGTTTGTGTCTCTGAGATGACGTGAAAACCTGTGTGTGGGTGTGTGTGTTGGGTTGCGTTTGCACATTCATGAGTGTTTTTCTTGCATGCTTAACAACTCCTCTTGCTCCCTGAAGCTGATTTATTGAGTAATGCAGCTCCTCTGATACCCAAGTGGGTGGCTTATGTGCCACAGCGTTTCTCTAGTGTTTTCTCTCCCTCTTTGCCTTGAACATCACCACTCTTTTTTTCAAACACGATTCCTGTATAGATGCACTTCCAACACTCGATAATAACCCGGCATCCATCTCGTGCACTGTAGCTGCGCTGGTTTCGTAAGGCTGTGTGGGAGGGCGGAGTTTGATTGGTCGGTTAGTTAAGGGAATAGACAGCCTCAAGCACACTTGTACAGATGGAGCGGTGGCCTGTGACGCCACAATGCTCTGTGTTATTGTTTGAAAGCTGGGTGCATTTTTAGGATACTGTGACTTTTTTTGTTCTGCAGATTTGAACAAACACCCAGTGCTTTCCTCAAGTTCTTTTTTTTTTTTTTTTTTTTGCCTGCCGGGCCAAATGCAGATTCATAATTAGGTTTTGTAACGCTCCCTAATCACTTGCAAATAGAATCACCACTTTCCCCACAAACTTGTCTGTCTGTCCAGTGTGCACAAATCTGTGTCACAAGCTAAATCGGATGGCGTTGAGTCATTGTTTAACAATCACACTTGAAGGAAAGTAAGACGGTTGCCATGGAAACAGTGAGCAACTGTCACCCTTGTCCCCTTGTTAAGCTTCTGTTGGCCATATTAGACAAGAGGTATATTGTTCTTTTTGATGGGTTTAAACATGATGATAATTATCACTTTAAATCAGTAAATAAAGCTGGGGGGGGGGGGGGTTCGTGATATATTTTAGGTACGAGGGAGGAGAAACTTGGTTTGTTGTAAGACAAGATGGTAAATTTTTACTTAAAGTGATGCTGTGCTGATTTACAACCAGCTTTTTATCTTAATAATGTGAGTATGGGTCAGTGAACTGTGGTAAACATCCCTCCAAATTGATGCAAAATGTGTCATTTTGTGGACTTTCGCTGGCTCTCCAGGGCTGTTGCTCTAACTACAGGCTGTTCTTTTGCATTTCTGTATCGCCAATTGCGGACACTAAGAGAATAGCAGCAGACCAAGAGACAGACCCGCCCTCTCTCTCTCTCAAACTCGGACCGAAATCAAATCAAACTATGAAACTCAGCAGTGTTGATCGAATATAAATCAGCGTTATGTTACTGCACTGCCTATTTCTCACCTAAAATGTTCCAAGAAACACATTTTAGTGCCATGTTTAGCTTTAATAGCGAGAAGTCGCGAACAAGAAGTGGGTGTCATAATGCTTCTTGCCGAAAAAAGTGAGATCAAACAGTAAAACTAAGCAGTGCTGATCCAATAATTTCTAGCCTCAAGTGTTTTTAGCAATATGTTTTAGCTTACTGTTGAACTGTAATACAAGATCGTTCGTTGCTGGACGCCATTGTTTCAACTTTTTGAGTTCACATTAAGTCACCTACCCGAGAGAGCATTTATTGGTCTGCTGAGGCACACTGTATTCTAGTGGATGCAGGTTTTCAATCTCTTGAGCAAAAAGCGTCTTTTCTCTCCGTTCTCTCTAGTCATGTAGCATCAATTTCAGAGGTATTTGCGTCTGTCTACGGCATAGACAGCCTAGTTTTATTAAAAGGCCATCTTTCCAGCAGTGAACTACTTCGTTAATCCTGTTTTAGGACCCGTGTTAGCTCACACTTTGGTCTTTCTGGGATTCTCTTGTATCTCAAGAGCCTGTTTGAAGTGTAGAGAGGGACGAAAAGGCAAAATTGGAAACTGAAATGAGCTTTATTCCCCCTCTGATGTTGCTGACCTTGAAGCTGTGATGGCTAACACCTCCCTGCTGTCGGCAGAGGGTGAGAGGTTAAGTGAGGAAATGGGTGGCTGCTTAGGAAGTATCGAGTAAAGGAGGCGAGTTGAGTGAATAATCATGTTTGCACAGGTCAAGAGCCAATGTAAAGACACAAATGGACGTGGAGAGAAGAATAAAGTCAAGTTGGTTGCAAGGAGACAGGGGTGCTGGTGCATTCGGGGCAACCAGGTGATGAAGGTTGAGAGGAGGTGGGTAGGCTGTAGTGTAACTGGCTCCAGGCCTCCGGCACCTGAATGGACAGCTTTGTATGAGTAGCACAGACCCGCCTCTGTGTAGCTATACACACACACACACACACAGACACACACACACACACACACTCACACACACACACACACACACACACACACACACACACACAGGCAGTGTTTCCCCAAGGTGTCAGGGTCATCTGTGGGGGTGGAGAGGGAGTGGGGTAATAATAACTATAATTCTTACAGTGCTTTGACAGTAGCTGCAGATACTCCCTCCCTTCCCAGGTATTGATCACAGGTTAATCCCCCAATAACAGAGACCTTATTTTAACGAGTGACTTGATAGTAAATACACTTTTTATGCCTCAGCACTGGCGACATTATGTTACCCATTTGTCTGTCGCACATATGTTTTCTCATTCCCATGAACTCAATATCTCAAGAAGGCGAAGTTTGGCACAAACGTCCACTTAAACTCAAGGATAAACTGATAAGGTTTGGTGGGCAAAGGTTAGTGTGCACTTTTTGGCCATAATTCAAGAATTAATTTTGTCTGTCAGCGTGCAGTGTGCTTCTGTGAACGTTTCAGTCTTTAAATTCAGTTACAGAGTGGAAGATACAGTCTCTGACTTTTGTTTGATATCTGGTGAACATTTCCGATTTGTTTTTAGTGCAATTTGCACCCAGAGTGAGTGGTTTCTATCTAAAGGTAAACTTAGCTGTCACTGCGGACATCCTGCCAAACCCCGTTCAATTTCTCAAATTCATTATGAAAAATGGGAACACAGAATGGTCGAATATTAGTATTGAACAATATTCCAATTTGACAGACTTAAATCTGAGTCAGGTACAGCCCTACATCCACGTTTTTGCCAAAAAAAAATACACCTAATACCTTTTATGTAGGCCCTCACTGCATATATAATATGAGTCTGGACAGACACGTGTAGTGAACTTAAACTTGACGGGTTGGTGGAGGTTTAAAACCGTGAGCCGGTAATTCAAGTCTTTAGTTACTAAAGAGTCACTTTATGAAACTATCTGTTGATCCTGGTGTCCTTTCTGTGTAAAATCAAATTTGTTGAGTGTGAAGAAAATATTTTTGGATTCCATAAACATAAACATGCAAGAATATGCAGCTGACTGTCACATAAGACAAAGAAAGGTTGCAAATTCTCATATTTGAGAAGCTGGAACCAGAGAATGTTTGGTAATTTTCCATGAAAATGGGTAAAAAATAATTATAAAAAAAGTTTTAGGTTAACTGTAATAGATTTATCATTGCAAGACTATTATTTAAACGCAATGGTGATTTCCGTACTATGAGTAACTATTAGTATATCAGCTAAGATACTGTAGTTTCTCCAGCAGCAGGTGAGCAAGGCAGCGTGTGTCATCAGCTCAGGTACTTAAGAGAAGCAGCGGACCGTGAGGTGCACTACAATTAATTCAGTGGTAAGCTTGCAGGAGATATTGCTGAGCTACCTATTTCTGGCTCCACTTTAACTTACTTTTCATCGAGTGCTTTTGCAATCATAACCCCCTCGTAGATAAACACGTGGCAGGAGCAATGAGCAGGAATGATAGATGAAAATATGTCGCAAGTCAAATTCAAAAGACTTAAAATGCTAATACATGGGAAATTGGATTTTATGAATCCTTTTTTTTTAGGCAATTCAGTGTAAATTGGCCATTTAATCGGTGTAGGAACACACAGGAAAACACTTTAGTTGATAAAGTAGCTGCATGAACGTCGCACTCAATTAATCTTGTTTAGACGACATAATGGAATGGGCGGTCTAATGATATATATATGTTGTGAGACACATCGTTTATACGGCAGCACAAATATCTCTGATTTTATAATGATATTGTGGAAGTCGTTGCAAATAAAGGAGCAGGTCTGATTGATAGCAGTATTGGAATTTTTTTTTTTTTGCATCACTGTGCTTTAATGATTGCTCTTGGATTTGTTAGGTATTAAATTGCTGGATTAGCCAAAAACTAATTTTCCTGACTGTTTATTTTATCCATATCACCCACACCTAATTACATATTTAATCCCTGGGGTGAATTGTAGATATTAATTGGCAGATTTCCAGCCACAAAATGTATTTTAATCTCAATACCCAGATTTCTGCACTACTCCAGACTGAGAAAATTGTTAAAGGCAACATCAGTGAGAATTTTGAGACTGGGTTAAAAGACGTCCCTCGGGTACTGAACTGCTCTGCTAATTGGAAAGAAAGAAGTGAAAAGGTGAGAGCTAAAAATGACTTCCTGTGCTGTCACCAAATGTATTACATGCTGTTGATGTAACCCCACCCCTACCATGCGACGACAGAAAATCAGATCAGGAAGAAATGCTGGTCGAAAACACCCGACCGTGCTCTTTGAATGCAACAATAAGAGTTATTTTTAAGTACACTAAGCTCTTCCACAGCTTGTACACAGCTATTGATCTTTGATACACAAGAGATTGTTTTGCTGTTAAACGTCACTGCGGGTTACATAAGTGGACTCAGAGCTGGACCAAAGGCTTCAGTAACAACATCTTCAAAGGAAAGTGAAGAGAAAGGGAGCCATTGTAATTAGTGACAATTTTGCTGTCCAATCACAGACGCCTACTTCCTGGACAGTGCGGCAGACTTGGTAATGACTTCACCCCTGACCTCTGCTGTACTCTGCAGCTGTAAACATGCTGTGCAGAACATCACAACATACTCAGAGGAGAGGACGAGTTTTCCCTTTGTCATGCATATATGCATACTTGTAAAAAGCCAATTAAAAAGCTGGTTAAAGGGGAACATTGCTGGTTTTGCACATCAGAGTGTGTTTCCAGGTCCTGGGGAGTATTACTTCATATGTATGGCTCCAAAGGGGGCTGCCTGAAGTCTGCATCAAATTGCACCAAGTGATATCACTTGAGTTAGGGTTTTGTCTTTTACACATAGATCGCACTATAGGGCTGCTATGAAGTCCATTCTTCATGTGGCCTTTGCATTTTTACACAGAACCAAATGAAAGCAATATCATGCTGCTCCAGTGTGTGTTTTCGGACTGAATACTGGCATCAAAAGAGGCATGACGCTTGTGACGTCAAACACAAAAAGGTTGACCCCTAGTGTGACATGTAACATATGTGTGGGCAGCGCTTTCTAAATACTAACAATGGCATACACCTACCTTCCTTTTTCTTCTGACATGGCAATGACAGTCACTCATCGTCTCTGTTATATGGTGGCCGATCTTTTCCTCTGCTCAGAAAGTAAGGAGCGCCCAGAAATCACTGTTTTTCCAATATGTGGAAAATTTCTGCTGCTGCTCTTTCTCTTTGAGTTACCTGTTAACTACTAACAGCTACTTTTTAAATCTCCTGCGGTGGGTCACATGGATAACACAATGTCAAAATGTCACAGCCATCCCGCTCACGATCCCGTCCTTTTGACTGCCCCGTTCAAACAGACATCATTTCAGTGCTGTCACTACCTCTGATGCCGCCTGAAATGCAAGACAGCTCTGCTCCCCATTCCAAGATTGTACCTTTTGCACTGAACAGCAAAGCAGCATAACAGCGTTATATTCTTGCCTATTCTAGCAGCTTGAGGCTACTTTGCCTGCTTTATTCATTTCGATCATATGTCCACTGTGAACCTCACGTTGTAAGAGTGCAGTGCTAAATCAGAGGAAACTTGAATCCAAACTTCGACTTCTGTAGCTCATATATTTATGAACTCTTGCCAAAGAGTTCAGTCATGTGACTAATTTGTACATATTTATTTGCCAGAGAGACTTCCTCTTGCAAACATTACAACTAATGAAGTTGTTTGGATGAACACCGAAACGTCTTGTTTTTAAGTTTTTAGTCCAGTGTTTTTAAAAATAAATCTTTTGGAAGTTTCCATCACCTGGATGTCTGAATATGAATCGACACAGACGTTCTTGCCAAACAAGTTCAGGCAATGCTAATTAAGCCTGTCACTGCCAGGGCAAGCTCTCTGTGCGTAGTTCACATTGTACCACAGCTGTGGTGTGTGGTGTCTGAGCTGACTTTCCTGTGCTGTTGCACCGCATGTCGTGCATTTTATATCAACCATCTCGAGCTAAAGGGAGCAGGAAGGTAGTAGAGATCACAGGGACAGAGCAAAATAATTAAAAAAATAACATATTCAATAATAATTTTCTCTAATAATATAACAATAAAGAAACTTGGTGTTCAGAGGGAGGATAAAGGGCAAAAAATTGACCTGCGGTGAGCACTCCTGGGAGCTGGGGAGTCCTGATGGGCTGACCTGCAGGCACGTACATCTGAAGCGTGCTTTGACAATGTTTGTGTAATTACTCTCACTGCTAAAGGGGGGAGACAAAAGTTTCAGCACTGCAGGTTTAAGAAATCCGATGCAGAAACCTAACCATAAGCTGGTAACTGACGTGCATCTAATTTCATCAAGTGAGACCAAATAGCTGCAATTTGTGAACTGATTCCAGTGACGACGTTTGATTACACCAGTTTGACAAAAAAAGCCTCTGGAATTTGTTTTATAAACTTCTCTAAGAGGGTAAAACTACAAAAAGGACGATTTTGTGTGAAAGCTGGTTTGTTTGTTGTCGCTGGTGGAGCTTCCTTTAGCTCTTTTGATTTTCTTCTCTCTGAAAAAAATAACTAACTCCGTTTCACTTGGCCACAGTTCAAATAAACACAACCGAGATGCACAACAGTTTGTAATGATGTGTCTGTCTCGTGCCGAAAAGCTCTTTTCAGTAAATTAAAGTTCTTATGTAACATCTCCACACAACATCAACATACATGTGGCTTCCTCTGCAGCCAATGATGTTTGTCTTTTCTTCAGTATAAGAAAAAATGTTTCAGGATTTAACTAACTAGCAGCAAGTAAACAGAGCTAGATGTGGTGGTTTAAAAAGCCTGAAATCTGATTTTTAAGCATGTAGAGAAATTTGTTTTAATCATCCTGAGGTTGGTATGAGGAGCTTATGTATGCTTTGTGCAGAAACATTTACGGAAACTCATGCTGCATTTCAGTGGTGTCAGAAAATACTGTACTGTTGTGGTGAGATCAAGGGTACTTAATGGTACGTGATGATGATATGGTTTTACCCACAAATATTTGCCTCAAGCAACACAATATCTTGACTTTATAAACTTCAAAGCTGAAAATGAATCATCTACCAGAGGCATGCTTTTTAGAGACTTGCCAAAACAGTTGACTGTGGATGAGTACTACCTTCAAGTACTAGTAAGGGAAACGTAACATGTAAAGATCTAATTCTGTCATTTTTAGAGTTTTGATCACATCTGCAGTGTGCATATGTGTGTATGTCTTGCTGTGTATGTATATATGTGGTAGTGTGTTCAGTAGATGGTGGATTTACAGGTTCAGACATGAACACAGTGCACATTTGTTATTTCCTCTTTTTAAAAACTACTGTGAAACTGCACACTGTTATTATTATCATGTTGTATACATTTGCTTATCTATTGTATAATACTGGGAAAAAAACAACAACAAGAGGGCGGAGAATCTCACCAGCATGCACACATCTCCTCATTTCCTCAACTGCTGATCAGACTTTTTACACATAGTTCAATTAAAAAAAAATATGTTCAAGTTTTAGTTATAATAAAGCATTTATTCAACTAGCAAAAAAGTTTGTTTTAATTCATTTAAGGGAAATTATATCTGCTAATAACAATAATAATTGTATAATACCAGGATACTGTCAAACCATTATATTTTTATGACAGTTATCATGCCATAAAAATCTCACACTGTTACAGCCCCACATTATTTGTTAGTTGTGAGTAGAGGTGGACAAGAAACATCGGCATTTCAACATCATTAAAAGGGTGATATTTAAATTTGATGATCTATTATTATCTATGCCAAGTGAAGACATGGATGCAGCTGCTCTCTTTGTCTCCTCTTTTAATGAAGACATTGTTGTGAAATGGTCAATGAGTCTTTTATTTCTGCAGTCTGGGAAAAAAAAGATGTACTGCCAAATTTGGATTTGGCTGAGCCTCTCAGATTGTTGCGTGATATTCTGCTATTATATTTGTCGGAACAGTGTTCAATGTTTGACATGTAACCTCTCTTTAAATGAAGCGTTGAAATATTAACATAAACATTTTTGCCACAGTGTGTAAGACTGAGAGTATTTCTCACAGCTTCCTAAAAAACATGATCATGGTGCATGCTATGAGTCTGCTTTGCGTGATTGCTCCTTCAGAGCCTTTTGAAAGGCACTATTGTGTGTCGCTAATGAACTTGCTAAAATTGAATTCACTTTGCGCAGCCTATGCTTCCTGCTCAAGTTGAGTGAGTTCATACTTAATTTTCTGCATCTAGTGTGGAGAACAAAGCCTAAAGCTTTTTGTGTCCAATCTTTTATTCATTTCTCAAACCTTATGAGTGTCAGTCACTTGAGTCCGGCCCCGAATGACACTGAGTTTGGCTTTACATGAATGAAAAACTATTGTAAAATTGGGTGATCATAGGAATCATTGGATGTGTTATTTCAGTGTACAGTGAACTAATATTTTTTTCTCTTCCTCCTTCCTTCCAGTGATCCTCTTCTGCATGGCGGCGCTCATCTTCCCAATAGGCTTCTATATCAACGAGGTGGGAGGCCAGCCGTACAAGCTGCCCAACAACACAGTGGTTGGCTCCTCGTACGTGCTGTTTGTCCTCTCCATCTTCTTCACCATAGTGGGACTTCTGTTTGCAGGCAAAGTTTGCCTCCCGGGCTGAGGACTCGACCGTGCTCGCCTCTGGACTGATGCAAGAGGCTCTGAAAATTTTATGGGATTTACAAAAACACACAATGACTGAAAATCAAAAACAACAAACTCTGGCCCAAAGCCTGAAACAGGGGAGTCTTTGATTATGTGTCAAGGGACCGCAGCACCACAGAGTACCTAATGACTGAAAAATGAAAACGAACAAAACACTAAAAGGGGGAAAGTGGGCACAAACGGGGGGTGGAGGAGTGAGAGAAAGGGCAGCCGAGGCTGTCGCAGCACCCTGCCACTGTTGATTTAAAATACGACCGTCTCTGTTGTTGTTCTGTTGGAAAAGGGTGCTTAATGTGCTGCTGTCATGGCAACTGCAGCCACAATGCTGGCGCACATTTCTTGAGGACCACTGCAGCTGCTCCTCGACTTGACCCCCAGCCGCCCGCTGCACCGCCCTCAGCACACATCTGCGCCGTCACGACTGCTCCTGTTGCTATTTTTGGCTTCTCTTAGAAATTTCAGTTGTGTGTTTTTCTGTTGTTGTATATTTTGTGTTCTTTTTTGTTGTTATTTTTTCCTTCCACCCCCCTCGCCGCCTTTCCACTGAAGTAGCTTGAGTGTAATTGAGGTTCACTGAACTGAATCCTTGAGGGAACTGGGAGGTTTTCTGCCAGCTTGGCTTTAGAGCAGGGTTTATTCTCTCCTGTCACTTCACGAGGCCCCAGGTGTGTGGCTGGGGAGAGCAGCTGTGTGCACAGCTGTCTCGGCCAGCTCACGGGCTGCCGTGGACGAGAGGAAGGTGCAGGTGTGCCGCCTCTGACCAGCTGCTCAAGAGCAGGTAGCAGCGAGGGGTGACCTCCCTGCGCAGCAGAACAGGAGGTCAAGAACCATAAAGGAGAATGCCACTCAATGTAAGAAGATGCATTATGCTATTTATATGGACAGCAACAGAGTATTAGTGAGCTATCTTGCTAAGCTAAACCCATGACACTGATACACAACTTTTGCCAATAACTAGAAAACTGTGAATTTAGAGTATAAATCTGAACATAATCTCACTTCTTGTATTTGTAGTAATAGTTATGTTGCCACAAGCACAGTGGCCTTCTCAAAGTATTTTTTCAAAGGTGTTACATCACTGTGGTGTTACATTCTCGAGGGGTCTCAATGAATTTGTATATTGATAATCATAGCAGACACTAATGACTTTTTATAAATAGAAGCTGAAGTCACATTAAGGTGTAAAAAAATAACATGTGAATGCTGACAATTGGTGGTATTCTCCTTTAACGTTGGACAGGAAAGAAGCGAGCCAGGAGCAGTTTTTGTTTTGTGCAACAGTGGAGGCACAAGGACTGCAGGTCAGGTCCATGAGTGGGGCTGCGCCTCAGTGTGCTGCTCTCGAGTGATTGTCAAACACACACACACACACATACACACACACACAGCCAACAATGATCTGCATCCATTTATTAGGGCTTTGCAGATAATAGTGAAAAGTTACCCATTAGAAGTCTTAGAGCCAAAGGTGGTGTCTTTAAATTGCTTATTTTGTAAAAAAAAAATGCTTTTAACTTGGAGAACCCAGACACGGCGATGTCCAGATCAGTGTATGACCCTCAAAAGTAAAACACGCCGCACAGCTCTTCCCCTTAACACCTGCTTTACTCACCAAAACATTTCAGCTGTCTTTCCTCAAACAAGGTTGTGTCCAAGGTTTTTTGCAGATTGAGCATAATCCTGCTCTCATCTTGAGATGGAAAAAAATGCCTTTGTAAGCCTTTTTAGATCACATTGCCAAATATTTTTTGCACCTGTGTAACAGTATATGAAGTAACAAAGAAATCAATTTCTTCACATTCTTTTACCAAAATCCGATCATATCTTCTTTCTGTTCAACAAAAACTTTTGCTTACGCAAGCTTGTAACAACCAATTTCAACTAATAAATAATATAACGATATCAACCTGTCAATCAATCTGCTAAATTTAGCTGCACAGAGCTCATTAGCTATCTAGCATCAGTATGCCACGTCAATGTCTTTGTTTACCCAAAATATCATGGTCCGTCTAGCCAGATGTCATCTTATTGAGGTTTTTGTAATGAAATGAAAAGCTATAGTTTTGAAAACTCCTCATGTCAAACCCGTGAATGAGCCGTTCCTCGTCCACTGTGGCACTTTCAAAGCGGGCGACAGCAATACAATAGAAAAGCGCACGCCACGTCACAGTTGGACAGTTGGGACATTCCAAAATAAAACAGTGCATTCAAACTGATTTAGTCGCTAATGCTCGCATCACATTTAGTAAGGACACATTGTAAAGGATGTAAACAGAAAGTATTATGTTGCCATGGAGGCAGAAACTTATGCAGAGCTAAAAATAATTGAGTGCTACTGTATTTTTTATTTGTTTTTGCAATGTACCTATAGATATGCAGACAACTATCACTGGATTACTTAGATACAAAAGAAAACTTAAAAGGCAAGTTCTTGAGTTGAAAAGATTCCTATGTTTTATGGACAGTTAATCACAATGGTCACCTGTAATGATTATTTAAAACCTCTGGTCTCTACAAAGCACCAAATTGTGTATTTGTTCACCTCATTTTTTTAAACTTATTGTTCAAAATATTGTGAAGTCAAAAACTTTCCATCTCGGAAATTATTATTATTATTATTTTTTTTTTTTTTTACAGCTGACCTTAACACAGCCATCCCTCAGCTTAATTAATTTCAGTTGTCATCAAACCAGTTCATATCCCACAGATTTACAGTCCATTAGCAAAACTGTTGCAGATTAATTTTATATATAGGAAAAAAGCATAAATAAGCTTGTACTTTACATGTTTACACGCAACAACCTACTGACATTAAATCTCTCCTGCAAAGTGTGTGTGTGTTTGTGTGTGTGTTAATGCAATCACAGAGCTCAGTCGCAAAGTCTTAGAGTTTTTTGTTTTGTATTTCTGTTTCCTGCTCAGCTTTTCTCCCTCTCGGTCTGATGATGTATACTGCTAACTACACTCTGCAGTGCCCTCCCTGTCTTGGTTGGTTCAGTATTGTGCCATGACCTGTTTTTGTTTAATAATGTACAGACACACAAAAGGCAGGATTTCTGTATTAGGAAGCACTGTGCGTTCAACAGTATAGGTAACAGAAATAGAAGCACCACAAATGTATAAAAAAAGAGAACTTCTTACCTCATTGTTTTTGTTTCTGCTATTATTTTCTAATGGTGGCAATGTGTGCCCTCTAATTTGTCTCTTGCCTTGATCGGATGTCTTCACATAAAGCCTATGATCATAGGAAATTATTTATCACTGAATAAAAAGAGGAAAAATGGGTGTGTGTGACTCTGACACAGTCTTTATGATTAATTGTGCTTTTTTAAGGGGATGTGAAGTGTGAATCTAATCAGCAGCTGGGATGACAGACAAAACAGAGCTGATAATCTAATCAGAGGACTCTCCAAATCCTATTAATCTTAAAATCAACATGCAATTTCTGCAGGATGTGACCCAAATGTCCTTCTACTTCATTAAATCTGGAAAAACAGACACAAGCCTGCTTCAAGGGCAGCCACCCGGGATGCATCAGTAGAAGGGCTATCTGTGTTCCCAGAGTGCATCTGTTAAATGCTGTTAAGTGGCCTTGAAATCTATTTTTGGAATGATATTGTCTGGGCTAAATGTTTGGATTAAATTAGTCATTCTTAGGTTTTTTATTTGCACTGTAAATGTTTTCCTTCACATTGTAGTTTCTAACATGAGTGATAATGTGCATCACGAGGTTTTACACTGGACAAGTGTTTCCAGAGGACTTGCAGCAGTTGCAGCCTTTATGTTGACCCTGCATATTGCCGAAAAAGATTTGCTATTGAAAGAAATAGCATGTTGGTGGCTTCTGGCATTGGTTTTGATTAACCTTCAATTATGTTGTTTTTCAAGAATTTAAATTTGAAATTCAAAAATTATTCAAAAGAAGAAATTCAGAAATTCAAAATTATTCAGAAATTCAAAATTATTCAAAATAAATTAGGAAATGACAACTTAATAGAACAAAACAACAAAAAACATGCTTATTAAATAAATTGATAAACTGAATAATAGTTTCAGCTTTAGTTTTAGAAACTATTGTGTAGTTTAATGTATAACAAAACATACTTTATGACCATTTCTCGTGTTGTTTTTTAATTTTATTTTTTACAATAATCTATTTTTTGTTAAGTAACTAGTAACTAAAACTGTCAGATAAGGGTAGTGAAGTAAAAAGCACAATATTTCCCACGGAATGTTGTGGAGAAGAAGTAAATTGGCATGAAAAGAAAAAAAAGACTCAAGTAAAGTTCAAGTACCTCAAATTTGTACTTCCAAAGTACAGCACTTGAGTAAATGCAGTTGCATTCCAGGACTCCATAAAACTATTTTCAACTCATGCAGTCCAAATAACTGATAGGTGATTCCCATAAAGTCCAAAAGTAATAATACAATTGTAATCATTTCCAAAATTAAAAAGTGTTAATCCAACAAAATACTCTGCTTTAATCCATATTTGTTCCAAAAATCAAAATCTTAAATTTTCATTGTGGTCAAAAAATGGTTTGCTCTCCCACTTGTTGCACACAAAGGGAGGTATGCACCTGTATTAACAGCGCGGTCTAACAGCAACATAAATTGCATTAAAAAAGTTGATTTAGTTTAAAAAAAATCTGTCTAACAGCACCTCTAAATCTCACTAATTCACAAAGGTTTGTCGATCTAAATCAGTATATCATTCAGTGGTCAGTTTATGCAAAATAAAAACCAATTCATGGCATGACGTTCAGGAAGTACCTTTATTTTGAAATTCTTTTTTACCGTCAAACACCAGGCGGGCAGATTTATAATAAATCCATGGGGCAGTTAATGGCAAAACACAAAAACACAGACGATGAGGATAACGCTACTTTACTCGGGAATAAATCAGCAATGTGGAAATATTTTGGACTTCGGAGAAAATAACACGTGTCAGATGTAAACAACGACGTTATGGGATTAATGATGACTCACCTGTCTGGACGGTATCTCTCTATGCTAACTTGTAGCAGCAGCGTTAGCCGCTCGTTTGCAACAATGTTAGGCTGCAAAAACCTGCATGCTGGCTGAAATTCAACCGTGCTGCTCTGACAGGAGTTTAACCAGCGACTTTAACCAGCGGTGAGTAACAAAAAGTGTAAATAATTCATGTAAACTGTCGAGCTAAACTCATGCTAGCCGCTATGCTAATCTACGCAGTGTTAAAGTGCTTAAACCAAAACTTTGTGATTAGCAAAAAGCAGCTGTTTTGTCCGTGAATCTTAGATATTATTGAGCCAAATTTCATATTTCTGCTAAATGGTCTTATTGATAGTCCATGTTTTATGGCTGTTGGGAGAAGTTTTCATTCAGCACTTGATAAGCCTGATAAACTAAATTAAATTTTAGGGAAAAAGGTTATGGTTTGGGGTAAAATGAAAACATTGCTTCCAGAAGGTTAACCCCGTTTTTATATGAACTTACACTTATTAAACTCTCGTTAACCTGTATTTAAAAACAGAAACAAAAATTGTTTTGCGACAGACTTTTTGATATCAGCAAATACAGAGGTACCTTAGATCCTTAAAAAGTCTTTAATGGTATTGAGTTCATTAGTTTTGAAATAAGGTATTTATTAGTATTGACTTGACTTCAATTAATCTTTCAAAATTGAAAGATTGGTAACAACTATTTTTTGTCAAACTATTCAATAAACTCCTTTTCTTAAACTCATCATGATGGGAGTCCAAGCAGAGGAATCTCACATACAGACTGAGAAACACAAAATCACACAGAAAACCAGACAGAAGTGATAGATATCTCCCACTGCAGATGGTAATACAAATGAATACTTTTATGATAATATAATATGTTCATTGTCTTCCATGTCTTACACTAAAAGTTTTTTTTTTAACATTTGAAAAATATAATAAAACTTTTTTACTGGACAAAAAAAAGTTTTATGTTACAATAAAAATTTTGGTAAAATTAAAAATGTCCCTCTTCAGTTTTGGTTATTAGAATATTGTTCTTACACTTAATTCCGAGTGGCATTAAAAAAGCCCTAAAAAGTCATTAATCTGCCTTGTCTTAAGCTGCAGGACCCTGAAATATCCTGATGGACATATCAAATCGTGATGAAACTGGTGATTTACCCCCCTACCAATTAAAATGTTATTTTTGTATGTTTTTGTTTGTATTTGCGCACGAACTGAGGTGTAAAAACAACACATTGTGGTATTATGAGGGGGTTTTATTAACTGTATAAACAATGGACATAGCTACCATTACGTCACCTATTGGTTTGTGGACTGCTGTGTTGATGCCTCGAGTTTGACATTTTGGTCGTCGCCATCTTGGTTTTTTGGAACCAGAAGTGAGCTTATTTGGACGATAGAGTGGAGGAGCGAGTGGTGGATCTGACTCACAGACTGTAGCGACGCCTTGCACACAGCCTGTCACTCTAGAGGCCCTGCAGTTAAATAAAGGTCAACAGATTATTGGCCTGGCCGATTATTAGGGCTGATATTTGGCATTATGCTGATTATCTGTATCGGCATTTTATTTATCAATAAAATTAATAAATTTAAAAGTGCAAATAATGTGTCAGCATGGCGGGAACTTTTACTTTGTAAAACTGCAGGGTGCTATTTTTATTTAATCATTTTTTAATTTAAATTTTCACTTGACTTTATGAGAAAAAAAGCACCGTCGGTGGAAACTTGCTGTATACGATGGTGAACGTTTCAGTTTTGATTGAACATTTGCTGAAGGCATTTAAAAAATGTTTTCTGTTGGAGTTTGTTATATTTCAAATTCTCCATATTGACAGAAAGATTTTAATTTTTATTGCTGATGGATATCAGTTTCAAATATCGATTATCGGTCTCATTAACTACTAATAATCGTTATATTATAGTATCAGCCCCTGAAAAAACAATATAAGTCGACCTCTACTGTTAAATATAAGTAACTCTTGGCTTTAATAAAATGGAAACAGGTAAATTATAAGAAAATTCACCCCTTGTAGTGTACAGCTAGAAATTAGTTGTAGAGAACAAAAACGATTTTTGTACCAGGCTGTAAACATGTTTGTTTCTGCTGTAAAGTTGTTAATTTTAACACGGGGGAGTATGGGGGTTTACTCTGTTTTGGAGCCAGCCTCCAGTGGTCATTCAGTGAACTGCAGTTATTTCGGCAATTCTGCACTGGCTTCATTTTTGCGCCTCGGAGGTTGCCGCTTGGGCCACATGTACTGCACTATTTCTTGGCTATGCACAGTGTCTTCCTGGAGTCTCCATTAGTCTTTTGACAACCTCAAGGGGACAGCAAAACTAAGTGTTTCTTTAAAACAGAGCCAGGGTAGCTTTTTCCCTCTGTTTCCAGTCTTTGTGCTAAGCTGTGCTAACTCACTGCTGGCAGTCGCTTCATATTTACCATACAAATACGAGAGTGGTATTGATCTTCTCATCAAACTCTTAGCAATTAGAGGAGGAAACATTTCCCAAAATGCCAAACTGTTCCTTTTAGCCTCATAAAACCTGATCTAAGTTGTTTTTCTGCAACATTAGCACTTCAGATTATGGGTTTTCGTAATTAACATTCACACTCTTCATTTCTCCACAAACAATGCTCTCCAAACTTAGTATTCCTACACCAACACGCAGACAGCAGCTGAGGTAGAGCATGCAATTCTCAGCACATGTCTCCCATAAATAGGTCTTCATATTCATGTTTGTCACGCCTTCAGCTGGACGGGTCAGTTTCATTTACTTGTCATTTTCTCACTGTCGCTGTGCAGCTGGAGATGAGACAGCTCGACTCCTCTCAGGACGGCACCTCCATTAGCCTCGCTGTGACCTGCAGCGCGGAGCCGAGCATGAGCAGTGTTCCCATTTAGGATTTTAGAAGGTCACAGTATTTTGGCTCAGTGGATCACATCAGTTCAAACAGCGCTCTGCTCTCTGAAGACAGCTGCTGGACTTCAGCACAACTACAGAGAAAAATGCACTTATGAATATTACATCTCGACTGTCACACAAAGGCCCTTTTGCCTGGGATTTTAATTTAATCTTTTTTTCTTTAAATTCTACTTTGCGAAGTTTTACCTGTTGGGGCATCAGTATCAGGTTTATTGCCAATTAGGTTTTCATAATTAGGAGTTTGCCCCTGTACAATAAACATGGCAAGAGAAAAAAATAAAGTACCACAAGTTACGAGTCTTTAATATGAAATAGAAATTTAGAAAAAAAGGTAGGAAAGTAAGAATAATAAAGAAGCTCCATACAATAGTCACATCATTAATGTAGCAGCAGACTATATTTATATATGTATATAAATATAACTGTATATGTAAAACTCATGGACTCTCATGGATGAGATACTTGTGACAGTGCAAGATGTAAGATGCACGTTTCCCTCTGTGCAGTGATACTGCTGGTGGTAGAAAATGCAATTCGGTATCTTGTGTAATGATTTCTGTAAAGAGATATCGCTGTTGAGTTTTTCTTTTTTCTTTCTCTTTTCTTTTTTTTGGCACTGTGAGCACCACAAGCTGGGTGCCATTTAGTTTCATTATTACGTATCACACCAAAACAATCTAGGATTACACATAAGAGGTAAAACATCTTTTTGATTTTTTTGAGGTGAACTGTCCCTTTAATAACAACTCAGATTTAGCCTTTTAACAAGGCATTCAGGTATTTATGTATTAAGCGGTTAAAGGCACTTAAACTGTATGAAACATAACAAAATGCCTCTCAAATTCACCTATTTATCTAAACAGAGCTCAGTGCAGCAAAATGAAGACGTTTGTCTGCCATATTTGTTCTGCTTGATTCTCCTACACTGTTTTATGTGTTTGCTTTCACCCAAACGTTCACCATTTTATATGTTACCCTCTCTCACAGTGCATATGTACTGAGGGGACGAGTCACTGTTTGAAGGAGGACTCACAGATGAGACCGCTCGTCTTAATTTAGTCGGACCCCCCTGATCGGCAGCAGATGCTTAATAGTGAGTTATTGGAGGATGGATCGACACTGACAGATCCCACAGCAGTTCTCTCTGTCCAGATGGAGGTGAGACGTTTCTCCAGCCTCAAAAATGCTAAGTAACCAGTCGGTTTGCCGGGAAAGTAACACATAGTCTGCCTCATTAAATATGAAGTAGATGATCATCTATAAAAAAAAAAAACCCACAGTATTTTTATCATGAATTTAAATGAATGTTGCAGCAATATGCATATAATACGACATGTAAACTGGACATGAAGTGTTTCACTACTCAGAACACAATTAGGTTTATTTAATCAAGTTTGCATTGTATATTGATGAACTGTCGCAATAAGACTTCTATTAGCTGATTTTTCCTGCGAAAATGTTACACTTAACCGCCGGGAACTCAATATGTTTAATGAGACATCATCAAGCAACGATCCCTTTCTAATATTGTGGAAATGTCTGTCGTTTAAAAAGAGTCGGCCATCTGCTGAACCGTTATGTCTCGATGTAACGGAGGACTCTCTGCTCTAATTTGTATAATTTTGTTTTCGCTTTCAAAGACGATAAAAGAGAATCACAAAAGAAGCGGAACTAGTCTGATGGCTGAGTTTTGTGCATCATTTGGCAAGAAACTTTTTTTTTCTCAGCATCATTATTTCTTGTTAAGCACATTTACCCAAATAAATCTCATTATATAAACGGCTATATCATAATCTGCCATATCACACTGAGGACAGACGAAACCCTGTTCAGAGACGCACGCACTGACAGGTGCCTTAACGTGACATGAGTTGTGTGGGTGGAAGGAGCAGAAAATTCTCAGCGAAAATGTAGCTGCAGCACATTTTCTATATGTTACAGGCCCCCTTTTGCAAATATGTGTACAGTCGCTCCATCCATGAACGCTGTGTTCATGGTTTACAGCGCGGCGTCCTTCTGCCCGCTTAGATAGATTATCGTCTCAGCACGCTGCCAAGCGCACTTAGATAGAAATATGGCCGCCATCTGTTCTCGTGAGAGGCTGCTCCAGCTTTCTGCGCCCCACCTGAGGACCTGATGATGAAATCTATATCTATCTATCTATTTACAAGACACCCTTTGCACACTCTATGGGGTGGGAAAAAATTGATTTGCTTAATAGGGGTTGTCTGATATTGGGTATTGATGCCGATTATTACTGAGATCCATCGATAAAAATAAAAGTCTTTCTGTCAATATTTAGAATTTGGAATATAACACAAAACTTCCTTTAAATGTCTTTAACAAATGTTTAATCAAAACTGAAACTTTCAACATCATATACACAAAGTTCCTGGCAACTTTAAAAAAAAAAAAAAGTTCAGTGAAAATTTCAATAAAAACACCTAATTGAATAAAAATAGCTCCCTGAGGTTTTACAAAGTAAAAGTTCTTTCCATGCTGACACTTTATTCCAGACTGCCTCTCCGGGTATAGTGTAATACGCACACTTTTTCATTAATTCATTTTATCTATCTATCATTAAAATAAAACGCCGATACAGATAATCGGCAAAGTGCCAAATATCGGCCCCGATAATTCTCCAGGCTGATAATGTCGACCTCTACTACTTAAGTATCATGATTTTTTTGTAATTAATTTTTTAAGCAACGTTTTTAATTTTTCAAAGTAGATCTAATAGTACACTAACTTACACTAACAACAGGAAGAATGGCGTCTATCACTTTCACAGAGAACCCGGTGTACTTTCAGTGCTATGTAATTTGGTTAATGGGCTGCGGTTCTCATAGCTAAAAAGAAGTCAGTTACCTTCTCTGTATCTGTTTGCATTTTTGTAACTGATGAGAAAGACCAACTTGTAAGCTAATGCTGCCCTGGTTCTCTTTTAAAAAAGCCTGGGGGATTTTTCTATTGGATTTTAGATTATTGCAAAAAGTAAGTTCTGTGGTAAACAAACATTTATGATACTTACACATTTTTTTCAGCAAGATCATCTTCATAAATAAATACTCTTTTTCAGGATTTTTGAAGCCTAAATGTAAAGCTGTGTTAAGCAAGATTTGGGTAGATGACATTCTGTAGTCTCATTTAGCCACCATTTAGTTTACTATAATTTTGTTGAAAGTTTCTTAAGCTTATGTTAACTCTAAAATATCCTGTAGATTCAGAGCTTCTCCCCACCAAGATGCTGTTGTTAAAGAAATGAATCACAGTCAAAACACTCTTTAAAAATTTTGCTGTTAATTCAGGGTAAACGTTTGAATGTACACACCATTATCACTGTAATATATCATTAAATCATTTTCATATTCATATATTTTACCTGGTTTATTGGACACAGCTTTCACAGCCTCACATACTGTGTATCTGCTGTGAAAAAGCGCCAGTGTAAGCAGTAAAAGTGCAGCACACACACACACACAAACACACACACACACACACACTGCATTCAAAGTGATGTGAGACATGCTGGTCTGAGGCCTCGGAGATGCTTTGTTGGTGCTAACTTTAGCTGCCGTCAGTATTGATCGGTCAGTAGGTGGGAGATAGAGGCCCAGCAGAGGAGGCTTCCTTCCAGACGGATGTCTGCTGCTTGTCAGCATCCGTCACACAGCAGATCTGCTGTTGAGGCCGGAAAAACAGGAACGAGACAGGAGAATGATGTCTGTGGAGAGTAATAGCAATAATACAAGAAAAACTAATGCAACCTCGTCAATTGCAATGTGAGCCGAACCATCATTGTTTTAAAGAAGTTGATATCTGAATGTGTGTTTAGGCATCTTTTTTTTTTTAGCCATATTGAATTATAATGGAAATAAACCTTTTAAATATAGATTTCAGTGTGGCAGGAATTATTTTTTTCTATGTCTTTTTGAACAGTTTATTAATTATGTTTGATTTTTTAAAATTATAATTTTAATTTTTTAGCTGTAGACCATGGAAAAAATAATTAAAATAAATACATAAATAGAGAAAAAAGATAACTACATTAAAAATAGAATAAAATAAACTTAGTAAAATAAAATTAAATAGAGTGACTAAATAGGTTGGAAAGAAGGCTAAAAGCTAATTTCAATATTGTGACAACTTTGTAAGGAGTACATTCTTTCATAGCTCAATTGTTTAGAGTTTATTAAGACCATAAGTTACACATATTTGAAGGCGACGTCAATATGAGAGACAGGGTGTCTTTGAGGCACAGCTAAAGTCTATGAGTCATGAGCACCTCTAGCCCCCCACAGTTCGAACCTTTCGACCAAATGTAGTCACTTCTGGCTCTTAAAAAAAAAAGATAGTGACAGCTGAAATGCCAAACTCGGCTTCAGACGGCAGGCCACAAACCAAAGGGTGACATCACAGTAGCTACGTCCATTTTCTTTACAGTCTTTGGTCAACATCCTGAATTTTTCCTTCTGCAGCAAGTCCAAATGTCTGCTCTCCCCCCGTACCTCAAATCTTCCAAATGATGCTCTAGTGTGGTGCCAGTTTAAATTAGTAAACATAGCACATGATTTACAGCTTCTCACACAGTCCTCAAGTGACCAAAAAATCTACTACTGCTGCTTTAATTTTAAACTCTCAGTCTTGCTCTTTAGCTCTGCTGGTAAATCTGCTCCACTGTCTCTCTGCATGTTGCTGTCATGTTCGGGATGGTAACAGGCAAACAGCTGGACTTCTGCTCTGTCACCGCGTATCTCTGACAATAGCAGACGTCTGTGCCGAAAAACACAAACACATGTTAGTTAACGCCACACAATCAACACTGGAATGCAGAGGACATCTGCTGTCACTTAGGTGTACCCGAGTGTAAGAACAGATGCTGCTGACACACAGACACACACACACACGCATGTCTGCTGTCATATGACGCTAACACAGCTGCCGCAGTTTTCCCAGAGTGCACCTGTGACTGGTGTGTTTACGACATCACATCCTGACGTTTTGCAGCACAACTGAACTGTCTGTATTCGCATTTGGAAATGATTGAAATTATTATCTGTAGTATTGAAATGCTTTTTTTTGTGTGTGAGTGAAGTAAACATATGACCAAAACTAATTAATCCAGTTACCAATTTAAGTTCTGCGGTTATTAGCAGGTGTAAGGTCAAAGGTCACAAAGTCAGTCTGTCCACATACTTCACTGACTGCAAACTAACAGTTGATCAAAAGGCTTCTCAGTCTGACAGATTAGAGTTTTTCTTCCTCCACCATTAGCATACTGAATCTGCCAAGTTGTTATGTGGTTTTCTGGGTTTGTGTCGGTGCCAGGAAAAACATGAAAGTGAATCACAAACACCTCATGATGTTATATCATATTTTGAGTGATGACAACTGGAACATAGCTGGCAAAAATTACAATTTGATACTGGACATGAATCCGATTTTATATTTCAGTTTAATACTGTAGATGTCAGAACTTGTAAAACTTCATTTGTGAAGTAACTCTACCAAAATATACACCTGTTGGTCAAGACTAGAATCAAACAATCATATGTCAGTGTGCTTTCTAAATACACTAAATCCTCCTCTTACGCTCCTTGATATACTTCCTATGAAGCTGTTGACCTTTACCCCACAAGAGTCCAATCGGTCAAATCTCCAGTCAGTCATCATGCCCCGGATATTACTGCTGACACATATCCCTTCAAGCGCTTTGCCCCTGTGAAAGCACCCATTATTCATCAGACAACCTTGTGGTATCCTGAGAAGCTGCTCGGTCACTTCTTCCTGAGCTCCCAGTGGACGCGGATGTGTTTGGTATGTTGTTGTAACAGTAGGAGGTGGAGGAGGAGGCTGCAGGCGCTGCAGTCTCACGGCCCACAGACTGAGCTCGCTGACCAGTGTTTATTTCTGCTGGGCCCCGCCGTTTATTTTCATGAGGGTATTAATGTCTATTTTGATTTGCCTCTTGTGTTATTTTAGATGAGTCATTGGGGAATGTGTGGGTACATGTGAGAACAGTCTGTGCCTGTGCGAGGAGACGCGTGCACGTTGGAGAGGTTCGTGTGTGTGTGTGTGTGTGTGTGCAAAGACACACTCGTATGATAATGTAGGCTTCTGTATCCTGTTGAGCAGAGGAGCTTGTTTCTTTGTCCGTCGTCAACAACGCTACCAAGAGGAGATGAGAATAGACTGGGTCTCTCGTGTGCTGCATTTCAAAAATGTTGAGCTTTGAAAACATTACATAATAGTTCAGTTCAAATAAAATGAGGTGCATGTTCGAGTAGAGACAAACAACATGGGCAGTATGTTTGCCTGTGGACTGACTGTCCTCTGTTTGTGTCAGGCCCGGGGTTAGATGGGTGAGTAACAGCGGGAAGTGTCACCTCTCTCAGGCCATCTAGCTGGCCTGCTGTCATCATCCCAAGCCGTCGCAACACGTTCTCATCCCACGTCCTCGATTTTACTGCTTTGCTGCTTGACTTGACTTCCGTGTCTACGTATTACGCTCTAGGAATCGTTCTGCGTCTGCTCTTTGGGTTATGGGATGCTGCTACTCTGATGTCAGCACAAGCACAACGTGGGATTTTGCTGCATGTGGTTATTTTTAGGCAACAAACGTACATGCTGGCGCAGATGGTTAGGTACAGGGGAAGGAGGCACATGGTAAGGTTTAGAAAAAAAACACATTCATACGGGAAGTGAATAGCACTCCCGCATGAAAGTCCAGGGTTTCTTGGATCTGTCCGCATTACAGGCACCCTTGTGTTCGTTATATTATGTCGTTTACCGCAACGTTTCAACCTGACTCTGTCCTGCCGCGTATCATGCCCATGAAACAGGTTCTGATTGGCCGTATTTGCAGGTAACGTCACTCATCCGTGCATCATGCAGATGCTGCAGGTGCCAGCATAAAATATCACCGCGACTGGCTCTGTCCAGACGCGTTCTCACCTGATGCTGTCCAGACACGTATCATGCAGATGCAAAAGGCTGCTTTTGGAGTCCGAATCTTACATCAGAAGCACTGTGAAATTGGCAGTATGTGATGGCTTCTGAATGAGAGCGGGCTGGTCATCATCCTGAAAAACCCTGAAGACTCAGAGAGCTAGAAATAGTTCACAGGACATCCACATGGGACACACTGCAAAAACTAGTGCGACAGACGCTTGCTGATGGTCCGACATTGACCAACAGCTGACCGTCGACTTGGCGAGTTCCCTGCAGCTCCCCAGTTAACATGTACATCACTAAACAATCTCTTTCTCTGTTTCTCTTTATTACACTGTAAGAAATGTTTTGCTTAAAAAAGTTAGTGCAGGCTGCCCTTAAATTTTAAGCTGGCTGAATTTGAGAAGACAAGTCGAGGTAATGTTGTAATGATACAACTTGTCCTCTCAGATTGAGTCAATTTAAAATTTTAAGGCAGCCTGGACGCTAACTCTGTTTTTAAAGGTAAAAAAATACATATTTTTTTACAGTGTACACTTCCCTCATCTTTTCTTTCATCATTCTCTCCTCTTCAGCAGCACTCCACAATGTCACCGACTGTGGACCGGTGCATGCTGGGACTGCAGCAGCAGCTCTCATGAATAGACCTCTGTGTCACAAACAGTAACCCCTGAATACACAAAGAAAATATTATTGTTCTTTAACCAGTGGATATGAATGATTAATATGGTTCTTTCCTGAGTAGAGCTTCAGCTTCTCTTCAAAGAGAAACTGCAACTCATGAGATCTCTCTTGTGTTTTTTTAACGGTAGAGATGCCAGTGTGTTATGGAGATCAGAGCTGAGCCAGACTGACGGTCGCTGTCAGGGGCGACTGGAGGACATCACAGTCATTGTGATAATAACGGAGGTGACTGTAATCCTTTTTGTCCTCTCCTTGTCCTTCTCTGCAATTATAAAGCACATGCAATTCTTCCTCTCTTTAATTATTTCATATCTTGTGTTGTAGCTGCAGATAAATGCAGAGTTAATGCAGGAAGCAGTTCATCCTCTCCGTCTCTTGCACCATCAGGTGCATCAGGGCAGCTGCTCGGGCTGATTGAGCTCCGGAGCGATGGATGAAAAGGTAACTGCCAAATATTGATCGCCTGCAAGCCTCTGACCTTAACAAGAGCGGCTCAGAGTAAAAGCCGTTTGTCAGATTCTGCTACAATATGATCTGTTCTGCTGTTGAGCCGTCTGTTGGGTTTTTACAAAATATTGACTCATGGTGATTAAGAGAGCAAAGTATTTTGACAAAACATCAGGCTGAATGCCAGAAAGAAGCTGACCTAACATTGGGCCTCATGTAAGAAACCGTATACAAACAAATTCCTCTTATTTTTGCTTGTATCCAGGATTTGTTCTTATTTTTTTAGTAACCATTTTTGGGATTGCTTTCCTTTTTTTTTCTCTCCTCTTAGGTAAGAAACAGTGTTACGAGTCGTTGAGAGCACTCTTACCATGATTAGAGAAAAACATCTTGTTTTCACAGGCCACAAATTGTTGCCCAGTGCAAGAAAAAAATAAGTTTTATATTTGGGAAGTATTTAAAAATGCATGAATGGGGCGCCTGGTGGCTCAGTGGATAGAGCAGCGCCCCATGTGCAGAGGCTGTGTCCTGACCACAGCAGCCGCAGGTTCAAGTCCAGCCTCAGCCCTTTGCTGCATGTCTCCCCCTCTCTCTCTACCCCTTCACACTCACACTGTCCTGTCAATTAAAAGGCAATAAAAGCCCCAAATTATAATCTTTAAAAAAAATCATGAATGTAATTTAATCAAATTTAAATGAAGTTTTAGATTAATAGATAGATTAATATCTATTAATATTAATAGATTAATATGAATGAACATTCAGAGCTGAAGAAATACTACCATACTTAATTTCACTTATTGTAATTTTAGTTACTGTGTATCCCTCTGATAACCAGTGCTGGAATGTAATGAAGTACATTTACTCAAGTACTGTACTTAAGTGCAAATCTGAAGGACTTTCACATTCCTTAAGTATTTTACTATCGTGCTACTTTCAACTTCCACTACACTACACTATACTTCAGAGGGAAATCTTATACTTTTTACTCCACTATTAATATTAGAGAACTACTTTACAAGTTAAATGTATTGCACACAAACCAAAAATATGAAAATATACAAGCGCAGCTAAAACAATTAGTCGATTTAGTAGAAAATTCATTGGCCATTTTTATAACCGTGTAAGTCATTTTTCCAGGTTCTCATAAATACTGTATGAGGACTTGCTGATTTTCCTTTTAATTATTTTTATTTATGAAATTTATTTCAACCTTTGACCCAAAACCTATTAGCACCTTGTTACGGTGACACGCCTGGATAAGAGCAGATTTGGATGATTAAGAGCGTTTGGTGCATCTGGAGTTGTGTCATATTTCCTGTTACCAGAAAATTAAAAGAAAGTTAAGAGACTGTTGCTGCATGAGGCCAAATTCACATGAAATCCAGAGATCCTCGTTGCTTTCTCATAAAATAGCCCTCCTATTCTTTGTCACCGAGCCACGAGGAGCAGGTTTCGTGCCCTTTATGGTCGGAGAAAACATTCAGTCGATGGTACACCAGCAGGACCCCCCCCCCCCTTTATTTCCTATCTGTCCTTGAAGCAGCAGTACCGCCATCATCTTTGTCCCAAGCTTCCAATTTCGTCCTCTGAGGAATTATGGGCTAGTCCGTCACTTCCTCGATCGCTTTCTCCACTATCTCTCCCAGCGAGACAACAAGCAAGAAAGCAAGCTTCATACGCCGGCCAAATCAGCTGAAATTCATCAGCTGTTCTGACATTGTTTTAACAGTTCTTGTCAGACATCAAAAGCTACTTTTAGTAAATATAAACATGCAACTGATTTGGGAGAAATTGAAAAAAGAAAACTGTACAGATGGATCACTGAAACGTCTCAGGTTCAGATAAAGCTGGGAAATCCCCTGCACGTCGATCCTCTCACTTCCTGTTCCTCTCTACTGTGATGTCTGATAAAGGAAAACTACGAATAATTACAGAACTCCTGCAGTAATAATAATAATAATAATAATAATAATAATAATAATAATAATAAGCTTTATTTATATAGCCCCTTTCACACAAAAAATGCAGCAGAATGAATAGAAAACAGGCCAGCAAGGCAAGTCAGCATAAAAGGACATTTAAAAACAGTTTTAAAAAAAATATTTAAAAATATTTAATCTTAAGACAAAACCATAAAAATAATAAATTACAATAAGATACAACTTTTAAAAGAATTGCAGCAGTCTAAAGTGTAAAAAGACGAGGTTTAGAAAGGAAAAGCTAGTTAAAGGCCAGAGTGAACAGATGCCTTTTTAGCTTTCTAGTTGTTCAAGATGTTTCCTGGATTTGGGGTCATTTTTGGGATTTGGGACATTTCTTAGATTTTAGGGATGTGATTTAGGACATTTCTAGTATTTAAAGACATTTCTAGGATTTTAGATAATTTTTAAGATTTTAGGATGTTTCTTGGATTTTAGGATATTTTAGGGATTTTAGGACATGTCTTGGATTTTAGGATGTTTCTTGGATTTTAGGATGTTTCTTGGATTTTAAGACATTTTTTAGATGTTTCTAGGATTTTAGGACATTTTTTGGATTTTAGGATGTTTCTAGGATTTTAGGACATACCTAGGATTTTAGGACATTGAGGGCTTAGCTAGGACCTCTGTCGGGCAGCAGATCCTCCACTGGAACTTTTTTGATAAACAAGTAGTATTTTGATGCCGTTTTATGTGCTGTGGCACCTCAAAAAGTACAAACACAATTCCCATTGTGAATCACTTTACTTTCATAGTAAATTAGAAAATGAGGTGCCAACCCGGCACCCTTATCGGGGGCCAGATTTGGCCTTCATCCTGTTAGTCATGTGTCATTGTTTTCGAGTATTTACAGAAAATTTGTTGCAATTTCTGGTTGACTGCCCGTCACCCACCGTCAGAGTTTGGCTGGCAGCTGATTGTAATTTCCTTTCCTGCATTTTAGGTTGACTGAAGGTCACTGAGAGCACTTCCTCTCCTGTCTTTTATTTTCTCCTGTCTCATGTCTGCAGCCCTGATGCTGCACGTTTGCTCTTTATTCCTTTTTTTGGGTCAGGTAAGACAGCAGTATACCAAAGCTCTTTTTGAAATTATTTTTACCCTCTATTCACACATATCTCCTGTGTTTCTCCCACTGTGTGTGTGTGTGTGTGTGTGTGTGTGTGTGTGTGTGTGTGTGTGTGTGTGTCAGTGTGTGTCAGTGTGTGTGTGTGTGTGTGTGTGTGTGTGTGTGTCAGTTAATGAACAGAGTAAATGTAGAAACCCAGATACTCTAACAGTTTCGCCCACATTAGTTCCTCTAGTGTTTGAATGATAATTGCAACAGAGTAATTCTTGTTTTTTTCTTAATGCTAATGTCACCCTGTCAGTATGTCGGTCCACCACTTTGGTCCAGACTGACATCTCTCAACAACAGTTGAATAGATTGCCATTAAATTTAGGAAGTTACACACACAGCTTCATTTTTTTTCAATACTTAATGCTTCCATCAGCCTCAGATTTACTTTGTGTTTAAAGCTTATTAGAAGAGTTATGACCAAGTCATTGTTTTGCAAGTAAGTCTCAAGCCTTCACACTCAAGTCCCGAGTCAGTATTGACAAGTCCCAGATCAAGGCACAAGTCAAGACAGGCAAGTCCCAATCCCTAAATTTTGAGTGTCAAGCCCTAAACAAGTGATAATGGGGTCTTCACTAAATGTAATGCCATTTTAACAACAGAGTAATTTTCAACACGCGTGTTTCACATTCTGCATGTTTTTTTTGTTTTTTTTTTGAGTCGCTTTTTTGTTTGTTTGTTTCTTTTTGTTTTTGTATTTTTTGTGTATCTCATAGTTTTGTATGTCATCAAATTAATCTTTGGTAATTTTTGCCAACATGGCATAGAGTATCATGACGTTAGTTCTTCATGGTTCTCTCCTGAAACTTGGTTCATGCTGTCGCATTGGCTCAAACAAAGTGGATCTGGGGAATTAAGTTTCGACTTGCTGGGAATGAATAACATTGATGTTAGTTAAATCAGGAAATGAATTGGTTCATGGCACACTTTTTAAATAGCATAAGAAGAAGTCATGAATCATTGGTGTTAAAATCCAGGTTGAGTTGCAAGTCTTTTTTGATTTTTCAAGTCAAATCTAAGTCTGAACATAATAAACATTTCACCCTCGCTTTGTGAGCATGTTGGCACAGTAGCTTAAGCATTTCAACTTAGGTTGATCTTTACAGATCCTCTTGTTTCTGTATTCTTTAGGTTCAGACACTCGCTGCTGGAGCCCAAACACAGCTTGAACATCAACACACAATTACTTTAAGTCTAATCATAGCTCGAGTCTCCGTAAAGCAGATAAAACTTAATTTTATGCATTCATACATTTAAAAAAAAAAAAAAATCTCATCCTCCTCTCACTGTGCAGCTTCCCTCCTCTCTGTGTCCCACTTTATCACACAAGTGATTTCGGAGAGGTTATACATAAAGTCAAACTAATTGATTTAGCTTAAAATCCTCTCAGTGCATTAACTCGTCAGGCTGCTTTTTTCAGGAGTGTGACCTCAGAGCTCCCGCTTCTTAAAATGAGCATGAAATGAGATGACTAATCCGCTTCAATTACTCATCTCAACAAAAAATATACCTGCCAACATCCACATTTTTTCGTGCAATAACTCTCACTGAAGGGTATTAAAAACAAGGATGTCGGGTAATTGCTCTGTTTTGTATCTCGACAAGTTTAAATGCACTTAACGAGTGTAATATTTTTTGATGACATAATTATGTGTATTTTTTCTTTGCCTGTGACAGCGTGACACTGAGTGTTGGACCGTTCATTTGTACAGTTTAAACGTATTTTGTCACATGTTTCTAGGTCTCTATGTAGCACATTATTTAGTTTGTCTTTCAGTATCTTATTTTTCAGTCAGGTGTACTTTTTTCTCTATTTCTGACAGGTTGGGTTTCACCATGACACTGGCTCTGTTACCTCAAAAAACCTTCCACCCACCTGAGACTGAGGTCCTGTCATCTAGTGTGCATGTTGCGCAGGTTTGCTGTGTGCAAAGTGTTTTTTTTTTTGTCTGCTTTTGACAGCTCTTCGTTGCAGTTTCTCCCTCAATATATCTCCTCAAGAGCTCCTTCAACTGCTCTCAGCTGTCAAGTGTCCGACTTCACACGCTTCCTCTGCCTAATTCATCACTCCAAGTATTTTCACCTCATCTGCCATGAATCCCCACAGAAGGTGTCACTGGATTTTGGAGTATGTAATTCTGTCTTTGTCTTTTGTACAGAAACATCCTTATGAGAGTTGAGTTTATCAGTATCATAGAATTCAATAAGTCATCATCAGCCTTTGTTTCGTTGATTTATAAACGTGTGTAAGTGCATAAGAACCTGAATCTCTGTTCTCTGCATTTGTCCATTTTTCTGTTCAAATGAATCAGAAGCATTCAGAATCTGCACCTTTACCTGAGGACTGCAGACTACCAGAGGCAACTGATCCGACGTCGTTTTATCAACTCATCACGATGTACGGACTCTAGCTGACCTGGAATTTGAGAGAACATCATCTTTGACCCTTAATGGTAATCTGCAGTGCTCAGGCTCATGGTGTGTTCAAATGCTGTCATGTAGTGCCCCCTGCTGCCTGCTCATTTCTATGGAGAGTCAAAGTGCATAGGTCCATAGGACCAGGATTGAAGATAAAGACTTTACTTTGTGATATATTATTTTCTCTCAAAAAGCAGATTTGTAGCATTGCACTTATATTTTTCAGGATTTTGTGGTGTTAAAACACATTTCAGTCCTGAGCAGTGGTGGATAAAGTACGGAAAAGCCACAAATATCTAACTAGAAAATAACTGTGGCAGAAGTTAAAGCAATCTATTAGAATATTACTTGAATTCAAGTCTTATACTGAAGAATCAACAGCAATTTTATGATATTAAGTGTAGTAACAGTATTAAAAGTAAAAGTAAAAACTGGGGAAAAAAACAAGCGGTCAAAATTTTGAGAATTATGAAGTTTATTTTATCATGAACCACCCTAAAATGGAGCGTACATTACACTTGCAGAAAAAGATTTTTTTTTTGCTTTTGCAATTTGAAAGATTTGAAAGATTTATAGAACAAAATCCATTCGTTTCTTCCCTCTCATTCCTTCACTTGTCTGTGTGGTCCCTCCTCCCACCATCGCCTCCTTCTCTGTTTTGTAAGTTAGTAAAATGCTTAGGAGAAATGTATCGGATTAAAAGTGAAAGTTGACAGAAATATAAAACCTCACATGAACTACAGATACTCCCAGAAAATACTTAAGAACTGTAACCAAGTGTTATTACTTCATCACATTACACCACTGGCCTTAAGAAATGAGTGAACCTACAGTTCACTTGTGTCAAATCACCTGTTATTGTGCAGGTTATTGCTCTGCTTATTATACGAGTACATTAAATACCGCATTTCAACTTATTCTTTATCACTGGAAGGGCTGGCACAAGCTGGTTTGTAATGCATTCATTGGAGTAAGAAGGAGGAAATATCACTGATGCATTGCATTTTGGCCTTACATACAAAATGAAGAAGTGCAAAATTAAAAAAATACATAAATACAATAAATGTCATTTTCCACTGCTGAACAGTAGGCTGTTTATAAAATACTGGCTCATTCACAAAATAAGACAATTTGTGTTGTAATAATAATAATAAAACAAAACTTAATTGGTAGTTTTAATGCTTTGCATCAAAGCTGATTTAGTTAGTCAAAGACAGACAGTTATATTGGTAAACCTTTTTAAAAATTGATAACTGTGATTGCCCAAAATTTTTGCTATTTTTCCTTGAAACTGAATATCTTTTCGGGCAACTGGTCTGACAAAACAAGATATTCAAAACAAGATATTCGGAGAGATCAGATGGAGCATTTCTTGTGATCACTATTATCTGATATTTTCTTGAACAAATAATTAATCAGTTAATCAAGAAAGTAATAATCTGATCACTTGATAATAAAAAATATTCATATAGAGGCAGCCATACTAGTATGTTTCTCATATTTCTCCTGCTTCCTTATCTTGTCTTGTATATTTGCAACGGCTTAGGTCCAGAGGTGCCCTCAAAAATTTTCATAGTGGTGGCCAGATGGGGCAGTACAGTTAACATTTTGAGTTTCACAACAATCCTGTTTTAATGTGTCATGTGTCATTGTTTATCAAATAGGCTGGTTGTTCCTCTATGTTAAAAGACAAATATACAGCTTTAATTTGAAAACATACATTAATTTTAACGGACAAAATATTTACTGGAAACAAGCCTGTCACGTTTAAAAAACATGACACAGAGGCCTCAAATTATTTCACAAGGGAGGCGGCGATTGAATCAGGGTGGCTGTGGCCCCCTTGGCCACCCGTTTGCAGCACCACTGCTCAGGTTGCCCTCCACACCGCCAAACGTTGGCGGCTAAGAACAATAAGTTGCCCATCCTGTTTCCAGTCCTCACAGTTTTCACCTCGAGGGGAGGCTTGGCACGGTTATAGACGCAGGAGGTCTGCCCTGTTAACACAGCTCTCCTTCCCCTCACTGCTGCAGCAGGTCAGACGAGGTGAGCGCTCCCTGCTGACTGTGATCCATGGGTCTGCTCCACAGCATTTAATGAGGGGAAGGCTAACTCAATCCTTTTATCACACCGAGTGCTGAAGTAACAAACGAGCAGCAGTGGAAAGAAAGCAGTGGGTTAGCGCTGATCTGATAGTGTTCCTACAGTTTAATAGTGAAGGCAGAACAAACATTGACGTCACAAAAATGATTTAGGCTGATTTAATATTGTCCATTAAATTACAGAAAAACATGAAATTGGAGCAAAGAGAAATTAACAGAAGAAACATATTTTTTTTCCAATTTTCCTTTTCTGTTTGTCATCTCACTTTAAAAGGAATTGAGAGGCGGCTGGCTGATGTATACAAGATTAAAGCAAGCTCAGACTGATTAAGGACATAAATCAAACAGAATCTAGTGGCGCTGCATTAAAGGGGACCTCAGTATGTTTATTACACATTAAGTAATATTACACATTTTTATAGGTCAACTGTATAACTGATGTGAAAAAAGTTAGAAAACCTGTTTTTTTGGTCTTCCCATCTGAAAATTGATTTTTTAGGGTTACAATACTAAATCAGTGAAGTACTGTTTTAATGTTATTTTTACTTAGATGCACAAACACTTGAGTCCCTCAGAGATGGATACTGTCTACAGCATGCAGATCAGAATCACTGTTACATCTTGTTTGCAGATGACACAGCATCGTTTACCTTCATCAGTGTTACCAGGAGTCTGTGAATTCTCAAATGAGTTGCATCACATTACATATTATTTTCTGGAAATCTGCATTAGTTAAACAAAAGATGTGGTCATCCAGTCAACCTACCAAAACTGTCTTCATTTATGTGCACTTTAATTTTCTTTTTCAGAGCTGGATATGATGCCTATCCACTGCAAGGGGAAGAAGTCTCTTCTGGAAATGCTAAAGAGAAGGACACACACTTCTTCACAGTGATCTCTACTGCAGCACGACAGCAGTGCCAGAGTTTACTTAAACCCAAATGAGGGTAAATACAATCTAGGAGTGCAATTAAATCAACACATAATGTACTTTTATTTAAAAAAAGCAAAGTGCATCATAAAACGTGTGCCACAATTCAGCCCCTTTTTTATTATTGCAGTTTATCTTCAAATTGCCTTCATTCTCCAGAGCTCCAGTCATTTGGCAGGTGCTTAAGAGTTTTTTTCCCCCTCTTTAATTACGTGCAGTACATTTAACTGTCAGCTCAGGTTTGGCAGTCTGTCTGCTGTCTGCTAAATTAAACATGAAACGTCTATTTCAGTCCTCTCCAAAAACACTGTGCTCAGGAAGTGACTGCTGCTGTTTACCTGGCCATGTTGTCATGTCAAGAGATACATCTGGTATGTCATTTGATGCCTGAGCTCTGATTTATTGGATGTTTCTGCAAACTGTGGATACATTTGCACGTTATTATGCAGCGTATACAACTTAATACAACTTTTATTTCCTTACATTTCAACAACGCTGTGCTTATCATCTGGTTAGGTTTATGCACGAAAAAACACTGCTATTGTTAGTTTTTTTAAATTTTTTTTTTTACATTATTACTCTTACTCTTACCAGAGCTACAAATCTTATAAATGTTGAAATAAAACTGCAGAAACTATGATGCCAATATTTTCCTCTGGTGACTGGGCTGTGTTCGGAGGGTGATTAGTGAAGTTATTGAGTAATTGGTTTTGGATATTATCAGAATAATATTTCAGCCTGAGCTCACAGAAAGAAGAGATTCAAAAATATTAACCTTGCGAACAAGCTATGTTAGGTCATGTCTTGAAAAACAGCACATGGGCACATATTAACATGTCTAAACGCTCACAGTAAGCCTTAAAAAGCCCATTTGCCCCAAGAATACCTTTAGATTTGTATCCTGTCTACTGTTGATTAAGCCTTTAATCTTCTGTGTCTTTTTCATTTTGTGTCACAGTTTTAAATTTCCCTTGGACTGTAATTGACAGTGTTAGTTTTAATAGGTGGAAAGTCAAACCACCACAACGAGACGCAGAGCGACTACAAGACTGTTGCTGCGCGCTGCATACAGACATTACGGTAGCAGAGTCCTCAGGTAAAGGTGCAGGTGATTGACAGGTGAGAGATGTGACGCATCGGGAGGCACCGCGAGAGGAAAGAGGAGGTATACCCTGTATTATTTCATGAGCCAACAGGCACAGGTATGGATGTGAGCGGTCGAAAGGACTTATAAGGTAAGTTCATTTGACTCTTAGGAAATTAAAACGTGTACACGTGATGGCTGTCTAATCCACGTATCGCTCATTCATCACTTCGATGTTGAATATCTCAATAGCTATTATTAATATTACTAATATTCGTTTAGAAGAAAAACACTGAAGAGATTTTGCTTAATATGATATATATGTAGTTCAGAAGTTATGGGATGTGTATATATTTGACTGTTGATCGATGACAGCCCGTGGCAGTCTGTGAAACGTCTTGAATTTCCAAAATAAAATTCACAGTGGATGCAGAGCTACTGACCTCACATTTGAGTGGCGATTATCTTACCGTTGAGTATTGTTCCTATGTGAGATTTCATGAGGGAATATACATTAAAGTTGTCCATTACCTTCAATTTTTTTTTTTACAGAATATATATATATATAAAACGAAAAAGAAAAATTTAAAAAATAAGGAATTGACCTGTGTGTGCTTTAAGAAATGTATAAAAAGTCTTTAATATAATTTAAAAAGTAATTATGATGATTATAGAAATAGTTCTTCTGTATCTTTTTTCCCTTTTGGCTTTTTAAAAATAATGATGTACTAATTTCTCGCAGTTTTTATAACATTACTTACCAAGTTGTCCAGTTCCTTTTTTTTTTTTTAATTTTCCCCATATTTTTGAGAGAAATTGTACCATTTTTCTTACGGTTCAAAGGTTTAAATGTTTGTAAAAGACATTTGAAAGCAGCGCAAGAAAAGTTACGTTGCTCCAGGTTTCAACCAGATAAGTATCATGATAATATGGTATCGAGGCGCCTCTTTTGATTCCCACCCCTAATAAACAATTTTGCTGTATTGTCTATAAAGAGTTTGGTCGAGGTGATTAAAAAATGTATGGTATGCGTCTGCCCGATAGTGTAAGGTTACTCTTTCTTTACTGATGAAATTTAAAAGACAATGAATAATCCATCTTTCCCCTCCTTCAACCCAGCAGGACATCTATGGAGCTGTGCAGTCCCAACATGAGTGAGAGTGGAGGCTCTCTTTGCCAGGTGAAGCAGCTTTCCTGCCACAGTGTCCCCCTTTGTCGCCTGCAGGCTGGTGGACACCACACGCGTAACCTCCCCCACCTGACCCACCAGCCGTGGGTCAACCACCCAGCCCCGGCCATCGCCTCTGGCCCGGCCGCGGCCCTCCGTCACAGGGTCAATGGAGCCATGGCGGCAAGCTGCAGCAACCCGGAGTGTGTGGCCTCCAGACTGGGAGAGGAAGCAGCGCTGGCCAAAGACATCTCCACGGTGAAGGTGGTGGTGACAGGAGGTGCGGGATACTTTGGGTTCAGGCTGGGAAGAGAACTGGCCAGTCAGGGGATGTCTGTGATCCTCCTGGACATGAACAAGCCTCCCTGTGAGATCCCTGATGGAGCGATCTACTATCAGGTATGGGACAATAGAGATGGACTGACTCTGTGAAGCAGATATTTGTTTGACATGCTGTCCTTCAAAACAAATATTACTTTTTCAATTTTTCCTGCATTCACCAAAAACTTTGCCCTGAAACTGACAGTTCAGTTTTAGCCAACGCTCTGACACAACACTGACAATGATTATTCATCCATACAGTTGTGGTTCTTTTTGCTCAATAACACTGTCTTCACTACTATTTCCTTTAAATTTTTGCTTAGGTTTGTTAGGCCCCTCACTAGTCTGTGACAGAGCAGTCACTGATAGCACCTCGTATTAAAAGCATAATAGCGTACCCTAGGAATGAGTCCTAAAACCCCAAAATGAGTTTCAGCATTCCCAGTCTCAAAGTCAATGGGTTTTTTGATTGGATTTTGATTGAAAACCTGAAATAAGGTAACACACAAGCTGAAGAGACTTTTACATTTTGTTCTGCAACATAAAATGCATCAGTAATACCCCACTCATGAACTTTGAAAATTTAATGTCTCTTTAAAAAAAGACGGTTGCTAGTTAAGTCCTGCTGCTGTGGTGTCGATTAGTTTCTTTATAGCCTAACAATAGCTTCTTACCTCTGGTGATGGCATTTACTCCTCAAAAATCCTAAAAGCAGTGTTCATTTGTGAAGATTACCTTGCTGAGCAAAAAGTAAGTGTCATAAACTTTTGTTTACTTCAGAGTTTATTTTCTGACATAATCCAAAATCCAATGGAAAAATCCCATAGGCTTTTTGATACAGACAATTTCAGAACTCTTAATTAAATTCAATTTAGCATAAGTTGTGTAATTTATTTAATAATTTTGCACTTTGCATGTAGACTGACCGTTTTGAATCCTAGGGTTCACCATGGCCTCTGCCATTTGTTGGAGCTAGAAGTGGTCATATTTGGGCAATCTGACTCTGACTGCAGTGACCCATCACAGACAGTCTGACACTCAAGCAGCACTGCTATCAAATATGCACAATTTTGGGCCTTAGTAAAATGTAAATGGGTGTGATATTTAAAAAAAAAAAAAAAGACCCCCGTACAGTTGTCATGAATGTTAGAATTAGCTTCAGAGACCAAAACCATTTTTTGTATCAGGCTGTGAACATATTTATTTCTACTTCAAATTTGGATATTTCAACATGAGGGTCTATGGGAATTCTGTTTTTTGGGCCAGCCTCAAGCGGCCATTAGAGGAACTGCAGTTTTTGGCACTTAGGCTTAATTTTCGTAGCCTTGGAGGTTGCCGCTGGGTTTCATATGTAGCAGATATGTTAAAATTTTACATTTCTTTTACTGTCAATTTTATGGTCTAACAGCCCTGTGGATAAGGTGGATAAGGTGTTTTAAGGTGTAGGCACAAAAACAAGTTCGCTAGAGTTTGAAAAACATCATGTTTTGGCTTAAAATACCCAGTTCAGTCCCTACAAACATGACTGAACTTGTGCTAAACTGTTGTTAATAAACACTCCAGTGGTCTGCTGCTGTTTGCTGCTCGGCAGGCGTCTTACCTAGGTGTCATACCAACCTCCCCAACCTTTTTATGAGAAACTCAGCTCATTTACATGTGATCTGAATTACATCATACGTATAAAAGATACAAATGTAACATATCCGTGGTTTGCAGAAACACACCATGCCAACATTTTTATCCCGCGACTGGGATTAAAACTTGCACAGCTCCAGTATTTCGCTGCTTCAGCTATCGTCAGTGTGTCTACGAGCTGGCTGGAAACAGACACAGGTGAGTGATCCACCTCAGAGCACCAGCTGCTGACTGGGGCAGAGAGGGTGGAGACATGATTCAGGTTTCACCTGCAGGCCTCATGGCACACTTACCTTAATTACAATTGTCCTTTCATGGGACAGATATTGACTCACACTTACTCTGTCACTGGAAACCTGCACAGCTCCCAAACTGTTGAGAATACACAATAAATGCACTGATGAAAATAACACAAAGGGTTGAAACGCAGTGGAACTAATAAAGGCAAGTGTCCTCAGAGTTGGCATCAATTAATTTAGGGTCATTTTTTTCCTTCTTTCTTACAGAGTGACATCAGGGACTATTCTTCCCTCTATAAGGTGTGTGAAGGGGTTGACTGTGTCTTCCACACAGCGTCTTACGGCATGTCCGGCCCAGAACAGGTGACTTACCCTCATGTCTTCTTTTGCATTTTTTCACCACTTAATCATTCAAACAGAAGTCAGAGGAATGATTGTATGAGGATGTTTATAGACTGATACAGAGCTGCAAGTTTCTCTGTAGAAACTGTGTGTTTTTTGTCTTCAGGGGCAAAAAAAATAATTCAAATTCAGTCTTCATTTATTCAACCTTCAGTTTCACTCATGGAGAAGCAACAGCCTTGTTTTACAAATGTCTCTTTGAATGCGATTTGCTTATTAATTAGGTACTGAAAGTAAATGAGTTCCCTGAGCTCAGAGTCCTTTGTTAATGACTTTCACAGCTTTTCAAGCTTGGTGTATATTACCGGACTCGGCTGCTAAAGTTAATTTCAGAACATGTTCGATAAGTACCAGAATTACTTGTGAGAAAAGCGGATGAATGGAGTTGTGGTCGATTTAGTAAAGCATGCCATAAGTTTATCATTGTATTCCTGCACCATCAGTTCCTCACATCCTTACTTGTCAAAACCTGGTGCCTATATTACCCACAATACAACATGATTACAGACTGTTCGTTGGGCGATTCAGGTTTGTTATGGCAGCTAATGTTGCTAGGAGCCATTAACCTCAAAAAGAGTTGAATAGGAGCAGGCTGGAGAGAGCTGGTAAACTTACATCTTTGTGACTCCACCCCGACAGGTTTTTTCCATTTTCAAACTTTTATTTTTTATCCCCAGTTAAAGCTGACTCATGTGACATCACTTTAGGCAGTCTATTATATATCATATATACTTTAAACAACTGGACCCGTAAATAGACTGATGTGTAAAATCTGAGTTGCCTTTTAAAGGAACAGTTCACCTCAAAATTAAAAAATACATATTTTACCTCTTACCTCTAGTGCTATTTATCAGCCTAGATTATTTTGGTGTGAGTTGCAGAGTGTTGGTGATGTCAGCCTTAAAGATGTCTGCATATACTGCTAGCTCACCTAGAGCCACTGAGCTAGCTAATGTTTCAGCTCAGCTGAGGAGGATGCCATTGATTTTTACACCCTGTGCTGGCAGAAGCCTCTCGTCCATTAGTGGATGCACACTGTCTTCTGCACAGTGATACGGTTGGCAGGTGTAATTTGGTAAAAAGAAAATAGATCCTACATGAAACTGCTCACAACAAGGTCTGTGGATAACCTTGAGCTATTGGGTTATGACTTCTGGAAAGAGACATTGCTGTTGAGTTTTTCAAATGTTGTTTTTTGGCGCTTTGAGTGCCATAAACCTGGCACCATCTAGTTTCATTATATTGGAGAGTAGGTGGATATTTGTGGCTGTTACCTCCAATACTCAACAACTCACTCCAAAACAATCGAGACTGATATAGAGCAGTACACGTAAGGAGAAAAATGTGTATTTTTTTTATTTTGGTGTGAACTGTCTCTTTAAGGTCTTTACCAGTGAATGTTTGGGTTTTGATCACAAACAAGTGTAAATAAATGCACGCACAAACTTTCCTGCTAAAACCCTCAGTGCTCCACCAATTAACATGTACTTGCACGTCAGGTGCCATCATCCAACACAAAAAAAAACAAAACAAAAGAAAACATCCACTAACCCAAACTGAAGTGTGCACAAACTGCTTACAGCTCAGCAAAGAAAGACACAGAAGGTGAAAATAAGGGATTTAATATCTTCATTATTAGTATTCTGTCTGTCTGCCAGCTGAGGAAGGAGCAGGTGGAGTCAGTCAATGTTGGAGGCACCAATAATGTCATAAACGGTAAGGATACAACTAACTTTCCACATGCTCTGTGATGAATGAGTTCTGAATGTTATTTAAAATCTGTAGATACTCATAAATAATGGTAAAATGACACATGGTATTCTTAACTGTGGTGTGAAAAGTAATCAGTCTATTTTTCTAATTTGCACCCCTTACAGTCTTTGATATAATAATGTGTGTTTGATGAGTGTGATCTGCTTGCTTTCAGTGTGTAAGGAGAGGAGCGTACCCAGGCTGGTGTACACTAGTACCATCAATGTGGTATTTGCTGGGAAACCAATTGAGGAGGGTGATGAGGCCTCAGTGCCATACGTGCCCCCCGAAGTAGTGAGTAAAGAAAAAAAAAGAATTTATCAAGCTGACTGTTGCAGTAATGTAACAAAGTATATTTACTTATTTATGGTCTGACACCTGTTCACGACCTTTATAAAGTCCTGACCTCACCTCTCCTGAACACACACACACACACACACACACACACACACTCATAAAAAAAAAAAAACAAGAGGAAAATAAGAAAATACTTCAGAGAGCACAGTCTCTGCAGATAAATTCACTGCCACATACCAGTCTCTGCAGATAAATTCACTGCCACATACTTTTTGAGGCTCATATATGATGATAGAGAGGGATTAGTGTTGTGTGAGTCTATAAATTGTTTTTCAGTGAAATCCTGCACAGTGCACATTTAAAGTAATAAACACATCGATGCATCACTATACACAGTCCAATAACATAATGTCCAGTATTCTGCAATGGACCCTTCTGCACTATGAGCATGTTTATTTTAGTGCTTTAATTGCATTTAATAATATTAATCTAGTGTGTAGGATTTAGTGGCATCAAGTGCTGAGGTTGCAGAACTGAAACTCCTCCTGTGTGCCGAGCGTGTCGGAGAACTACGGCAGCCGATGCAAAAACACAAACGGCTCTTTGTAGAGCCAGTGTTTGATTTGTCTGTTCAGGGCCACTGTAGAAACACCATGGCAGACTCTGTGGAAGAGGACACGCTCCGTATGTAGATATAAATGTCTCATTCTAAAGGTAGTGAAAGCACAAATATTTTGCTTTTCACGTGATTATTCGGGTGAATATTACACACCATTTCTACCAAATAGATGCCCCTAAATCCTACACACTGGACCTTTAAAGTAAAATTTTGGAGGCAGGACTTTTACTTAGGTAAAAAAAAAAAAAATCTGAGTACTTCTTTTATATCAACTAATGTATTACCCATAAATTCCTATAAATGTAATGTAATGTATAAATGCACCGACATATCACCAAAACTTGGAATTGAAGATGCAACAAAAAAAAAAAAAAAACTTTTTAAAATGTCCCATCCATTTGCCAGCAATAATAACAATAACATTATGTTTTTTTCTCTCTGTTCCAGCACATCGACCACTACTCCAGAACTAAAGCAATTGCAGAGCAGATGGTCCTCTCTGCCAACGGATGCTCCCTGAAAGGTGTGAGACAATCAGTGTGTGCAACGACAGCTTAGTCACAGATTTACAAGAAAAGGGTGCAATCAGAGGAGAATGCAACCCCTTCTGCTTTTGGTTTCTGTGCAAAAATGTGCACGTGAAAAAGAAACACTGAAGCAGTGAGCAATGCCATGGAAACTGACGGTGCAATCCCATACAACACCAGTGGCACCAGTTTAAATTTAGACCTGGACAGGACAGTTTGTGGAGGCTAATTTACAGTCTTCTAATACATTATAATGGGTTTCAAGTTCCTCTTTACATTAACAGGTGGGACGCTTCGCTTTTCTCCCTTCAGTGTAACCGCACACCCCATCAGTGACCTTCAACTTATATATTCAATTAAGCTCAGACCTAAAAGCTGTCTCATACTGCAGGTTAAGGTTCATGTACAGTATCTGATGCCGCACGATGTGGTTTAAGGTTTTTTCCACATGTGGAAAGTAAAAAAATATATTTACTCAAATACTGTACTAACACATAAGTTTGAGTTACTTGCACGGAGTCCTAAAACCAGGAAATGAGTTAGCATTAGCACTCCCAGTCTCAAAGTCAATGGATTCTTTTGAATGAGTTTTTAGTTGGATGCCTGAAATAAGGTCTGTGGTTACCATAAGCCGAAGAGACTTTCACATTTTGTTCTACAACATGAAATACGTCAGTAAATACCCCTCTTATCATCAAGCCAATCACAGCTTTACAGCCTTGTTGTGGTGGTGATGTTATTTCATGCAACTGTAGTGTAGTTCATTTTAGCCGAACGTTTGCCTTTTACATCTGGCGATCACATTTAGGTTTCAAAAATCATCAAAGTGTCATTATTGAAGATTATGTTGCTGAACAAAACATCTAAGTCATCTCAAAGTTTATATTTGCTAAATCCATTAACAAATCCCGTAGGCTTTTTGATAAGCGAAACACAGTGATCCCAACTTCTGCATCATCCTACAGAAAAAGGTCATCCCTGCACTCTGTTTAGTATAGTTGCTGGTTTCCTTTTAAACTAAGATTTTACACTAAAAATGCACCACAAGTGATACACTTATAAAATACAATACATTCTTAAAACCAAGTTGTGTCCAACTTTTTTGCATAGTAACCTAATAAAAAAAAAAAACAGTGATTTCCCCTCTAAACTTCTCATATTTGCATTTAAATAACAGGCCCAAAGACAAAAAAGCTATAAGACAGAATAAGAAATACAGTGTAGAACTTTGTTATTTCTTTCTTAGTACCCCACTGATCTTCGCAAGCTTTTCCTTTTGATACTTAAAGTATATTTAGCTGATTGTTCTTCTGTAACTAAGCAGGAGCTTGAATGCAAGATTTTAACTTGTCATTGTGTGTTTCTGCATTGCAGTATTGATGCTTTTACTACAGTAAAAGCTGTTAATTTTTTTGCAAAAAATATGAGTGCTGTTATACAAAGTTTGCTCCTAATATGGCCTTGCTCAGAGCATCATATTTCTAAAACACATAAATGCATATATTCAGTGATGGTTTGAATCCTCTCTTGTGAAGGTGGAGGCCTGTTTCGGACCTGTGTCCTGCGGCCCTGTGGCATCTACGGACCAGAGGAGAGGAGACACCTCCACAGAGTAATGGTGAGAGACACAAGCAAAACAAATATATGTATGATATAAAAAGACCATTTCCTTTTTGTGTTGGCACTGGAAGAAATACACATCTTGTGGTGTCTGAAGCCTCCCTGGCAGAATGTGTTCTTGCCTGAAGAGTTTACATTATTGATGGAGCTCTGCAGGCGTCTAGTTACAGCCGCCTTTTCTTCCAGTCTGTCCTCTATGCAGTACAGTCTGCTGAAGGACTCTATGTCTTTGAGTATGTTCTGGATTTGCTGTCAAGGTAGTTGACTTTTTATATACTATGTATTGTAGGATTCCTTCAACTTAATCCACTAGTGTGAAGTCAAATTTTACAAAAAATGCATAGAAACCAGATGTAAGTTATTATACCTACAAGGCCATTAGTTTCAGTTTATTACATTACAGTAAGGGATGCTCATCACTAATGACTGAGGGTAGGGGGGCAAAGTAGGGGAAGCATGTCAAATTATTATTTTTTTTTTTTAAGGCCAGAATACCCTAAGAAAATCAATATGTTTTCTTATTGTCCCTCATCTCTGTCTCACTCTCAGATGAATGTGGAGCGTCGGTTGTTCAGTTTCAGGTTCGGTGACCCTCAGGCTAGGATGAACTGGGTACATGTAGACAACCTGGTGGTGGCCCATACGCTGGCAGCCGAGGGGCTCACACTGCAGAGGAGCTGCGTCGCTGTGAGTGTGAACAGACTAATTAAACCACGCAGGATAGAACATCACACCTGAAGATTATTTTGAAATCTTACTTTTTTTTAACACTAGAAATCAATTTATGACTTGCATTTTGGTTATATTTAACACAAGGTGATTAGTTTAGTTTTTCGATTTAAGACATTTATATCGTAAAAAAAGGGCACAAACTGGTGCAAAGCCTTCACTAGAATGCAGGAAATTTAATGTTTGATGCTCAAAATGTTCTTGCAGAGTGTGCATATATGTACCCCCAATATTGAAATGAAACCTACACCCTTGAGTGCTGCTATAGAAAATCTTTGTTCTGCACATCACAAACTAAGAGCAAAGATAGGCTACAGTTGTGTGCATGTTAACAATAACCACTGGTTGCTATGATTATATATGTAATTTGAAAGTAATGTTCATTGTCCACATTGTTTTCTGTTCTTTTGCAGAGTGGACAGGCCTATTTTATTAATGATGGGGTTTCTGTCAATCTGTTCGAATGGTTGACACCACTGGTGAGTGAACTGATAAGGCTGGGTATATTAAAAGAAGTCGTATTGTCAGTAAGTCAGAATTTCCCTCTGTTTTTCATTACCTTTGCAGTTTGAAAAGCTGGGCTACAGCCGACCATTGATAAACCTGCCTGTGTCACTCGTCTATTCTGCAGGTAGCTCATCTCTCTTTCTCTAAAACTTCTACACCTTTCAGATAATCATTTAAATATTTGGTGAGTTGTTACTGACACTGTTTCTCTTTATATTTTTTCTCCTATTTTCAGCCATCCTGGTGGAATATTTGCATGTTGTTCTGAGACCTGTGATGGAAGTGCCCCTCCTCTTTACCAGAAGTGAGGTAATTGTGCTTCTTTCTGCTTCTTCTGTCTCTTTTTTTTCTTCTCAGACTTCAAATGAATTATGGAGAACCAACCGTTTCTCTTCTTGAACATGTTTTAAGTTCATTCACTGGAATTCCTCAAAACGTTCCTTTTGCGATCTCACCTGAATAATCTAAGTGTTGAGGGGCACTTTGGATCATAATGGCATGTCTATAGTGTCGAAAGTTACAACACTGTACACTGCGTGTGTGTGTACCTAATTGAAAGTATGCGTCTCATGTTTTGCAGATAGGTTACCTGCTCTATCATGATTCTTGTTTAAGTCTCTCCCATAACAGTGACGACAGACTTCATTAGGCGGGTATTTTCCTATCAGCCCCCTCCCCCTCGTGTGATGCTATCTTTTGAGCATAAATTATTGAAAACTAAAGCCAGCCTTCAATTAATGCAAAATATTTAACATTCAATATTCAGACATGCCAGTTTGTAGCACTTTAAAAAAAACTCACATAAGAATTATAATGTATCAGGAAGTCAGGTATTCCTGCCTGGGGAGACCTTTACGATTCATCTCAAGGAGCCGCCGTCGCGGCCTGTAAGATCCTCATGAATGTGTGATGAGACAGAAACCAAAGCTGAGCCCGTGGGCCTGCACACGGAGCTCATTCTGTCAGACAGCTGCTGGCCCGGGGATCGATGATTGTCCTGTGAATAAAACATAAACTGCTGTGGGTCAGAGCAGGAAGTTCAAGACGAAGTCTGCAGGAAGTGACCTCAGTACAGTGGCTGTTGCTATGGTGAGTGGAGTCGGCTGGGTTCAAATGATCCTGCCAACTCTCATGTTAGGCCATCGCGTGACATGTAGAGGAGTTTTTCTACTCGTAAGTAAATTCTGGTTCTGCGAACACAGCTAAACGTCAAATCGACCTCAATTTAAACACTGCAGAGATCTGCATTGAAGGTCAACTGTTCAATAAACTTAACCCTTTGAAACTTCACTCGACATCACTTTCCTCGTGCCACTTTCAGACATCTCTCACAACATTGAAACCTTTGAACAATGAACACATCGGTGCAATTCCTTTCATAAACATGAGCAACTTGGTGAGATATGTTCCATAAACTGCAAGAAATTAGTAGATATTGAAAATTGATTTTAAAAAAGCTACAGCAAAAAAAGTTAAGGAAAAAACCCTATATTTTCAATTATCATGATTATATATTTAAAATTACAATACACAATCAAGTAACTTTTTAAAGAATTTTTCACCAAATTTTGTTTGCCATGTTAATTGTTTGTAATTTTATGCTAACTTGTTTCTTTCGCCGCTTATTGCCTTCTTCCCAAGTTTCTGAAAGAAATCAAACCAATTTGTTGAGGTTTCAAAGAGTTAATGGATTATTCTGTTGATTCTGTTGCAATTTATTTACAAGAGCTCCAAATGTGTATTAATCCACAGCTGAAAATAGTCCCCAGAAAATGCACTGTTCCCTCCTGTGTGAGCAATGTTTGCTTAAACTACAGTACCCAGTCTATACATGTGTGACCTGTTTAAAAGATGTTTGTCTCCAGTAAGAACGAAAGGGCTTGAATGAGAGAACTACAGATGATAATATCGGTATGTAGAACTACATACCTAAATACATACTTAGGTAATAACTCATGACAGGCTGTGGTATGTTGTGATTATATCACAGTTAAGGGGCGTTGTTCGGCACGACACAAAGTGGAGGAGACACATTCCACTTTAAACTGTTTTCATTATCATATTCATGACACATTCTCACATACACATAAACAAGCCCTCCTGGCTACCTGCACACAGTGCAAAGGGATTGCCATGCAACACACTGTTTTCATATGTTGTTTTTAATCAGATAAGTTGATTTATTTGTATTTTGCCTTTTCTTGTGCAACCACTAAAAAACTGTCAGTGAGATGACTTTGAAAACTGACTGCATGTTTTGTAAGGTGGCGGTGTGTCGCTACTACATACTCCGTATGTCACTTTTTAGGTTCAGTAGATTTTTCTCTCAGAAATATGCACGTAATAGTTAGCTTAGGTCACCATGGAGGTTTAAGTTCCTTTAAATGTATCCATGTTATGGCAGTTTGTTAGGTACCTAATTAGTTTGTGTAGTTTCCATAGTTACGAGGTTAAGTGTGGTGATTTAGAGTTGTGCAAAGAAATTAGCTGTTATATGCTGTTTTGTTTTGCTTTGTTGTGGGAAACACTTCACAGGTAATCCTTCTGTTTATGTTATGCACACATCTGAAAGGAGTACTGCATTGTTTATTACACCTGAACTTTTTTTTTTAATATTTACACTATTTATTACATTTGCACAATAATCATTCAATGCATAATAGAAATAGTCGCCCACTCCCCATTTATACCTGAAGTTATTGCTCTACACTTGAAGATTTCAACCTTTGAACAATGAGCGCACTGTTCCTTTCAAAAACATCGGAAAAAAAGACAATGAGTAACTTGGTAGGAAGGTAGGATGTTCTAAAAATTGCAAGAAATGAGTAGATATCGAAAATTAATTTGAAAAATCTAGGAAAAAATGTCTAGGGAAAAAAACATATTTATACTTATCATAAATACATATTTAAAATGATATTACACAGTTGAATAACTTTTTTAAGGACTTTTTACCAAGTCTTGTTTGCCTTGTTTTGTTGTTGTTGTTGTCCATAGTTATGAGGTTACTTGCAGTGATATGGAGTTGTGTAAAGAAATTAGTTGTTATTAGCTTTGGACCTGTTGCGGGAAACACGAAAGGGCTAATTCTTCTTTTTACATTGTGCACACGTCTGTAAGATATATTGCACTATTTATTACACCTGAACTTTTTATTATATTTGCACTATCCATCCCATTTATACGATAATCATTCACTGCAGAAATAATCGCCCACTCCCTATTTATACTTTTTTTCTAAAGTTTTAACTGTAATTTTAATACTTTTATTCAGTAATTTTCCACTCTTTATTCTTTCTCTAGTCTTTGGGTTGTGCCCTTGCATGCTTAGACTGGAGGTCTGGGAGAAACAACATTTCAGTCCCATATATGTCCTGCACATACGACTGAATTGGCAGTAAAGTTCACTTTGACCTTGTTATGTCACAGCTAACATATCATCCCCTCCACATCAGCAAATCAGCACTGCTGATTTGACTCCAGTGAGGGAAAACTGAAGACAGTAAAAAGGGCGTATCTACCAGAGGGAGATGAATCTAGTCAAGATGATTGTCAGGTCAGACAGGATGAGCAGGACTCAGCAGTCTGTAGTTGCATTGTGTTCAGCAATGATGATATACACGTAAATCATTACACAACAGAGGTGTGTGCTGATTGAAGCAGTTTTACGTCATAAGCAAAGAACAACTGACTCGTGGGAGGATGAAAAGATTAGAAAGATCTTTTAGGAACTCTTCTCGTCTCACTGTTTGAACTCTCTTCACGTGCAGACACCTTATCCCTGAGCGGTAAGAAGATGCAGTAACCGGAGGCATCCATCAGTCACTGGCTATCAGAATGTAAAACCAAGTTTGCCAAACAGAGGTTAAAGTGAACTATTAGCCTCACAGTATGACCTTTACCTTGGACTACTCTGCAATAGCTTTGGGAGCTTTTTAATTTATTTTATTTAACCTTTATTTAACCAGGAATAGCTTCCCATTGTCGGAGCTAAAACTCTGAAAGCACTTTCACCAGAGACAGTGCGGCACAAGGCATGACATACAAAAGTTTTCCATGTGACCGAAGGTTGCAGCCACTGACAGTTTCAGGAGTCAGCAGAGAACATAAATAAGAAGGCAGTTCATGTAAAACTTTTTTTCATAAAGAAAAATGTACCAGTGTTCCAGTCTACAGTTGAACAGAAAAGACAAACCAGCTTTTGAGCTTCTAAGATGATTTCTGCCTTGATAAAATATTTGTACATTTAACACAAATGCCTTCCACTGCAGGTGAGGAATATAGCTGTGAACCACACCTTCAAGATTGAAAAGGCCTGTCGAGAACTGGGTTACTGTCCGAAGTCCTACAGCCTGGTGGACTCTGTGGAGCAGTACCTGAATTCCAGACAGCCTCAGTCCAGCTCGTCTTTTCTCAGCCTCTGCTGGACGTCCCAGCTGCCTCAGCACCTGCTCCTGCTGCTGCTGATGGGCGTCAGCCTGCTGCTAGTGATGTTATCCTGCATACTTTGTCAGAACTAAATGAATGGAAAAATAAGCTGTTTTAAATTTGTTAGAAAACTCAATGTTTGATGGCGTATTCCCAACACATCTGACTTGTTATTGAAACCAATAAAATGAAACACGAAACCAATAAAATATGCGCTAAAAATATGTCTTCAGAATGTCATGTTATGTTATGATTTTTTTTTTGTTTTATCTTTGTTGATGTTGGTATATGTGTGTCTGATTTCCAAATGATGAAATCACCAGGGTGCTGAAGAGTGTTAAACCTGAGTTTTGTGAATGTTGTTGAGTTCTCTACAGATTCAAGTTAATATGAGGTGGGGGAGGGGGGGACTAACTTTGTTTTACAATTACTTACATTTTGATTGATTGTCTTAAAAGCATGTTTCCAGGTTTAATGATAAATACTGATGTGATTTACCCATCTTAAGAGTTTAATTGGTAATTTTGTACACTTTTAGAAATAAAAGCATATAACAATAAATGCCTACAATAAGCGCTTTAATTTATAAGTTCCCTCTGAAACACATATTTTTTGTTAAAAATTCAGATCCGTTAAATAAATTTAAAGTGTTACCCAACACAGTGTATCACATATGAGGAGTGAACTGGTGTTTTTGTGCACATACAGGCTACCACAGGAGTGCGCTCTTGCACTGCGGAAGATTTTGCCAGCGGTATGTGGTATTTGCAAAACGAGCCCTTCAAGTGTATCTGCGTCGTGTGCGTTTTGGCACAACACGCAAGTGAGTGAGTACAGGGGTGCTGAATGAGTGCGTGTGTGCATCTATAACGTAATCTATCGGTAAAATCAGAAAGAAATGGCAGCGGTGGGATTCGAACCCACGCCATCGAAATGACTGGAGCCTAAATCCAGCGCCTTAGACCACTCGGCCACGCTACCACCGCACACAGCGGCCTTAGATGCATATCATATTGCTATCATATTACGGTTCGTCTATTGGTAGTGTACTATTCAGATGAAGTACCACAAATCTGTATATGGATACTGAAGAGTTCTAGTTTACATGCCGCCACTGTCCGATGCTTCCCCGAAAGTCTCGGTATTCAATATTTGGGATAAAAAAACATCCAAAATGACAACATTATATGTGCAAACTGAAGACGTCAGCTGGTGGCTAGCAGGCAGATCTCCAGGAGCGGTCACAGAGGAATGCGTGCTTAATTTGTCCTGAGTTGAAGTGAATTGGACACAATACTTAGCATATTTGGCACTGTCACCACCAACGCTGCCACCATCAGTTGGCGTCAGTCGGGTGTTACGTTGCCCAGAGCAACAGAACTCTGACAAAGTTCCATCCATAGAATTTACACGACAACTAGTTCCGACCACAGTTTGTTTTGCGCTTTTAACTACGCATGTATCACTCCGCTACACAGGTGTTCTGACCTGTCAATTAACAGTGAAATAGCCTGCACAACAAATCCAAGAGGAGCGCGTTTCCATAAATAACATTTAAGTCAAATATGGATTTGTCGTAAAAAAAAATACGAAGGGAAGGATCGCCTGGATACTGCAAACCTGCAGGTATGCGCACATGACATCTGACGATGTAGCAACAATCGCTGATCAAGCAGTTAATTTATAGGCGTCACACTTATGCCACCGAAGCGACTGTCAACAGAACCGTATTTCACTGTGTGCACGGTAATAGCCTGTGGTAACGTTTAGTAACACGCTATGTGCAGGAATTTTTGCTGCTTGGCAGCAGTCAGTCACATCAGTGGCAGAACTATTTTTGTTGGCGGAGCAACATAAATGATTAAATAAACAAACAACCCCATAATCTGTTGTCACTTTTTATTGTTAGAAGTGTTGCATAAAGCAAAATCACACACAGGTCGTGCTGTTGTACTGAATCAGTGGGTGTTTTACTGCCTTTAACAACACAATGGTTTGGTTTGGTAGTTGTTGCTTAACGGACATTAGATACATTTTTCCCCCAAATTCTCTCTTTTTTAAAAAACGATATATTTCAGGGCTTTTTTGTTGCCTTTATTGGATAGGGTATGTGTAGCATGAAAGGGGGAACGAGTCGGAACGACATGCAGCAAAGGGCAGGGGCCGGACCCGAAGCCGAGGCCGGACCCGAACCCGGAAACACTGCAGCCAGGACACAACAATAGATCCTTAAAATACATCCATGGGTGCACATGGGGCGGCCACAGGACGGGCTACAGGGCGCCCCTGCCCCCCAAATGTCACAATAAGAAGCCTGCTTTGCTTTGTTGTTTTGTTACTATATTTTTTTTTTATTTGGTTTTTTTCTTTTTTTTTTTTTTTTACTTTTCGGTTTGCGCGCGCGCGCGCGCGTGCGTGCGTGCGTGCGTGTGTGTGTGTTTCCCATGTTTTGGAAAAAAAGCCCATTTGCCCATGTTTCAAAGGGTTAAGTATATAATTTGATTATATTTCCAGTCTTTGCTAAGCAACAGGTTTGTGTAAAAGGAATTAAAAGTGTGTCCTATATAGAAGCCTGTCCCAAATATAAACTTGTTGAGTTTAATTGTTTAAGGAAATAAGAGCTTGGGCTATTAATTGAAGTTTCACACTAATTTTAGGCATTTTTTTCATTACAGTGGTGTTGTAATTGTGGATTTGCTTTTTTTCTGCGTCAGTTTAGGCTAACCATTGTCTGTGTGAGGTTAATTTGTTGTAAGATAGCTTTTAGTTAGTGTAAATTATGCATATGCATTATTGTATTTCTTCCTATGGGGATGTCACCGCAGATATTTTGTTCCTTCTTGCCATCAGGGACTATGTTCGACAGCTAATCTTTATCCATTTTTTGTTTTTGTAATTAATTTTTACAATATGTTTGATCTAACTCTTAACACAGGCTTGTGCCGATTGCTTTGTAAGACCTCAGCATGTCTGCTTATGGTCTTGCCAGGACTTGTCCCCTTTAGGCAAGTGTGGTATGCAATCCCCTTGTTTGGAGATTTAATGGATTTGAAAGCAGGTCGGGGAAATCTCAGTTGTGCAAAACCTAATTATGAAAAGAGACAAAGCCGTATTAATTGTGTGCTAGAGCAAGTGTGCAGGGAGACTGAGGTCTTTTAAGAATGTGGATTCCTCTGGGTTTTGTAGGAGAGAAATGGCTCCGCTGCTGTTTTATGTTTTGTTTTGATTGTTTTTACAACACATTGCAGGCAGGACAGGTAGAAACATCTCTGCGGACAGAAACTATGTCGTGATGCTATCTCTTTTGCTGCGGTGCCCGTGTTTATATGCATGCAATGATGATACCAGAGTTGGTGTTTTAGACATGAGGACAGAAAGAAAACCCAACAGGCTCTTGCATCAGTGTTTTATTAATTAGATAGAAGACAAGTTTCACAGCTTTAAAACAGCATATTGCTAAATGCCATACTATACTGTATTCAGAATATCATCCATCAAGCTTCCTTTCTCATGAGAATCACATCACATGGAAAATGAAAGTAAAATGACGACCTGATAACACCATTACCAACTAAAGACTTAAAAATAGACTTTTTTTTAAGTCTCTCTGTTCTTTAGGCTGATTTAGGTTTTTTTTTTTTTTAAATTTAACTCTAATTTTGTTTTTCAATCACGTATCAGACAGAATATTCACAACCACAAAATAAGCACCTCAGTGTACAATTACTTTCACCTCCAGTCAACTGACCAATCTGATCTGAATGTTTTGCAACAAAGAAAATAAATATAATTTAATCCTCTCTTTCAAAAAAATAAATAAAGGAAAGTATGATTAATTCATAAAAAGTGCAGAGCTGATGTGTGTCCTGCTGGCATGGGGACACTTGTCAGAAGCTGTGCAGACATAAAAACAGAAAGCACAGACTCGTTTTTACAGTGTCCACTGATATTTCTCTGGTGACATGCCAATGACCCTCAACTGGTGTACAAACCATCACCAACTTACCAAAACCAACTCACATTAGCTGTTAAGCTAATTATCATAAACTCCTGAGTCTTTAGTTATTACATGGCTACTGCTTTTGATCCTATTACAACATTCCAACACATACATTTGCATAACGGTGAGAACTCCAACTTATTAAAATACACTAACAATATTTCATGTGTGTATTTCTCTCCCAAGCCCCAAATCATCAAGCGGTCACAGGGTTAATATTACATAAGCACTAAATACTGTTGGAGGACATAATACTGCACACTGAAATGTACTTTCTGTTAGCAGAAGATCTGATGGAACATATTATTGTTCTCACAATAAAAATCCCCAATAACAATACAATAATCCTTAACAATAATTCATCACCATCTCTAGATTTTTAACATATATTTGTTGTTGAACTTTGGAATGCATTTTGTTTTAAATCATAAAGCTGCTTTATGTAACGAATTTTATAACATTTTTTATGAGGATGGAATAAAAGGAACAGTGCTGACTAACAAAAGCATAGATGTGTCAAACTGACAGGAGCTAAGATGACTGCAGCATGTCAAAGATATTGCATCTGCACCCTCCGGGTATTTTTTATAGCTTTTTATAGCTTCGTCCAAAAACTTTGACAGACACACTAATGCAAGTCCCGAGTATTATAAATGATACAATCATCTGGCAGAGCCCTGGGCATTGCTGTCCTCAACTGGACGTCTGTTGTCCCTGAGGTCCTCTTTGGTCTTTTGTATGCAGGTGAAGATCTCCTTGAAGAGAGCCTTGTACTCGGGCTGCTGGCCGTCCTCCAGAACCACCATCAGGTCAGTCAGAGTAGCTGAAGACCGGCGGCGGCGGGTCCTGCTGCTCGCAAAGGGACTGTTGGATGTCTGGACGGCTTTATGGCTGGGCCCGTCTGCCTGCTGGCACCGCCGCAGCAGCTCGTCATATTTCACCTAGAGAAATGCATACGTTTTCTTTTAACTGCGGTCTACAGTCTAAATTAGCAGTGAAGGGAAGCATTGCAGGAGAAAATCGTAAATTGAAATTCTTTCTCTAACTGACAAAGAACATAGAAATATCACCTTGCCGTTGTATGCCGACGCAAACCTGTCAAGTTGCACTTAGTTTTACATCCCTGTATGTGAAAACATGGATACTTCACACATCTTTCCCGCCGGCAGCACAGAAGAGCTACACCATCGGCACAGTTTCAAGGTGGACGCGATTAGTGTCACCAATTCAGTATCTGACTAAATGTCAGATACTGAATTGGTATATTGGTAGATACTAACATTTCTTTTTGGTTGGAGGTCAAAGGTCGAGATCACTGTGACCATCGCAGTCTTGTGAATGCAATATCTCAAGAACACCTTGATGGAATTTCTTCAAATTTGGCACAAAAATCTACTTGGGCTCAATGCTGAACTGATCAGAATTTGGAGATCAAAGGTCAAGATCACTGTGACCTCATAAAACATGTTTTTGGCCATAATTCAGGAATTCATGACAAGATTTCACATAAATGTCTTAAAAGGATATAATGATAAAGTGATGACATTTTATATCCAAAAGGTCAAAGGTCAGCTTCACGGTGACATCATAATGTTCTGTTAAAACACTTTTTTTGTGTGATGATTGGCGACACTAATCTTGGGTGCCCTGCTTGAAACTACGCTTCTGGTATAGATCTTCTGTGCTGTTGGAGGGGAAAATGTGTGTGAAGCATCAGTGTTGTCACAGATGTAGATGTTAACTGTAACTGCAATGGAGTTGTTAAGGCACACGCCAGCAAAGCGGTAATTCTATTTTTGTTAATATATATTATACATAAATTGTACAAGACGTGAATACACCACCTGCAGTGCACTGTACTGTGCATCCACCTCGTTGAGCAGAGAGATGCCCCTCTGTTTCACCGCCTCCGCCCGCCTTATACACAGCTGCTCGTGACCACGGCGAATCTCATCTGGGTCCGTCGCTCTCAAAACGCTGTCGCTGTTACACCTCTGCCGGCTGTATCTTCTCTGCTCCTCGTCCTTTTCTACCTTCTCCTCCATCTCATCCTGACCTGGTCTTTCTTCTGTGGCAAAGAATACCGTATCAGGCAACAACAGCTGCTCCGGTCTTCTGACACTGGAGAGAGCGGAGATGACACAGAGACATAAATCTGAAGTACTTTAAGAAGTTACACCTGTTATAGGTCAGTATATAGGTATATATAGGTCTTATATCAAAGTGGTATCGACCCAAGGGAAGCCGAAATAATTTGATAATTCTAATGTAGTTCGTACATAAGTCAGACTCACCTGTTGGCATAGTCTGCACGCCACAGAAGCCGCAGCTGCTCCACTTCGGCCTCGAGCTCCTTCTGTCTGGCTCGGCAGCTGGCCAGCAGAACCAGCCGCTGCTCCAGGCCTCTGTTCTCGCTGGATATCAACTCACTCTCACGCTCTGCAGCCTCCCTGCGGCTCCGCTCCACCGCTATTTGGCTCTTAAGGGTCTGGACTGAGCGCTGGAGAGCCGCATTCTCCTCCTCCGGGTCTTGCCATTTGTCTCGATTGTAGAATGAGCCCTGCATTGACCAGAGTCCTTCCACGCGCAAACCATCGTGGGTTTGATGCCTGAGACAGGATAGGGAAATGTCAATAAATGTGTGAAAATTGCACTTTTAGAAAAAACAAACACTGACATCACAATACATGAATGGATGCTTTAAATGAGAGGTGCACCCAAAGGTATAGTCTTATCTTATCTTTGTGTCTTTGTGTATGGAGCAGTTTGAATAGCATTTCAAATTTTGGATATAATCCTAATTTTAAGACAAACTATGCAGGATTTTTACTGAAAAACAATATATTTATACAAAATGAATCGCTCTAAATCATCACTTATAGATATTGATATTGAACATCAGGGAGGCTTATTTTCTTATTTTCTCCTTATTTTGCTGTGTTAGGGGTGCTCCTGGGCACACTGTGCAGGTGGGGTAGCAACCAGGTACCAGAGCATAAACAATGTGCATCCAAGAGGAAGCACAACAACAACAACAAAAACACAATTATAGCAAAAAAGAATGAATCTGGGGTTGGCTTTCACATTCTCTAGTGATACAATAAACAAATAGTAACCAACAGTTCCTGCATAGTATACCGTAATGTACTGCACTCATATTATGGTATTTCCTAGACCTCTTCATTGTTTCCACTACTAAAACAAAACCTAATCCTTTGGTGACAAACTTTCTGTTTACATAAACATACTAGGTGTGCTTTACCAAATTTAAGGTTAACAATTGTTTTGCTGACCCTCAAACAATAACTGACACCTCTGATCTCTCCAAGCAAACAAGTGGCATGATACATATCGAGCTTAGGCAACAATCACATTTATGTATTAGTACACTGGAGACAATGAAGGAGGATTAACGTCTTTCTCTTTTGGATTATGTCCACAGGGGGACGTCTGGTCTGGATGACCTTTAGGTGTCCAGTCAGCATACAAGGGACTGAGACAGCAGTGCGCCGAGGGTAAGAGAGCTGTCACTATGCAGATAAGCCACCTGTCACTTCATTGGTAACATGTAAAAGCTGCAGTAAAGACAAAACTCTAACAGTGCTGCCCTGTGTACAACAGGCAGATTTACCTGAATATGATTTTTAGGTAAATCTGTGTCAAAATTCCCCCTTTAACTACTTTGAGTTTATGTCACAGTACTGCCTGCGTCTACCACGCATTTTCCCCTATCTGAAAATAGTCCCTCTGTCTCATCCTGTGGTTCTGCTATTATCACTATACAGCAGAACATGTGCAGTGACACACGTATGAAATACCTGTCATGGTGCAGGTCATACAGCTCTTTGAGGCAGGACACACTCTGTGCTCCGAGGCTGCGTCGCTGCTCTGCAAGCTCTCTTTTGTTTCGCTCTGCCTGGGCTGTCTTTAGCTCCTCCACCTGTGTCTGCAGGTCCTCCATGTAGGTCTGAAGTCCTTCAATGGTCTCTGTTAGACTGAAGGGGAATAAACAGAAAGAAGAAAGCGTCACTGAGGTTCTGCACTTCATAAATTATGTGTTATATATTCACGGATATCACGCAGACCAACCTTTGGATCTTTTGCTGGGCCAGACGGCTATCCTGCACTAGCCTCTGGTTGCCTTGCTCCAGATCCCTGGCGGCCACATCTAGCTGCTCATACACTTTGGCGTGCTGGTCGTTCATCTGACGCAGCAGGTCCACCTGCTTGGTCAGGTGCTGGAGAACAATAGAGGGGAAGTGTGAGCTTGATTTGTGTTATTGAGGTACGTTATGCTGTATCTTCTATAAATCACATGTAGAAATCAACTAGTCTGCAAATGTTTGGTAAAACTGTAGGCGGTTGCCATCTTAGTTTTTTTGGAGCCAGAGGTGACCAGATATTTGGATGAGAAGGTGGAGATTTTTTGTAGCAGGCTGTAAACATATTTGTATCTGCTGTAAATTTGGGCATTTTAATAGGGGGGTCTATGGGAATTGACCCACTTTTGGAGCCAGCCTCAAGTGGCCATTTGAGGAACTGCAGTTTTTGGGACTAGAGTGTTGGCTTCTTTTTTCAAATATTGACTAAATAGTAAAAAATGAGCACAGTTTATTTTATAATGCAATGTTAAACATTGTTTGAAAAATTTTTAGGTGTATTGTGAGAGCCATCTGAAATTGCTGCATTGTTGTTTTTTATGAGGAGCTTGGTAATAACACATGAAAAGAACAAAATGCTGAGCAGCAAAACCAAACCACACGGGTGACGTTAAAACCAACCCACAGAAACAAAAGAGAGGAGATAGCAAGTTTTACACACTTTGGTTTTACACCCAGGCAAATTCATTTTATTACCACACAGACAAAGGCATCTGTAGCAGCAAAGAGCTGCCAAGGGCCTTTGAAAGGACTCTCAACACTGTGGCAGGGAAATAAAACACGGGTCTGTGGGGTATATCGCATGGTGGACAAGCGTGCACTCATTATCTGCATAGATATTTCTGCAATGGCCCACTACCTTCTTTGAACTAAATTACTTTTCTCTGGCAGAAATCAATGCAACCATTTGTCTAGTGCTACAGCATGGCCTCTATTACACATACACACACGCACAGCTTTGAGACTGTCATTAGTGTGGGCAGGACCAGCGGACACTGCATGAGGATGAGGGTCAGAGAGACGTATGGGGATTACCATATCAACCTCAATAAACCCTCAAGCCACAGGCCCTCGCTACCGCAAACAAATTAAGGCTCTTATCTTTGTCGGCCTTCTGAATGCCTTGTCCTCGAACTCAAATAGATCTACCCTATGCCAACTTGTGTGCACACTGACACACGAGGCCTAGTTGTGTTTATTTATAAGCTTTAACTGAAAACTCACAAGTAAAGCAGAACGTATGCTCTGCTGTACTGTCAGACATAATTTTTAAAAGCAATACCTTAATTTAGAATAAGTAGGTGAAAGTTTTTCTATAATTAGGCAGACAAACATCCTGTCAAGAGGCCACTACTGGGTCAGACTGGTGAGGATTAGCTTTTACTCCATCCTAATTAAAGAAACTCAGAACGACACTTCCCCTCCATCAATCTTCTCAATGAATCTCCCGGTGTAGTCTCATTCATCTAAAATTACTTTATTTATGCAGCGACAATATGTATCGACAGCCGAGGACGAAATGTATTAAGAACTCTCATGAGTTCCCTCCTAACATTTATCACCTCTATCTCCTGCAGCTGCTCCTGGTTGGTGGAGTACATCTGCTGCAGCGCCTGCTCCAGCTCATGGTTCCTGTCCAGAAGGGTTTTCCCAAGCTCCGCCGCCAAATGGAGATCTGTCAAAAACACAGGAAAACATGTAAACACGAGATACAAGACAGTTTCAATGCCCAAACAGAGGCAACGGAGAAAACTAGACCATGTGTAGAGGGTAAGCCACACACACCTCATTGTGTCACACTATTTAGTTCTGGCACTGGTGAATCACGGAGGAATCTAAGGCATGCCTGGGGATCTCCTTGTGACCTTTTCTCCCACTAAAGTCTGGATGTCGTCCAGCAGCAGCGTTGACTAGTCCTCTGCAGTGAAGCAAAGCGTTTCTTATGTGGGGCTGCTTTAAAAACAATGCAATGAAACCAAGCATGTTTCATGCAGTGTACGCCCTGTGATTTTCACTCAAACATGCAATGCAACCCAGTAATAATCTTAAGCCCTGCTGGTAGCAGCTGCTGCAGAAAATGTTATCCTAAATCTACAAATCAGTTTTATTCAGCGCCGCTCTAAAATGCTACAGGAAGTCTTTCCTTCCTGCTGCCATCACTTTGTGTAAAGAGCCGCCTCTCTATTGTGACTGTAGCTCATGAAGTCCAAGATGTTTTTCTTCCTACAACGTGGACAGATTTCTTACTTGGTCATTTATGTGTACATTCATCATTTTAATTATAATAGTGATTCATTAGTATGTCATAAAATCTTTTCAGAATTAATTCATCTGCCCCAGATTGAAAAAGCTAAACATATTTACTTTTTTTCATAAACGACAAACTGAAGCTTAAAACCTCACACTTGTGCAGCGAATATTTGGCATTTTTGCTTTGAGAAAGTAGCAGTTTGTTAATATGCTTATTGATCTTTACAATTCTGCTCATTGTTCTCTCACAATTTTTAAACATCTGTGTATATTTTTCTCTTCATCTCATAGCCCCTGCCCTATTGTAACAGAGCTTACAACGATTAATCAATGAATAGTCTGTTGTCAAAAATTAAAGTAGACGGCAACACTAATTTGGTTATTGATAAATCAATTTAGGTAACTTAAAAAAGTCATAATTTTCTGATTCAAGCTTCTTAAATGTGAGTATTTTCTGGTTTCTTTACTCCTCTATGACAGTAAACTTTCACTAATCTTTGCCTTGGATGTCAAACTAATCTTTGGGTTGTGGACAAAACAAGACATTTGTGGATAAAACATTTTTCACAATTTCCTTATATTTTATAGACAAAAAAGAAAAGAGAAAGCAATCACTAAATTGAAAAATAATTAATTGACAATGATAATAACATTTAGTTGCAACCCTATATTGTCACATACCTCTACCTGAGTAAATGCACAATGCATATTCATTTTACAAATAAATCTATTTTAATATACAGCAAGTGAAATCCAGGACCTTTCCATACAGTGCATGTTACTGAGGTAAACTACTACTGGGGCACGTAATATTCAATGGAGAATTTAGTTAGTCATGGCTTATTATTAATTACCATATTAATTTCTCACATCATATTTTTTTTTATAATTGATGTGAGCCGCCTGCTGTAAGTGCACATAGTCTTGTTCATTAATGAAGTAGTCTATAAATCTATGTCTTTATCTCAAAGCCACATTTGTGAACTTGGCAGCACAAGCAAAAACTCATGAAAAGCAAAGATATCAGAAGAAAACAAAAGAAAACAACACAGGACCTGTGACAGCCTCAGGAAACCAGCTTTCACCTCATGACTAGTGTGATGTTGTCGTCACAAGAGGATAGAGTTCAGTCCAATCTCATCTGTGAGCTTATTTGTCGGGGCTTGTGTCATCAGTGCAGAGAAAACCCATATAAGAATGAACTAATGAACTAACTTTATTTATCAAAGGAGGGGGGTTGGCTGGGGTGGTGTTGTTTTTGGCGTTGTTTTTGTTGTTTTACCCTCCTTGAAGCTACGAATACTTTTTTCCTTGAGCCTCCCTGAGTGACATGGGGAAGATGAATGACTCTTCTTAAACCATAAATTAGTTGTTGATCTTAAAAACTTTCCCTTTAAAGTTGTAAAGTTAAAGTTGAAGGTGAAATCCTGGTGTTGAAAAAGCCTTGATTTTTTTCAGTTTTGTCATTCATGCTGAGTGCAAACAGTTTATTTTTGGGCACTTAAAATATGATGATTTTCATTAAAAATCATGTTATCATTTGAAAATCAAATGATAAATTCTGTTTTTACAGTATCTGGGCATGGTAAATTGTGTGATTTTTGCATTTTTAAAGAAAACATGCTTTTCAAACCTGCTGGTCCCTAAGCCAAAATAAAATTATTATTATTATTATTAATGTTAAACTTCATAATTTCCAAAATTCTCATAAAGTGCTTTTTTTATTAACAGCATTTACTTGTACTTTTGTTTACTTTCTTAAGTACATTTAATATGATAAATTACTTTTGATACTTAAGTATAAGGTAGAAAGAAGGTAGTGTTAAGTAATTATCAGATACTTTAAGACATTTACCCTTTACTTTTTCAGGGTCAATACAGATACCGATTAATAGCAGTTGACAAGACCATCACCAAATTTGGAATCGGTATGCATTTAAAACATTTGCATTTACATAAAAATTAAAATCTTTCTGTCAATGTTTAGAATTTGGAATATAACAAACTCCAACACAAAACTTTGTTTAAATGCCTTTATTAGTGACTTTATTTGTTTATAAACTTAAGTGAAAATTTGAATTATATTTTAAATTTTATCAGCGATCATTAAAATATAATGCCGATACAGATAATCGGCAAAATACCAAAAATCAGCCCCAATTATTGCTCAGGCCAGTAATCTGTCAACCCTTATTAAGTACATTCAGTATGATAAATTACTTTTGATATTTAAGCACAGTAATTATCATATATTTTAAGACTTTTACTCAAGTAATATTCTGATAGCTAAGATATCTGTACTTTTACGCAACTACGGCTTTAAGGTACTTCATCATCATAAACAAACAGCCCTAACAAGAACCGTTTATTTAATAACGAGCTTGTAGTAGAGCTGCTGTGATAATAATTATTCTGTGGAGTAATAACACATCAGCCCCGCAGTTGGACAGAGTTTAGGGTGCGACCACAGAGCCGAGCAGCTCTTACCGTGTTCAAGGTCCTGCGGATCGTACCAAACCTCTCCATTCCTGTCAAACTCTTCCTCCAAAATCACGTCTGTTAGCATCTTAGAGCCGCTGGGCGAGTCTGTTAGCGGCTCCACCTGACAGAAACCTGACACGCAGGTGTGTGAGACAAGTCTAGCAGCTTTAAGTTGTCCGCTGTCCACCACCGTGTGAGGACAAATGTAAACTACATCCTCCCGGTGTGAGTCTGTTGTCTACAGCAACGTGGCAAATACACCCCAGCATCCGGCAGGTGGCAGATAAGGCTACTATGCAAGAAAATATCTTCTGATATATGAAATATTTTCTTTTTAAACAGAGTAATTAAATTTACTTTTTATATTATGTGCATTTTTAGATCTGCAGAAAAAGTTTTATAATTTTTTAAAATGTTTGCGTTGTCGTAACTTCCGGCTTCCGTTGCCAACGCATTTTTTATTGGCGAATCACAACGCCGCTAATACAACTGAAGAACTCGTCTGACCAATCAGGTTGTTTGTTACTTAGACACCCGGCCCAGCCTCCGATCAGCCGGTACAGAAATCGAGTTTGACAGGTTTTCAGTGAAGTTTACTTTAATGTCACTCAGCGTCGACTAATATTTAAAAAGTGACTCGAGTCGAGGAATATCGTGACACGAGGACATCGTGAAAATGAGACAGCTAGAACGAGGACAAGCTCGATAATGAGCGCTTTTTATTGACCAACTTCAGTAGCTGTTAGCAATGCTAAACAACAGCAGCGTAACATAGTGATTACCAGCGGCAACATATTCTCGCTCCAGCTGGTTAGACAGACAGGTTGTTGCCTTGGTTGTTACCTGAGCTGTCATGGAGAAATATGCTCCTGGAAGAGTGAATGCAGCCCGACACCTGAGAAACCTTGGGCTCGATCCCGCGGCTGTGGCTTACTCCATGACCACTCTGGGAGCGAGCATGATAAACAACATATTCAGCTTCTACTATGTCAAACTCTTCCTCAATAAGTACAAAATATCAGAGGGGGCTTTCCACCAATCACAAGTGAGTATTTGCTGTTCGTTGTATGCAAACGTATGTAACTATAATATAAATAATAGTAGTAGAAATAATAATTGAAGGAAAGGTTTTTCAAGGTTCAGTGTCTAAGGCTGTTTATGAAGATCCCCATTAGCTTCTGTTTTGCAGATTCCCCCACTGTGGGACTAATAAACGATTATCTTAAACAGTGGCTACTCCTCCTGGGGTCTCCATCATTTTCATTTTTCAATAATTAATTTACAAGATTACATAAATACGCATAACATAACATTCATACTCACAGTTTGACTAAACACATTAAAACACCGTTACAACAACAATCAACACAAACTCAAAGACTGTCTTACACATACAGACGCTCTGAATAATGATTTATCTCAATAGTTAAGAAAATGAAGTACATAGAAACTTATCAACTAAATCACAAGAAATATTAGATAGCTCAAAGTAGATTTCATATCTTCAAGAGCCTTGAAAAGTATCATTTATAGTGGGAATAAATTAACTTTTTGTGAAAACATATTGTATTACTCTCAGAAATTAAAAAAAGACTTGCTAAATACAGTCATGTTCAAAGTTGGACCAAGGGAGGGGCAATTTTGGCCTTCAGACCCATTGTAAATGGCTCTTGGCTTGTCTTTCAAATATACTATTTAATTAACACAATACTGGTTAATCAAGCAAGATCACTTTGCATTTATTTTCATTCACGGTGGCAAGACAATCATACAGTTTGTAGACATGCACCAAGTAGGAACTGTGTAGGCAAAACCAATGTGTTTTCATAGACAGAGAGCAAACAAGCAGATGGTTACCTAACACCATGTATTTCCTGCAAAGAAACAAACATGGCCGATGCAAAGAAGCATGAAGTCAACAGTGAGGGCTGTTGCTTTTAGGAGCAGTGGGAAGTTGAATTAAAACGAATCCAGTTTAATAGCTTTACAATGCAATACTAGAAAAAAAAGTCTCCAAACAGTAAGCAAGGTTTTTTCTTGTTTTATTTTTTACAAAATAACAAAGTAGACAAACTAAAAATATTTTTATATGGCTCATCACAATTTCACTTTATGCAGTGTTTTTTTTTGTAAAAAAACAAACAAACAAGTGAACAAACTAAAATGTGCCTTTAGAAATTTCTCTCAAATGCACATAGTGTAGCATTGTAATAAAAGTACAGAGCGCTATGAATGAGTAATATAATCACAATTCCACTTCGAAGTAGTGTTATAGTTTAACTTAAAAATCTGCAGTCACAACAAATAAAAATTGGTCACAATTTTGCTTATCACAGCATTTTACTAAAACTAGTTCACTAAAAGTTTACTTCTATTGCACTTTAAGTTTTGTATCAGCTTAAGTTGAACCTGAATCAGTTTCTGCTCAGTAGTAGCAGCATTACAAAACCTGAATATCTGCTGCATATCCTCCTCTATGTTTACAGCACCTGTGTGATGGCGGATGTAAACAAAGGTGGCACCTGCTCTCAGTTTTAAACATTCAAAACACTGACACTGATGTGGCACACAATTTGGGGTTCAGTATTTTGCCCAAAGCATACTATGACATGGTGACTGTAGGAGGAGGGGATCAAACCACATATCTTCTGATTAGTGGACAGCCCACTCTACCTCCTGAGCCACAGTCCTCCCATTGTTGTCCATAAATATTCTGTCGATTGACTGATCAGAGAATCATTTCAGCACTACTTCAGACATTATTTTCAGTAAATAACACTGTCCCCGCAGGTGGTGTACATGGTGTGGAATGCAGTCAATGACCCTCTCTTTGGCTACCTGCAAGATAACTCCAAGGTACCCTGCTGCTCTCAGCGACGTCTCTCCATCCTGTACGGCGCTCCCCTCTACTCACTGGCTTTTCTTCTAGCCTGGTTCCCATGGCAGACCTACGCCCCCGGTGATTGGCTGAGCGGCTTACACTTGATGGTGACGCTATGTGCTTTTGACGGCATGCTGACGTTTGTCCTGCTGGCGCAATGTGCATTGTTTGCGGAAATTTCCAGCCACCACCAGAGCCGAATAAGACTTGTAAAGTATAGCCAGGTATATACCAAACACTTTTGCCGTCTTTCCTCTGTATGCCCCTGAGCCAACCAGGTAACTCTTTCTTCATCTCATCCCTTTCATTTCCCAGGTGGCCTCTCTCATTGGCTCTTCCAGTGTCCTCTTCTGTGGTGTGCTGTCCAGAAACATGGAGGACTTTGCATCTTTCCAAGCCTTTATGGTGCTGATTGCTATCCTGAGCTGCAGCTGCATGCTCTACACGGGCCTCCACAGTGAGAGCCGCTTTGATAGCAAGGCATCTGAATCAGATGAAACAGAGTTTGCTGACCAGACTTCCCAGTCAGCGATGTCCTTCTCCATATTAAAAACGTTGATTTGCCAAATTCTGAGCAACAGGGACTTCCAGCTTTTTGTGCTCATGAACTTCTTCCAGGTTTTTGTGATAGCTTTCTTTAATAATTTTACTTTGATATTTGCTGAGCACTTGATTCCTCCAGATGTGCTTCCGTCACTTGCCAAGAGCATTATGTATGGAGCGGGATTCATCTGTCCACAGGTATTTTACCTCCGTGACTTGTGCTTTTTTGTCCTGACAACAGAGCACATTAATACAGTGCTCTCTGGCATCCTGCTCTGAAACTCACTCAGATTTCAGAGCCCTGTTCAAGCACTTGAATGCACCAACCACAAAATGCTTGATGTACTTTATAAAATGCTGTTTTAATCAAAGTATTTATGTGGTGCTCCTGACCCCTTGTTTCCATTGCAGCTGTTAGTGTTGAGCTCTCAGAGGCTGCTCCACGATCTTGGCTACTACAAAATCATACTGTACGCTTTCTACGTGGAGGCTGGAATGGCAGCGGTTATGCTCACACTCGGTCCTCAGCACTACTTTATCCTGGCATTTTTCCTCACCGCCAACATGTAAGAGGTCAATCTTTTTTAGCTATTTAGTTTAATTTCTGTCAAAAACATGGTAAGAAGGCAATGAGCAATCAAAGAAAAAATTACCCAAAACTGAGCAAGAAATTAGTGAAAAGTGAAAGAAATTCCCCCGGTATATATATATATATATATGTGTATATATGTGTGTGTGTGTGTATGTGTGTGTGTGTGTGTGTGTGTATATATATAAATAAAACTAACCAAAAAAAAAAACAAAAGTAAAAAAAAACAAGCAAATGATCTGGAAAAAGCACTTGCAACTGTAATAATTATGTAGAATATTTTAAATATGCAATTGTGATAAATATTAAGAATAATTTTACAACTTTTTTCTTTTACCTAGACATTTTAAAAAAATATTTTCTAAAACTGTTAATTTCTTGCAGTTGCCTTTTTTCCCTGTTTTAAAAAGAAATCACACCAACTTGCTCAGGGTTAAAAGGCCTAAATACTTGTAAAAGGCACCTGACAGCCGCATATGAAAAGTGACGTCACTCCAAGTTTCAAAGGGTTGAACAACATTTGATATAATATTCTGTCACTTTTTTTTATCATAACACTCTATAATAATGCCGCCATCATAGTGTTATACCTTCACTCTCTCCTTCATCTCCTACCCAGGGTCTTAATTCAGGCAGCCTTCAGTCTTTTTTCCTTGCCTTTGGCTGACATCATTGACACAGACATGCAGCAGTACAAGCGCAGGTAAAACAAATATGATTATCAGCACACTTCCACTTATTCCTCAAGCACCAATATACAGCACAACATCTAATTTGTTTACACTTTGATGCAGCATTGTGTTAAAGCCTTTGTGATCACTACCTCAAAAAAAGGGAATTATGCAATAGCACTCTTTTGTAATCAGTCCCAAATGTACACATATATCTGACATATTCCTGTTATTTAACTAGTGATATAATCTAACATGTTCTTTTCTTCCCCCCTTGTATAGTTCCCCTCTCTCCTCCATGGTGTTTGGAACAAATGCTCTGTTCACTAAGCCGGCTCAGTCTCTGGCCCCTATGATAGTGATCAGTGTCCTCAACCAGTTTGGATATGAACAACTGAAGGATGCTGGAAAGTATACAAATCCAAGGTACACAGAGTTTCTTTTTTCCTGTTGACTTCTTCTTGACTTAAAGGTCCAAAACAGAGCCAAATAAGTCAGTCCTGCACATGACCTTTTATCTGTCCATAGTTCTTTTTATAGATCTTTGATGGTATTCTGTTTTAGTCTTAATTCAGCGTTAAGTAAAATGTGTTTGCACTCCTGGAGTTGGAAAATAAACACCATAATGTGAGGGAAAATATTAATAAAACACAGGGTCCAGTCAGTGATGTTGACCCTTTGATCTGCATGCTTTATGACTGGTGTATACCTTATATTCCCACCAATGATCATCCAAAGCATAACATAAGTGCTCAGTTTGATGTCGATCCCTATATACAGCCTTTAGTTTCAACTCATGCCACTATGGTATAAAACTAACTTTCAGTGAATTTGTGATGGATGGAACTTTTCAGGCCTGTTTTAAGAAAATAGTCAGATGCCTGTACGAACACTAACAGGTTTTTGCTTGCTGTAATCGTTCCTCCTCTTTATACTTTTAAGATATCAACTCTAGTGCACTTACAATGTTAGTGATGAGAAACAAAGTCCACAGTCCCAACTGTGTGTGCAAAAATACATTACAGAGAATTTTTGTACTAAAAACGACTTTGAAACTTGGGAAAATATCCACATGATCTGACTGACTCAAACTGCAGGAGCTTCATGTTTGGAATATATTTTTACACAGCAGGTGGACCATGGACTTTGGTGTAGGTTTTTGTCACTGACAGGCGCAGATTTTGTTATTGGAAGTGAACATTATGGGAATGATCCCCACAGAGATAGACCTTTGTTAAAGAGTAAGATCTTTTTTTTAACCAGAAGAAGCTCGAAATCGCCGTCACCAAACATATTTTCTGTATAGAGCCAGCATATTTTAACATCTTACTGGGTTAATTGAAGGTTTATTTTAACCAAACGAGACTTGCTGATTGTTTGAAAGGTGGAATGACAAAGCAAAATGGCAGTTGTGAGTTTCATTTTGCTTTTATCAGCTTTAAACAGAGTGTGTTCTACAATGATAGAATTAATGTTTATTAAAGTGGAGTCTGGTGGGTTTGGCAATAGCAATTTCTGAGCTGTTTCTGGTGAAACAAAAAAGATAAACTCTTAAACAAAAAAACATGACCTCTGTCGGGATCCTCTCCATAATGTTGTCAGGCACTTACAATACCAAATCTGAGCTTGTCACCTACAGCTCTCTCTTTAAACACTGGATCTATTTCAAAAATTGTTGTTTCCACTGGTCACATAGACACAAAAACATGGCAAACCAGGATCAAGGTTGATATAAAATATTTAAGTTACCCTTTAAGTTTTAAAGAAATAGGAACCAGTTTCTCACCGGAAGGTACAATATGAAGCTAATTTATGAACCTAGTTTATACTACCCTGATGGATTCAAGCCATAACTGCTTTGATCCCTGTGATTACAGCTGTTAGCTGTCTTATTTAAGTTATTACTCACACAGTATTTTTAAAACAGCATTTGGATTCAAGTAGAACTAGCACAATGTCATAGTGACGACTTAAGCTTTAACTACCGTATTGGAAATTTTAATGCTTGTACAAAAATCGCCTAACTTACACACAACTTTATAAGATCACAAACTTTGAAGGAACAACAGTTTCCTTTTCCCCTTTTTGATCAAGAGATGGCCTTTTATTTCAAAGGTCATCGATAATACCAATTTCATAGATTTAGAGCCATTTAAAAATTAGTTTTGGAGTCAGATATTTACATTACATTAGGCACATGTAAAAAAAAAAAAAAAAAAAAAAAAAAAAAAAAAAAATCTTAAACAAGGTCTGACATGAACTTACCATAAAAACATTTAGAAACACATGATTTTTTTTCAGTTTAAATAAACTGCCTAACATGCGCAGGTTAGTACATTTACTGTTTCCTATCATTGTCATCAGATTGTGCAACAGGTCAAATGGCGACGCCTGAATCACTGCAGTTATAAATAAATGTATTCCTCCTTGTTTGTAGTGCTGCGGAGAGCCTCCACACTGTCATGTTCTACTTGGTGTGTCTGGTGCCCATGTGTGTCGCTGGTCTGCAAGCTCTTGCTTGGAGGCCGTTCTCCATACGCAACAGTCACACAGTTGACACGAAGTACGTTGACAGCTAACTTCAATATTTTCAGCATTCAAGGGAAGCTGGTGGGATTTGGTGAAAAGTGTATTGCTAAGTACGAGATTATATTAAAAGTAATGTAAATATTTCTGTATATTTAAGGGAAATCTGTTTAAAGAGGGAACAATCTATTCTTGCAAACCCTTCCTGGATAACTGGACCAAACATAACAGGGATCATGTGTCTTTATATTCCTTACAATTCTCTTCCTCGACAAAATCACATTCTCAGACGTGTTAAATGTCAGACAATTTGCCTAGTAACTGACCTCAGCAGCTAATTAGTAGGAACATCCTGTATGATGGCTGCACTCTTTAAAAAAAGACCATTTCCTCAGAGGGTGTGTGAAAAATATTGTTTTGTTTTTAATAGGGGAACTGTACTTGTTTCTAACATCCAAGCTGAATGTAAATTAGAAAGCTGCTACAGAAATTGTCCTGCAGCTGCAACCTGAAACAGTCAACCGAAACAGAAGTGATACATACTGGCAGTGCGAATTAAGAGTGGCTGTCTTTTATAAACTATAACATTAACATCCAATTTAAAAAAAATAGCTGCAGCAGCTAAAGGTCATGGCTCCTGAACCAGGACCGAGTCTGAATATTTAATGACTGTAGACTGACTTCTTACGACCTCCTCTGTAGAACCACATTTTGCCACATCATATGTTATCAGGAAGTTATAGGTACAAAAATGTAAAATATAAACTTGGATTTTTTCATCAAGGATTTTCACATCCCGGGGTTGATTTTGGTTGTATGCTTAAGGGCATCGTATCTGAGTACACAACAAAAAAAAGACACCACACCTCTGTTATATGCATCCTCAACAGCACTCCATTAAACTTGGTTACAGCCTTTACATTGCAGCACAAATTGCAGCTGTAACTAAAGCCATACCCCAGAGTGCAATAATTCACATTTTGTATGGCCTTATATTTGTGTTTTATTGTAAATTTAAACTTGTACTTGAGTAACATTGAAGGTTAAAGGCCCTGTTTAAATTATCTATAGCATTTGGTGCATGACACAAGTGCATTTACGGTGTGTCCAACTCCACTTTTGTGGTTGTATTTAGTCATTTAATCCATCATAGGTGTGTTTCAGGTGCAATATGAATTTATATTGTCATCTCCCATTCCCTTTAAATGCCAGTAACCTAGATTCGGTAAACTGGAGAAGCAAGCAGTTTTCTGCTCAAAGTAATGCAATAAGACTAGTAATGTATTGGACATTTAAGGAGCAAAACTAAAAACTGAAGTAATAAACTTGACAGAGGAAACAGAACAAAACTTTAAGTTCTGAAATATCCAATGAAGTTTACGCTGGCCCTTGTGCATGAATGTGCACCGCTTCTCTATTAAAGGGGAGGCAGACAGTTGCTCTGCTCTGCTCTGCTCTCTGCTGTGTTCACATTTTGAAGGATGTAATTATTTTCCTCATTAATGAAATCTTATTTTACCCACCCGCAACCCATCAGTGCATCCCTGTGTGTGTAACAAGCAAACTATACGCATGTTGTGACCCCGCCTATGTGGCCACATATTACTATTTGAATAACGTGCCCTGTAAATAGCAGGACTATACTGCGCTATAGACATTAGACCAGGTTTTTCTTAGTCAGTGGTGCAGTTGTGTTTTGTTGCCAAAAAATAGCAGTACACCAACACTGCACCTGACCACACCTCATTTTAAGACTCACACACCCATGGGTGCACAGATGTGTGCAAGACAATTTGCTATTTACACAACATCAGGGGTGGCTGTGAAAATGATAAGTGCATTAGTCTAAAATTAGCAATGACAGTTAGGCTATGCTTATGCAGCACCTTGAGACAAGTGTAAAATAGGTCCCTAAACATTTTGAGCCAAGCTTACAAGCTTTAAGTGATATTTCAGATTTTTGGAAGTGGGGTTGTATGAGGTACAGTAGATATCAGGCGGCATGCCAACAGTTTTGAGAAGCAGGCTGGAGTCCGACACAGAAACTAAGCAATGTACTGCTGGATCAGATCAGATCAGATTGGATGGATCAGCAATAAAACCTATTTTAGCCACCTTAAAAAAAAAATCAGTATCTGTTTAAGTGTTTGCTATATTTAGGATATTTCACTGCTTTGCCTTGTTGTCAGACAGTGATTTCCAATAGGAAAATAAAGCAGTTACATTGCTTTCTGCAAAACCAGACAGAGAAAAACAGTGATTTAACATTGCTGAACATAGGAGATCCTGGTCTACTGCTTCATCCATTAGTTTGTGTTATTTTGTGACTTGGGTGTTTAAAAGGGCTAGTTTGGATTTACTTAAGTCACACAATAACACAAACTAACTGATCGTGGTCATGGTAGACCAGACGCTCCCGTGTTCAGTGTGCTTTTTCTCAGTGGAGTGTGGTGGTTCTGCATGGAGTATAGATAGGAAACTGAAGCTGGCCTTCCTGAAATAAATAAAATACGTGTTGTTGCTGACCACAATCCACAGCTGTAAATTGCTTAGCTTCCTGCTTCCCCGAACTGGGGGCAGGTTGTCTTACATCTACTATATGTAACACAAAAACTATGAAAAAGTACCTCATACAACCCTATTTTAAAAAAAACTGAACTATCCCTTTAAAGTTACAGAAAGGAGTAATGATTACCTTTATTACCAGAAAAGTAATAATTCACACAGACTCAGACTGAACTAAGGATGGTCAAGCAAATGGTACTGTATAAACCCAGAGGTTCATATAACAGCTTTTAATGTGTAAAAATGCACAGTCAATGCAAACACCTACTTTGACTTCATAGGCAATGTATAAGTACATTCTAATGTTGTGGTGGTATTCTTTCTGAGGGTATTTACACTGTACAAACATATAAGGAAGTCAATGTACAGAACATGACACAACAAGATGTCTCAAACATTTTAGGCTTGTAATTATTGCCTAACTGTGAGTTTTATTGTAAGCTGAAAAATGATTAGATCTTTCCTTTCTTGACGTGACAATATCTACAATATTCTGTATGATTTATTACTTATTTTTAATGTGCCTCTTTTGGCATTACTTTTTATAAGGATAAACTTAAAATCAAATGACGTGAATGTGAAATTCTGTTTCAGTACTATATGTTTTTGATTAAATATTCTACATAACTGTTTTCAGAATGTTGATACAAGTTTGTAATTTCCTTATTTTTTTGGAAAAGCGTTGGTTTACAATTAGGTAATCTTGATATCTTATAATCAAAATAGTACCTTGAAACCTCTAAAGAGAAGTGAGACTGTTGTCTAAGAAGCCTTATTTGCACTCTTGCTCACTTCTGATTTCCACTTTCATGAACTGAAAATGTAAATCATGTGTGGTGCCTTTTACTCTCTTTTTCCCCGTAAATACAATTTGCTTTATTTTTCTATCATACTAGTTATTGTTTTAATCATATGGGAGAAATTAAACTGATGAATTAAAATCGTGTGATTCAGCTACATTTCTGGATTGTTGTTTTTTTCATGTAAACACTGCCCTGGTTTTGAAATGCTTGAAGATGCTCCCATATTAAATACAATCAAAACAACATAAATAAAACTGCAAACACCTTAAGAGAGAGTAGTTTGTCTGTCGGTGCTCAAACTAAAAGAACTGGAGAGGATATTAACAGTTCTTGCCGTAGTTGTTATGTCTCATTATATAAGAAAAGGTGAGCAAATCACTCAACCAACTTGCAGTCTTTGATGATTTTCTCATTTCCTCTGTCAAATAAAAGCATCCTTCAGGCATTACATGGCTTTGGAACTTCCTCTCAACCCAAATGATGAAGGTCTGAGTCCATTATTTAATATCCTTGAATGACACTTAAACATTTTGATAGATGTCATCGGCCGAGCTTTTGAACTCGGTGCTTGCAGCCTGAAAAAAAGATTCAGTTCTGTTTTAAAATGATGGTAAAAATTCACCCATGCTGTGAAACAAGCTATGCTGGAGTTTCATGCTTACTCAATGTGTCTGTTGAAAAATCTGACCATAAAATGCTGCAATGATGCTTACCTCAACATGAGAATGGTCTCTGCTCACATTTTTTTTGCCTCTGTCCAGGTTCCTTTTTCTGTACATTTCTTGCAGCACATCACGGAATTGTGCTCTTTTTTTAATCGAGTTTTTCTGTAGAGAAAGTAAATAAATTTGTTAGATCAGATATTTATATATTATTCTAAGAAAATCCAGTCAACTGCTTTGTCATTTATGATGTCGTAAGAGCCTTTTCTAGCTAATTTACAAAGGCCTTGGTTCCCCTTCCTCTTTCTGCCTCTATTGGCTTTTCCCCGTTTAGTAAACACATGAAACACAAACTAAAACAGAAAATCAGAAACTTATCTACAACCTTTTCAGATTTGCACATCCTTCTGCAGACACTCATATTATAGCCGTACTAGAAAAAAGGAACATGTGCATTTATCATCAGTTCATTATCAGTTTACAGTCGTTTGTATGATAAAGTTTAACAATAACATATAAAAAATAAAAAAAGTAAAATGTCTGAGCAATTTACCTTCTTTAGTAAAAGTGTCACTAATGCCAGGCTGTAGATTGCCAAGAGGACAAACGATAACCACAGGAGAACCTGCATCGCCAATGATTTATCTTGTTTAAAAAGAAAAGAAAAACCGTCAGTCCCAGTTCAATCAACACATCCTAACATGTACTTCACCTTAAAAATTAGACTCTTACCCCTCACTACAAGAGTTGTACCCGTCCCTACACACTGGGCATCGAGTCCTGGGTCTCCACTCGATACTGCAGCACAGTGGTAGATCCCACTGTCCTTAACGTTAAGTGACTTAATGTGCAAAGATGCACTCTCCAGACTGTACTTGAGCGAATCGCTAAGATTGAGACGAAGATGGGAGTTTTCCTTGAAAGCAAACCACTCATATTTCCATTCTTTGCTTGAATAAGGTGATCTGACAGTACAATTAAGAACAGCACTGTGTCCTGTTTTCTTCCAGATCACCCTGTTTGGCTGGAATAAACAGCTGTCGTTGTTTTTCACACTCTCTGAAATGGATAGACAGAGAAATTGAACAGCTAGGCTACAGAATTAAGTATCTTCCAGCCTGAAATGTCTCAGAGAGACCACTGAGCTAGTGTTTAACCAATGCTGTACCAACCAATGAATTAGTGTAACGAGGAAAGATATAATTATGACATCTTACCTATAACTGGCAGGAAGGTGAGCAGGAGAGAGCACCAAAACAGCCGGTCCATGTCTGAGGCTTGACAGCTTGTGAATGATCTCATTATTCCTCGCATGAGGCTGTCTAACTGGGCGACAACATGGGAAGTAGGTATATTACACTTCCTCAACACTTGGTTCCTACTTATTTTACTGTAGTTTGCAGCGAAACGCTAACACAATGGATTTCATAAATGAGGCATTTCAGCGTGTTGGTAGAAACAAGACACAATAATGATAGCATTTATAATATAGAGGGTGAATAGATAAAATGCTTAAGATTTACAATTACAAGTCAGAATAGTGAGATTTTGTGTCACTGTAATCTGGAAACCACAAGAATCCTCAACAGCCTGTCACTGCCCATTATGAATAATATTTTCTGTAAGAAATAATAGGAAGTGTACCCTTATCTATCTCTGCGTAGCGATAAAGAAATCTAGGAAAGGAGGAAAATGTACAAGGTACAAGGTAGATTTATTTTTCATTTTTTAAAACATAGTTTAAGAAAAAATTACCCTAAATCCTGTTCTTTTTGTCTTTAGAAGGAGGAGTTGAGGAGTCTCACAGTCTGGGGAAAGAAGCTGCTCCTCAGTCTGGTGGTTCGGCAGCGGATACTTCTGTATCTTTTTCCAGATGGCAGCAGGGTGAGCAGGCTGTCTGATGTCTGATGTGTGGTAAGAAATTCTCTACATGAAATGTCAAAAAACTGTGACGTGGCTGAGAGTGTCAGTGAATATTAAAGGGGTACAGTAAATATTTGTTTTTGGTTTGATAAAATTACATATACATTGGGAAAACATGTCGAATACACTGAGACAAAGTATTATTTCAATTTAAATTTATTTAAAATATGACAGGGCATATTAATGAACATTTACATGAAAAAATAATTATTATTATTTCCGTGTTTAGTCCCATGGCAGGTTAATGTTAAATACACAAAAACAAACTTGAATGTGACCATCACAACCCATTCAGTACAAGAAGTAACCATAATTAGTAACCACTAATTATCAGACACACATAAACCGGTACAGAAAATCAAATTTGCTGAAGGCAAACCAGGATAAGAAAAGGATAAATTGCTAAGTGCTAAATATTACATTAAAGATTTTTCAGAGGGAAAAATTCCACTTTTTATGCCACCACGTTTACTGTATTTGACAGCTTTATCCCTTTCACACCTGGATCACCATCAGTTTTTTCTTGTGCTGCATTTAGAGGCATTTCACAAGCTATTTGACCCTTTGAAAACCAAGCAAGGTGGCGTAATTTATTTGCAAATGTGGGAAGTGAGGCAATGACCAACTTGGCAAGACATGCAAATATTTCAATTTTATATTTAAAATTATCCTGCAAAAATAGCACTATATACACTCTTTTTTTCTTTAATTAATTAAATAAATGAATATTTTTTTTATATCTTTTTTTAAAAAAAATGTAAAAATAGTGTTAGGTAATTTTCTTGTAACTTTTGCTAACTTTTTTGGCCACATCTCGTTAAGTTGCTTATTGCCTTCTCTATGTTTTTTTTTTTTTAAAATCCAATCTATTTTCTTAGGTTTCAAGGGGTTACTGTAAGGCTTAATATTTTACATACAGAAATATAACGATGACATATTAATATAATAATAAAAATCTAAAGAACTGTTTCAGTCAAAGTTTCCCAACAGTGTATAAAATTGCTATAATTAGCTCCACTTTGACCAGTTACAACATTAAACAGCTTCTTAGATGTTAATTCATCAGCAATAACAACCCAGTTGTACACAATTAAATGCAGTGCACATATCAAAACTAGAATTAAATGCGGGTCACACCCAAGGTAATATATCCCTCCTGATTCATACAGGGATCCATTTTTTGGGACTCCCTTCCCGTTCAGCCGGTTGTAGGCGGATCTTCTCGCGCTGTCACTCAGATTTTAGTCCAATCAAAATCTCTCTGTGTGTTGTGTCACGCCCCCTTCCACGTCGACCTGCACTCTCGCCATATTTTCAATCCTGTGGAGCCCGCAGCCCGGTTTGCTACAAAGTTAAGAGAGAGAGGAAGCTTTCACACAAGACAGAATTAAGTGTGAAACGACCCACCTCAAAGGAGAAAAGACACTTTTGTTTTTGCCTCCCAGCTCAGTGTCTGTTAATTCGTCCTGCAACAATGAACATCTTCAGACTGATAGGGGACCTCTCTCATCTGGCTGCTATCATCATCCTGCTGCTCAAAATATGGAAAAGCAGGTCATGTGCAGGTGAGCCATAGCTTTGATTTAGATTACAAATGCAACAATGTTGTATTTTTGGCAAGTTACCGTTTTACTTTGCATTTCTTCACATTGCTAAACTCGTTTTTGTCTCCTCATTTGCCCGGCAAAGCTAGCTAGCATTAGCAGCATGCTAACGTTTCCCACCCCATTCATTTGAGTTAAACCGTTAGCAGTCAATGGGCGAACTCCCGATAAGGACTATTAACCGCTGTCTGCACCTCCATCACTCGTAGTAGCAGTCTATTGGTGTATTTTCTGGCAACATGTTGTTAATTATTTGAAGTTAAAGTTAATAATGTCCGAAGATAGCATGGCACTAGCTAGCTTGCTAGTGTGTGATGGTTAACTAACATATTAGCTGAACTACGGGCTGAGGAAGTTAGTTAGGTGCCTGTTGCTTAGTAGATGAATGAGAAAATTAATACATCATGTTTTTGGGGGTTATTTCTATATTTAGTTTCGCCGGTTAGTTTTGCTTTCTGTACACATCAGCCATCTATTGAGGTTTGGTGCTCGACTTTTCTGGTCTGGCTTCTGACGTGGCATTCTAGAACGCGCTACGGAAGTAGCTTAAGTAGTTTTTGCTACTTTTATTTTGGCCTGCTTTTGTTTCTGTAGCTCTGATAACATGTTTTATGCATTTTTTGTTATTAAATAGCTGCTTGAAAAACACAGACAACAGTAATTTCTGGTGTGCAGTTGGGACGACACAGTTGTGAATGCCACTTTGGTTATAGAGCGCTATGAATATAAGGTCAAAGTTAAAGGAGGTTATGTCAGGTTACAGCCAAGAGGTGTTTATTTATGGTTAACACGATAAGATACAGCAAAGGTATATCTGTCTGCAGTATTCATGTGTAAAAATAGTAATGTTTTGGCATGGTAAAAGATAGGGGAAGATGTCAGAAGTATGTCCTATCTTTGCTGTCCTTGGAACCAAAATAAAGTTGTAAGAGGCTCTGTTTGATGTGATCAGATCAGAGATGTAAACAGACCCAGAGAGAAACCTATATGCACTTACTGTTTTCCCATGATTCCCTGTCAAGTCTAGTGTACTGTACAAGTTTAAGAACACAAATCCATGCACTCTTATGCCTGCTATCCTGAGAAGTCATAATTTTGTGCATTTAATTAAGAAAGCAATGGTTTAAAAATAGTGTGCTTGACAGTTAATTAGGAACACCTTCCATGCGATTTTATTTTTATGCTTACAAAAACTAGTCCCAAAAGACTGAAATTGCTGATTTGCTATAAAGTATTCATCATGTTTCCACCAGCAGATGTCGCTGAACAACAAGGAAAAGCATTAATGATTCACATGTTATCCAGAATATTTGTGAAGTTGTTCTGAAGTTGCTGATGGCTTAACTGAAATAATAAATCTGCTTAATTTTGTTAAAGGTATCTCTGGAAAGAGCCAAATCTTGTTTGCCATTGTGTTTACCACACGCTACTTGGATCTGCTTACGTCCTTCATCTCCCTCTATAACACATGCATGAAGGTAAGAAAGGAGAACATCTTAGCTCCAACCAGCAGCTTTTCATAAAAGTCCAAGATTCCTCTGCATTACCTTCAGCGACATGCTGTTCTGTATTCTTTAACAGGTGATCTACATCGGTTGTGCGTATGCCACAGTCTACCTGATCTACGTTAAGTTCAGGGCCACCTATGACGGTAACCACGACAGTTTCAGAGTGGAGTTCCTGGTTGTTCCTGTCGGGGGTCTTTCTGTTCTCATCAACCATGACTTCTCTGTGGTGGAGGTGGGTTCAACCTCGTGTATTGTTGTCAAACCATGGCAATAGAGCTGAGCTCTCTGAGAATATGTAGTTCTTTTCTAAACGTCTAATTAATCCTCTAAAAGTTCATTGTATTTTTTCTTGTGTAATCTGTCATCAGATCCTGTGGACGTTCTCCATTTACCTGGAGTCAGTGGCAATCCTGCCTCAGCTCTTCATGATTAGCAAGACTGGCGAAGCGGAGACGATCACCACCCATTACCTGTTCTGCCTCGGCCTTTATCGAGCCCTCTATCTCTTCAACTGGATCTGGCGTTTCTACTTTGAAGGCTTCTTTGACATGATCGCCATTGTGGCCGGTTTGGTTCAGACTGTTCTCTACTGTGACTTCTTCTATCTTTATGTCACCAAAGGTGGGTTTCCTATTCGAATCTGTTAAACACATTAGATATGTTGTTAAGTGACCGTTGGCTTTTTGTTACTCAGCCGTAATAAAATACTTCCCTTAAGTCTACCTTAATACAACACTTACATGCACTCATGCTGTTGAAAGAGTTGTTGGTTGATGTAATCTCTCCAGTCCTCACTGGCCCTGACGTAATCCCTTCCTAGAAACTTTGATGTGAGAGTTCTTGTACTCCACAAAATCAGATTCTAAAGTTCAGCCGAAGCTGATTTGAGGCATCAACAGTCAACAGAATTTCCCGACAGTAGCTCAACTGGGAACCACATAAACGGGATCTTGTGTTAAAAAGGCTGTTATGTTAGAATTGCGTACATGATTTGGCTAATCCGGTGCTGAAACCTCAAATTAGCATCGGTTGAACTTCAGAATCCTTTTTTCTCACCAACTGTAAAATGTATTCACAAAAAATCTGAGAATACTCCCAGAGAGCTCCACACTTAGCTTTAAAAAAATCTAGCACTAAATCTGTTTAATTTTAGAAGATATCTAAGCAACTCTGAGCAAGGAAGGGACAGAGATGGTTAGTGAGGAGGTTCAATTGACCCTGTTGCAACACTTAAAAAAAAAAGTGATTGTTTTGCCCTTTTGTGAGGCCTGTAAGGTGTGGAAATGAAATGAACTGCATCACAGTATGAGACTTTTAAAGTACTGCAGTGCAGAAGGACAATCTCCATAAGCCGCTCTCCTTCTTTTCTGTCTACCTGGTTAGTAGCTTCAAACATCCAACAGCGAGCTGTTAAACTCTATAAAAACGATTGGGTAACGGTGGCAGTGTGATGCTCACAGTTAGCACTGTTGCCAGCTCTTTTTACACAGAGATCGTTTTATAGGGCAGCTATGAAGTCCCTGCTTTAAGCTGTCTTTGCATTTTAAACAGAGCCAAACAACAGCTGCATTACAGCGCTTTGATATGTGAATTTTAGTCAGCATGCTGGCATCAGGGAAGCAAAAGAAGTGTGACGGGCAAGACCTGTAACACAACAGTGTCTGCCTCTAGGGTGACATATAACATGTGTTGGCAGCACCTTCTTGACAATAATTGTGACATAAAATGGAAATAAAAATTATTTACGGTTCCTGTTATGTGGGGACTGATCTCTTCCTCTGCTTGGAGGTTAAGGAGCTCCCAGATCTCATTGTTTTCCTGATTTGCAGACTGCGAAACACTGCTCCTGGTCATCATGATTCTGGTTGTGGTCGCAAAATTTGCAGCCCTGCCTGTGAATCTTTTCAAATTTAAAACCCCTTACCTTTGCAACTGTTGCAAAGTGCTATTGCTGCCAGTGTGAGTAGTTGAAATGCCTTTACAAGCAGCCAGTTTAATAACTTAAACTTGCTTGCATCTCCATCACAAAAACTAGAGTTTAAGGTAAGTTCATTCAGAAGTTATTTCAAGTGAAAACAAGATACAAAAGTTGCCATTTGTTTTATTTTGTAAAGCTGCAATAAATTATGTGTAATACACTGCAGAGTATTTCAAAGACAGACGCTGTGGAGTTTTCAGTTAGTTTTCACCTCCTCGTGACTATTTTATAGCGATTTAAAGAGAACGGTAAATTAGGAAGAACAACATGTCTCTGTATTATTTCTTGGGTGTGAAAACTGTCTCTCAAACAAGCTGTTGTTTTTTTTTTTCCTCATCAGTCTAAATTGCCTAATCTTCATGGTTCTTTAATCGCTTGGGTTTTATAGTTCCTGAAAGTATTTCCTTAAAAGGGGCTTCCAATTTACAACTGGCAACTTTCATCTGAACACAAATCATAGATTCCCCCATTATAAGCTCCGTGATAAAGAAACTCTTGCACTTTCAACTCATCCATGTGGTGTGAATTATCCATGGCAGCATGAACATGTAACTGCCCAGTTGTGGTTTCTGATTTTCTGTCCTCCTGTCTCATCTCTCAGTGTTGAAAGGCAAGAAGCTGAGCCTGCCTGCGTAAATCATTCACAAGGAGACGGCAACTCCCAGCAGACTCAGGGGTGTGAGGAGATGACATCATGTAATCTCGTGACCCACAGCAAAAGATGCCTGAGACAGAGAGCCAACTATCGGGGAAAAACACTAGTCTTCTTGATGATTGCTGATGGAACTGGTAAATACCAACAAACACCAGAGCTGAACAAAAATCACATCAAGTCAACCTTTGGATTTCGGTGTTGAGCATCTTGCCTTAAACTTCTTTTCATTGCTGTTCAAATAGGAGAAAAGGCTTTTTTTTTCTACATGTGAGGTGTACACGCTTATTTTTTATTTTATTTTTTATAATGACACAAATACGGTCGACTCTAAGAAGTTCCCTGTTTGACTTGGTAATGAAATGCACAAATGTACAGTCTTATTAAGGAGTGAGATAAAGAGGTAATGTGAGTGCCTGATGAGGATTATGTCCATTTTCTCACAGTAGTTTTTGTTTTATTTTTTTTTACTTTTGGATTTCTTTTTTTTTGTCTGCATATATTACAATACATTTAGCTTCTAATGAAAATATTTAAAGATGCCAACAGCAACAACTTTGCGCCAACACACACACATTTTGTAAAAAGATGGCTTTCTAAACTCAAAACAACATTTTAACTATTGTCCATAAATAAAAACCTTTTTTGTAAGCTGAACTCATATAAGGATTTATAGTTTCATCTTAAGTTTATGATTTAATTACTTAAATGCCAGCAATGTTTTGGACATAGATGTCAGTATTTCCAAATGATGGCTATCTCATTTGAAATTTAACCTTTCATTTGTTTCTTGATTTTTTTCTAATCTTAGCTGACTGTATTGAGGAAAATAAAATGCATCAATTGTTCTACAGCTTTAATATAGATGTCACACAATCTTTAAATAATGTACATCAAATTTTTGATGTAGGTAGCACAATTTTTTTTCCTGCTCGTATTGCACCCCACTAACAAACTCATGAACACCTCCCAACAGTGATTTTTCAGTTATCTCAAGGTTGAAATTAGTGAAGTCAAGCAATAAGGAATGGTTGAATGGTGATATTTGGCATGAGGATCCTCCAGCATTTGGACTGGTTTTGACATTTCAATATTTATCTGGGGTGTGAAGAATTGAGCCAATTTGACATGTTGCTAGTCTAATTATTGCTTAGGTGTTCACGGTGTTCATTGGGTGCATTGCTTTGAAATTTAAAGGCCTCTCGTTTACTTCTTTTTCAAAGTAGTTATTCCTAAAAGATTGTTTCAACTTTTTATGTCTTTTGTTTGCATGATATCACCTCCATTAAAGGTTTTATGAGAATCATCCGCTGGTGTTGCTTTTTGATTATTGAAATTATCAAGAGCACACCTTTAAAAAAAAAAAAAAAAAAATTAAAGCTGCCACTAATGGCTCTATAGATCGCATGCTTGGTTGGTCCACAAAAATTTCCCCATCTTTTGGCAGCCACAATTTTTTCCCTAGGGTGCTGTAATTTGGCATGAAGTTCAAGTGTGTGTGTGTTGGTTATAGGTGGGAAGCACAACTTCTAAATAGATTCACAAACTTGCACGTGATTTAATGGAAAGATTGGGAGGCAGACACATACGCCTTTAGCGATGTCCTCTTTGAAACTCACAAAACGGTTGTAGTAGGGAGGCATCATTGGACCTGTGAGAAGTGTGTGTGTCTAAATTCAAGGAACACAGTAAATTATTAAGTCTTTGACCAATAGTAGCACTATGGAAAAATGTAGACGAACTCTTCAAATCCTTAAATTTATTCAAGTTAATGTATTTAAACCACATTAAAGAATTAGCTCTTTTGGTAAAACATGCGCCCCATGTATCCTGAATTATGGCTCAGTCTTTGCTACATGTTGTCCCCTCTCACTCTACACACATATCTATTTTTCTTATCCAATGAGGTGAAAAAAATGAATGAATAAAAACCAAAACAAAACAAAAAATCTTAGGAATGAAGAAGTAAAATTCCTTCATTTGAAATTGTTACTTATGTAAAATTAATAAGGAAAATATAAAACCCCTCAATGCAGAAAGTTCTCCCTGTGACTGTTAAACTGCTGGTATATTATGTCATTAGATTATGATCACTTGTGCATAAAAGCAGTTTTTTGTTGGTTGAGATAACTATTTTGTATAGGACTGTAACTGATTATTTTTTATCATGGACAATTATTTTTAATTCTCGATGAATCTATGATAATTTGGTTTGTAAAATTGCATATGTTAGGTAAGCAAAAGGACATAGTCACAATGTTGTACAACTTATAGCACAGACCTTATTAAAAAATTATTAAAAATACAAAGAAATAATCAAAAGGATGGCAAATCCCCAGATTTGTTAAAGTGTAGCCATCACTTTTGGCATTTTTGTCTAAAAAATCCAATTTTCGATTTTACTTTCTGTCAATCCATAATCACTTCAGCTTTACTTGTATATATGGTTGGGTAGACTAATAACTTAAAAAAATATCATTTGCTCGTTTTGTGTACAAAAACTCTGATTTGTAAAGTAACTAAAGCTGTCAAATAATTGTAGTGGATTGAAGAATGCAATAATTCCCTCTGAAATGTAGAGTATAAAGTGACATGTAAAGAAAACCAGCGCTTAATGTTTCAGCTATATTTTTTTAGTCTTTGAAATAAACAATAAACATGCCAAGAAGCAAAATTTACTTTAAATCATACTGAGTGGATTCAGTCCTTAACATACGTACCGGCTATGCTACCCCAGCGTATACCACAAACTTGTATAAATTAGAAATATTTCATACTCATCCCACTCACCCACTTCAATAGGAAATACATAGAAACTTCCCCTTTGAAAAAGATGACAGTGATGAGGGTGAAAAAATAGGACAGACGTCACACACAATATAGTATTCTTGGTAAACTCAGTTTATTTCCAATACAGCTAATTGCAACATAATACATCCTAAGCATAGACCATTCTTTACCAAACTCATCTTAAGGTCCTGGCAATAAATGAGGGCATTCTCCCATGGAGTATCAATGAATTTATTGCATTGATAAATTCATCTAAAACCGATTGGTGTGCCAGACAACAGACTGTAGTTTCATCAGATAATCTATCACCAACAACACATTGATATGCATCAATTTTATTTTAAAGGCATGAACTTTCCATAAAAAAAAACAACAAAACAGCACAGCTTTAACTCTGATGACCATTTATAAACAAACCACACTGTGCTTCTTTAAAGGAGCTCTATATGATAATTAGAACATATCTTTGATTTAAGGGCTGCCTGCACCACTCTTAAAATGGTGGTGGCTGAGCTGGCGGCTTGCAGCTAATGGTGCTAACAGTGATAACAACAGCAACACTGTTGACAGTGCTAACAGCCCATGTTAACTAAAGCGCTTTTTTCCTGATACCAGCATTTTTTTAAAAATTTGTTTCAATCAGTCAATTGTGCAACTGCAGTGAGATGGTATCCCAGTACCTATAATTTAGTCCTTTTTTTGCTCTTCTTATACAACACTGAAGAGACACGCTCAATTTACAACACACAGTAGTGTGACATTATTCTTTGCTCAGGAGGCCATTACTCCATTATATCTTAATAACAAATATTTGTTGCGATCGGGATGTCATATATAGCTCCTTTGAAGATTACACCATAAACATGTAACAGCAATTTGCAGTGTATTGTTTGGCTCATAGGAATCAGTGTCAGATATCTGCAAACATACACAACTTACACAAGCATTTAAAAAAAAACATGTTAAATAGGAATAGTGCATGGCTTTTTTTTAATGATGTACAATCATGAGCCAGTGTTTTTCTGTTTTTGAAATGAGCCGCCATTCCAAAGATTTGTGCATAGTGTATAGAATACGTATGGTTTAGATTAAAATAAGTATTTGACCATCAAGGCAGTTAAAACATTCATAAATCAATGCTTTGGCTGTCATAGATATTTTATACTTAAATAAAATGCCTACATATATAGAGATTTGGACATTTAGGTATTTTTTATTTTATTTATTCAAATATTTAGCGATAAAATTAGTGATGTAGACATGCAGTAACTACCAGGAAATCTTTGTGCTTAGAAAATCTGTTACATACAGTACATTCAAGGTCTGAATCCCGCCCATTGAGCTTCAATAGTGCTGATTTAAGGCACCGTTCATGCAGAGATTTTGAGCTTTCCCACATGAAAGAGGAGAGGTGGAAAGCATCCTGCTACTCTATTTTGTTCACTTTTGAAGTTTCAGATTCACCCTCCTTCTCCTGGGCCTTACTTTGCTGGTATGACTAAAGGAAAAAGAAAAAAAATACACTCTGTAAACAATGTCAGTCATTTTGTTTATGTGAAATAAATTACCATTTTAGAAGAGAAGAATACCATACACTAAACTCAACTGATTTTATTGTATCACTGATGTTTTAGTGTAGATAACAGATAACCACCAGGTGGTGTATCTATCTTCAAGGCTGAATTTGCCTTGAAAAAGACCATGTGTAGTTAAAAGTTATGTGTATGCCGTCTAATTTTCTTCTCAAAATATTCTGAATCCTTGGTGTGCTAGGGCTGCAACTAATTCTTTTTTAATGTCAATTAATCTGTTGATTATTTTCTTAAAGCCAGAAAATGAATTACCACAAAATCATTGTTACTTATATCTTGTTTTTTTCCTCAACCCAAGGATATGACATTACTTTCAAACAGGAGTACAGAGACCAGAAAGTTTTCACATTTTAGAATCTGTAAACAGAGAATTTTTACTTTTACTAGAATAAAGTACTAGAACCAAAAACTAAGTTCTATTAGTTTAAGATCAATTAAGATCAAAAAAGTTATTAATTAAAAAGAATCTTTGCAGCTCAAGCACTCAAGCAAATACCGCTTGCTGATTCTTCAGTACATTACCTTTATCAGATGAGGGTAATAGCGGTTGAGTATGTTGGAGATGGTGATATAAAGGCCATTAAAGATGACTGATGCCATGACTGAGAACAGGGCGATGCCAGAGAGCACACACAGCAGAGTCAACCCGCCAACAAACAGCAGGAACACTGACAGACAGAAATAACAATTTTTTGTTAACAAAAAAGAACTGTCAGATGAGTACAATTTGGCTTGTAGAAGAAAGGAAATTTTGATGTGATTACACTTACCCTCAAAGAAAACAAAACCTACTGCTGACATAATAAAGGTCACAAGAGCAAAAGAGAGGAAAAGTCCGACAGGGAGTGCAGACATAGCACCGAACAGCAACACTGTCAGAGCGAAGAAAGGATGTTTGCTGAGGTACTGCCCGATTCTTGTGTTCATCATGCGTGTTACCTAACGAGAGAAAAGACATGAGGGCCGTTACCACCTACTTAAAATTTGAGGGGGGATGATTTTCTTCATCTAGTGCAAACTTACCCTCCAGGAGGGTCTCTGGAGGATATCCACATAGGAAAAAGTTTAGAAACGTAACAGCTTAAGACCATAAAAATCAGGTGGTGTATCATCAGGACATTCTATACTATGACTTTTCGTGATATTTTCGACGACATACTATAGTATGACTTTTTTGACATATTTTGGATGACACACTACAGTATGACTTTTTTTTATCGTATTCTGGACGACAAAGTATAGTATGACTTATCTTGTGGTATTTTAGATGACATACCATTGTAGGACTTTAATAAGATATTTTGGTTGACATATGTCGAAAAATGTCAAATTTTGACATGCTAAAAAAAGACGCTTTAAAATGACATACTACAGCTTGTCAAGAAGAACTTAGTTGATTATCGGCCTGACTTGTATCATTTGAGTTTTTGACAGATGTCACTGCCAATACTGAGCTGGAAGTAACATTAGAACCATAGAAACAGTTATGAGGTTTAGCTCAGTGGGTAAATAAGGTGGCTAGTGTGCCTGAGGTTGCTGGTTCAAGTCTTATCTGGGATGGATGACTTTTGAGTCATCAATGACTTACCTTGCAATGAACACTTAAAACAGAATACACAATTGTCTCCTTGTCTCCCAAATTTTCATATACTGAATACTGAATTTTCCCTGCCAAGAACTTGAAAATCGACCTAGTTTTCAACAGATGTCACTGCCAATACACAGCTAAAGGGAACAACGAAGCCATAGCAAATGTTAGGAGGTTTGGCTCAGTGGGTAAACCAGATGGTTAATGTGCAAAGGATTGCTGGTTCGAGTCTTACCCGAGACACTTGAATTTTGAAGACTGAGCTTAACCCAAAGCAAGCACTGAGCTATAGGGAATGTTAAATACAATAAGTTGGGTTGAGAGACAGGAATGACAGTCAAGAGATAGGAAGTTGGGGGAAAGAAGTTAAGAGACAGGAAAGTCAGTCAAGTTACATGCAGTTTGGTTGTGAGACAGGAAGGACAGTCAAGAGACAGGAAGTTGAGGTCAGAAACAGGAAGTTGGGTTGAGAGACAGGAAGGTTAGTCAAGTAGCAACAAGTTAAGTTGAGAGTGAGCTGAGGTGACAGAGAGGAGGTTGAGCTTAGAAAATGGACGTAGAGGATAAGAATATATATAAAATATTGGTTGATATATCTGTCTGCTCTACTGATATAAGGGTCATATGGTGTTGAAACGCGAAATTCAGTATCGGCAGTGAATTCTGTCGAAAATTCGACTGATATATGAGTCAGGCCCATATTCCTTGATTTTGACAGACGCATCTGCCGATACTGATTTTACCTGTTTTGGGACCACTACAACTGATTTATCGGCCAAAATGATATTTAACTCAACTTTACGTGCCCTAATATGTTCTGCAATATCACAATCAGCGTTTAAACTGTATGAATATACAAGCAAATTATATTTTATGGCATAAATAAAATATCGGTTGATATATCTTTCTACTCTACTGATATAAGGGTTATATGATGTTGAAATGCAAAATTAAGTATCAGCAGTGACGTCTGTCAAATATATGAGTCAGGCCGATATTCCTTGATTTTGACAGAAGTCACTGCCGATACTGGTTTTACCTGTTTTGGGACCACTAAACCTGATTTATCGGCCAAAGCGATATATCACTCAGCTTCATGTGCCTTAATTTGTTCTAAGTATTCATTGCAAGGTACGTCATCGATGACTTATATCAGCAGAGCAGATATAGCAGCTGATATTTTATTTTATTTATGCCATAAAAGTCAAAAGTCACCTGTCCCAAATAAGACTTGAACCAGCAACCTCAGGCACACTAACCACCTTATTTACCCACTGAGCTAAACCTCCTGACAGTTTCTATGGTTATAATGTTCCATTTAGCTTAGTATTGGCAGTGACGTCTGTCGAAAGCTTGACTGCTATATGAGTCAGGCCGATAAGTTCTTAGACCTAAGGGCTGTATCATCCCCTTCTCTTATCTTTCCAGACCTGTGCCAGGCTGCATCATGCTATGTTATTGATTACCTTACTACTCTACCACTTTCCTGACTTTCCTATTCCAGTCCCTTACTTTCTACTTTCTGACCCTCTCTTATTTCTATTTTCACCTCTTATACTCTCTTCCTATACCTCCATCTTCTACCTTCACTCAACTTCCTGTCTCTGAACTCAACTTCCTGTCTCTCAATTTAACTTGCTGTAACTTGACTAACCTTGAAATCTCCCAACTTCCTGTTTCTTACGTCAACTTCCTGTCTCACAACCCCAAATGCATGTACCTTGACTGACTTTCCTGCCTCTTAACCCAACTTCTTGTCTTTCCTCCAAGTGCTTGTCTCTTGACTGTCTTCCCTGTCACTCAACCCAACTTCTTCAACGTTCCCTTTAGCTCTGTGCTTGCTTTGGGTTTAGCTTAGTCTTCAAAATTCATGTGTTCCAGGTAAGACTTGAACCAGCAACCTGAGGAACACTAACCATCTGGGTTACCCACTGAGCTAAACCTTCTGACACTTGACATGTTTTCAAACTTCACTTGTCAAAAACTCGACTGATATATGAGTCAGTCCAACAATCAATTAGGTTCTTGGCAGGGAAAATTCAGTTTTCAGCATTTGAAAATTCAGGAGACAAGGAGACAATTGTGCGTTTTTTAACTGTTTTAATTGTTCGTTGCAAGGTACGTCATCGATGACTTATATCAGAAGAGCAGACAGATATATCAGCCAATATATTATTTATATCATAAAAGTCAACTTTCCCAGGTAAGTATTGAACTAGCAATCTCATGTACTCTAACCACCTACTTCACCCCTAAGCTAAACCTCCAGGCACTTACATATTTTCAACATTTACTTTAGCCCAGTATTGGCAGTGACGTCTGTCGAAAACTTGACTGATATATGAGACAGGCTGATAATCAACTAAGTTCTTGGCAGAAAAAAAAACAGTTTTCAGTATATGAAAATTCAGGTCATGACATGTTGAAAAAAACTTCTGAAAACTGCATTATTATATCTTGTCATGACACGTGAGAGTTTTCTATTTTAAAAAAAAGGCCAGAAACAATATAGCATAGTGAAAAATGGCTGTAAAAAACATATAGCACAGAATGTTAAAAAATGTCACATTGCATTCTCGGGGGGGAAGCCTTTTGACCTCTTTCCACACAGGTAATAAGAGGTGGATATCAGCAGCACACAGCCCACGACGTTCCAGCCAGCAGTGTGTAATTCAGCATAGGGCAAAAAGGGGAAGGAAGAACGCGAGACGGCAGCCTACTGCTGGTACAACTGAGGACACGGAACAAGTAGTGGGGCCTCCAGTTGAGCTGTGAGGCGCAGACTGGGTCTGGAGCAAATGGCACATACATATGAATCGTCGTCAGACAGGAGACGCGTCGCTGAAGAGCAGAGGGGGTAAATGTGCACCTCACCCCTCCTTCAATTAGGTCTCCCATCTAGTATTTCCAATCAAGTGTTGAAGAGGTCCCATCCCATTAGCCTACATCTAAAATATGTAATAGCAACTGAAGTCATCTAACTAAGATAAGTTAAGTGTTTTTGATGTGTTTCCCTTTGTTGATTGAATTTATTTCTTTATTTGCATGAATATTCATTGTTTTTGTGTTTTGTTTGCTGTGAATTAAGTTTATTGATTATTTTGGGACTCACATCTTATCTGTGGAAATCTGTGACTAATATACTCAATCTTATTTCAGAATCTGGATGTAACAGGAGGCTAACACACACAAGCTCGATTATGAAGTTTTTGGCAATTATTTCCACATTGTATACTATGACACGTCTCTACAAGTTATCATATGTGTCATTGAGGCATTTTTTGGACATGTGAAAATTTGACATTTTTCCACATGCAATTTTTTTTTGGCTTTTGCGCCGATTTCTTTCAACACGCTAATTTATAAAGGTATGGCCTGTTTTTCCACTTTGTATACTATGACTCATCTCTACAAGGAATTATATGTCTTTTTTAGCCATTTTAAGAAGCAGTCAAAATTTGACTTTTTTCGACAAACTATACTATTGCCTTCATGGCCGTTTTTTGACAAGCTAAATTATTAGGTTTTTGGCCTTTTTTGGCTTTTTATTCCCACTTTGTGTACTTTGATGCGTCTTTACAAGCCATTATATGTCATTTTCAGCCGTCGTTAGGATAGGACATACTATACTTTTGCCTGTTTGGCCATTTTTTTCAAATGCTAAATTATATATTATTTTGCCTTTTTTGGCATTTATCCGTACATGTCATATTTTGAAATTTTTGCCATACTATAGCCTTGCTTTCTTTGGTCATTTTTTCGACATTTTTTTTTTGGGTTTTGGCCATTTTTTGCAAATGTTTTTTGCAACACTAGCATATATAAAACATGACTATTTTATGCTATTTTAAGAGGTGTTTTTCAGCTGTTTTTTGGGACATGTCATTAGCCTTGCTTCTTTTGTCATTTTTTTGACATGCTATTTTTTTTTTGTTTTTGGACATTTTTGGTGTTTTTCAACATATTTTATGCTATTTCAGCTAAAAAGCATGACTTTTGGACATGCTGTTTTTGCCATACTAAGTGTTTTTGGTCATTTTTTGGACATGTCATTTTTTGACATTTTTGCCATACTATAGCCTTGCTTCTTTGGTCATTTTTTCAACATGCTATTTTTTGGGTTTTTGGCCATTTTTTGGATGTTTTCAACATGCAACTTTTATGCTATTAGCCATGTTTTTATGCACGTGTCTTGGCACGCTATTTTATGCTGTTTTAAGTGTTTTCAGCTGTTTTTGGACATGTCATATTTTGACATTTTTGCCATACTATAGCCTTGCTTCTTTGGTCATTTTTTCGACATGCTATTTTTTTTGTTTTTTTGGCCATTTTTTGCAACATTTTATGCTATGGCATGTCTTTGCACACGCTACTATGCTGTTTTAAGGTGTTTTTCAGCTGTTTTTTGGGACATGTCATATTTTGACATTTTTGCCATACTATAGCCTTGCTTTTTGGTCATTTTTTCAACATGCTATTTTTTTGGTGTTTTTGGCCATTTTTGCAACTTTCTATGCTATGGCGTGTTTCAGCACGCTATTTTATGCTGTTTTGAGTGTGTTTTCAGCTGTTTTTGGGACATGTCATATTTTGACATTTTTGCCATACTATAGCCTTGCTTTTTGGTCATTTTTTCAACATGCTATTTTTTGTGTTTTTTGGCCATTTTTTTGCAAACATTTTGCTATGGTGGCGTGTCTTTAGCACGCTATTTTATGCTGTTTTAAGTGTTTTTTCAGCTGTTTTTTGGACATGTCATATTTTGACATTTTTGCCATACTATAGCCTTGCTTCTTTGGTCATTTTTTCGACATGCTATTTTTGTGTTTTTTGGCCATTTTTGCAACTTTTTTTGCATATGGCGTGTCTCTTAGCACGCTATTTTATGCTGTTTTGAGGTTTTTTAGCTGTTTTTGGGACATGTCATATTTTGACATTTTTGCCATACTATAGCCTTGCTTTTTGGTCATTTTTTTCAACATGCTATTTTTTGGTGTTTTTGGCCATTTTTGCAAAACATTTTAATGCTATGGCGATGGCGTGTCTCAGCACGCTATTTTATGCTGTTTTTGAGTGTTTTTAGCTGTTTTTGGGACATGTCATATTTTGACATTTTTGCCATACTATAGCCTTGCTTTTTTGGTCATTTTTTTCAACATGCTATTTTTTGGTGTTTTTTGCCATTTTTTTGCAACATTTTAATGCTATGGCGTGTTTTAGCACGCTATTTTATGCTGTTTTAAGTGTTTTTCAGCTGTTTTTTTTGGGACATGTCATATTTTGACATTTTTGCCATACTATAGCCTTGCTTTTTTTTGGTCATTTTTTCAACATGCTATTTTTTGGTGTTTTTTGCCATTTTTTGCAAATTTTATGCTATGGCGTGTCTTGGCACGCTATTTTTATGCTGTTTTTTAGGTGTTTTTCAGCTGTTTTTTGGGACATGTCATATTTTGACATTTTTGCCATACTATAGCCTTGCTTTTTTGGTCATTTTTTCAACATGCTATTTTTTGGTGTTTTTGGCCATTTTTTGCAACATTCTATGCTATGGCGTGTCTCAGCACGCTATTTTATGCTGTTTTAAGGTGTTTTTCAGCTGTTTTTTTGGGATGTCATATTTTGACATTTTTGCCATACTATAGCCTTGCTTTTTGGTCATTTTTTTTTCAACATGCTATTTTTTGGTGTTTTTTTGGCCACATTTTTTCAACATTTTATGCTATGGCGTGTCTCTTGGCACGCTATTTTTTATGCTGTTTTTAAGGTGTTTTTTAGCTGTTTTTGGGACATGTCATATTTTGACATTTTTGCCATACTATAGCCTTGCTTTTTTTGGTCATTTTTTCAACATGCATTTTTTGGTGTTTTTGGCCATTTTTTGCAACATTTTAATGCTATGGCGTGTCTCAGCACGCTATTTTATGCTGTTTTAAGTGTTTTTAGCTGTTTTTTGGGACATGTCATATTTTGACATTTTTGCCATACTATAGCCTTGCTTTTTTGGTCATTTTTTTCAACATGCTATTTTTTGGTTTTTTGGCCATTTTTGCAACATTTTTAATGCTATGGCGTGTCTCAGCACGCTATTTTATGTGTTTTTTTAAAGTGTTTTTAGCTGTTTTTTGGGACATGTCATATTTTGACATTTTTGCCATACTATAGCCTTGCTTTTTTGTCATTTTTTCAACATGCTAATTTTTTTGGTTTTTTTGGCCATTTTTTTTGCAACTTTTTTTCATGCTATGGCGTGTCTTAGCACGCTATTTTTATGCTGTTTTTGAGGTGTTTTTTCAGCTGTTTTTTGGGACATGTCATATTTTGACATTTTTGCCATACTATAGCCTTGCTTTTTTCATTTCATTTTTCAACATGCTATTTTTTGTGGTGTTTTTGGCCATTTTTTGCAACATTTTTGCTATGGCGTGTCTCAGCACGCTATTTTATGCTGTTTTTTGAGGTGTTTTTTTTAGCTGTTTTTGGGACATGTCATATTTTGACATTTTTGCCATACTATAGCCTTGCTTTTTTCGTCATTTTTTCACATGCTATTTTTTGGTGTTTTTTTGCCATTTTTTTTGCATTTTAATGCTATGGCGTGTCTCAGCACGCTATTTTATGCTGTTTTTAAGGTGTTTTTTTAGCTGTTTTTGGGACATGTCATATTTTGACATTTTTGCCATACTATAGCCTTGCTTTTTTTTGGTCATTTTTTCAACATGCTATTTTTTTGGTGTTTTTGGCCGTTTTTGCAAGTTTTTTTCAACATTTATGCTATGGCGTGTCTCAGCACGCTATTTTATGCTGTTTTAAGGTGTTTTTTAGCTGTTTTTGGGACATGTCATATTTTGACATTTTTGCCATACTATAGCCTTGCTTTTTTGGTCATTTTTTCAACATGCTATTTTTTTGTGTTTTTGGCCATTTTTTTGCAACATTTCTATGCTATGGCGTGTCTCAGCACGCTATTTTATGCTGTTTTTTTGAAGGTGTTTTTTTCAGCTGTTTTTTTTTGGGACATGTCATATTTTGACATTTTTGCCATACTATAGCCTTGCTTTTTTGGTCATTTTTTTCAACATGCTATTTTTTGTGTTTTTTTTGGCCATTTTTTTGCAACATTTATGCTATGGCGTGTCTCTGCACGCTATTTTATGCTGTTTTTAGGTGTTTTTAGCTGTTTTTTGGGACATGTCATATTTTGACATTTTTGCCATACTATAGCCTTGCTTTTTTTGGTCATTTTTTTCAACATGCTATTTTTTGGTGTTTTTGGCCATTTTTTGCAACATTTTATGCTATGGCGTGTCTCAGCACGCTATTTTTTTTGTTTTTTGAGGTGTTTTTTTAGCTGTTTTTTTTTGGACATGTCATATTTTGACATTTTTGCCTACTATATAGCCTTGCTTTTTTGGTCATTTTTTCACATGCTATTTTTTTGGTGTTTTTTGGCCATTTTTTTTGCAACATTTTTATGCTATGGCGTGTCTCAGCACGCTATTTTATGCTGTTTTGAGGTGTTTTTAGCTGTTTTTTTGGGACATGTCATATTTTGACATTTTTGCCATACTATAGCCTTGCTTTTTGGTCATTTTTTTCAACATGCTATTTTTTGTTTTTTTTGGCCATTTTTTTGCAACATTTTTGCTATGGCGTGTCTCTCGCACGCTATTTTTTTGCTGTTTTTAAGGTGTTTTTTTTAGCTGTTTTTGGGACATGTCATATTTTGACATTTTTGCCATACTATAGCCTTGCTTTTTTTGGTCATTTTTTCAACATGCTATTTTTTGGTGTTTTTTGGCCATTTTTGCAACATTCTATGCTGCTATGGCGTGTCTTAGCACGCTATTTTATGCTGTTTTTTGAGTGTTTTTTTTTAGCTGTTTTGGACATGTCATATTTTGACATTTTTGCCATACTATAGCCTTGCTTTTTTTTCGGTCATTTTTTTCAACATGCTATTTTTTGGTGTTTTTTGGCCATTTTTGCAAATTTTTTGCTATGCTATGGCGTGTCTCAGCACGCTATTTTATGCTGTTTTTTTAGGTGTTTTTTTTTTAAGCTGTTTTTTGGGACATGTCATATTTTGACATTTTTGCCATACTATAGCCTTGCTTTTTTGGTCATTTTTTTTCAACATGCTATTTTTGGTGTTTTTTTGGCCATTTTTGCAACATTTTTTGCTATGGCGTGTCTCAGCACGCTATTTTATTATGCTGTTTTGAGTTTTTTAGGTTTTTAGCTGTTTTTGGGACATGTCATATTTTGACATTTTTTTGCCATACTATAGCCTTGCTTTTTTGGTCATTTTTTTTTCAACATGCTATTTTTTTGTGTTTTTTTTGCCATTTTTTTGCAACATTTTTTGCTATGGCGTGTCTCAGCACGCTATATTTTATGCTGTTTTGAGGTGTTTTTTTTTAGCTGTTTTTGGGACATGTCATATTTTGACATTTTTGCCATACTATAGCCTTGCTTTTTTTTTGGTCATTTTTTCAACATGCTATTTTTTGGTGTTTTTGGCCATTTTTGCAACATTTTTTGCTATGCTATGGCGTGTCTCAGCACGCTATTTTATGCTGTTTTTGAGTGTTTTTTTAGCTGTTTTTGGGACATGTCATATTTTGACATTTTTGCCATACTATAGCCTTGCTTTTTTGTCATTTTTTTCAACATGCTATTTTTTGGTGTTTTTTGCCATTTTTTGCAACATTCTATGCTATGGCGTGTCTCAGGCACGCTATTTTATGCTGTTTTTTGAAGGTGTTTTTAGCTGTTTTTTTGGGACATGTCATATTTTGACATTTTTGCCATACTATAGCCTTGCTTTTTTTTGTCATTTTTTTTCACATGCTATTTTTTGTGTTTTTTGGCCATTTTTGCAACATTCTTTGCTATGGCGTGTCTCAGCACGCTATTTTATGCTGTTTTTGAGGTGTTTTTTTTTGTTTTTTTTGGACATGTCATATTTTGACATTTTTGCCATACTATAGCCTTGCTTTTTTGGTCATTTTTTTCAACATGCTATTTTTTGTGTTTTTGGCCATTTTTTTTGCAACATTTTTGCTATGGCGCGTGTCTTGCACGCTATTTTATGCTGTTTTTTTAGGTGTTTTTAGCTGTTTTTGGGACATGTCATATTTTGACATTTTTTTTGCCATACTATAGCCTTGCTTTTTTGGTCATTTTTTTTTCAACATGCTATTTTTGGGGTTTTTTTGGCCATTTTTTTTTGCAACATTTTATGCTATGGCGTGTCTTTCAGCACGCTATTTTATGCTGTTTTTTAGGTGTTTTTTAGCTGTTTTTGGGACATGTCATATTTTGACATTTTTGCCATACTATAGCCTTGCTTTTTTTTTGTCATTTTTTTTTTCATGCTTTTTTTTGTTTTTTTTTGGCCATTTTTTTGCAACATTTTTGCTATGGCGTGTCTCAGCACGCTATTTTATGCTGTTTTGAGGTGTTTTTTTTTAGCTGTTTTTTTTTGGGACATGTCATATTTTGACATTTTTGCCATACTATAGCCTTGCTTTTTTTGGTCATTTTTTCAACATGCTATTTTTTTGGTGTTTTTTTTTTGGCCGTTTTTTTTTGCAACATTCTAATGCTATGGCGTGTGTCAGCACACTATTTTTTATGCTGTTTTTTGAGGTGTTTTTTAGCTGTTTTTTTTTGGACATGTCATATTTTGACATTTTTGCCATACTATAGCCTTGCTTTTTTGGTCATTTTTTCAACATGCTATTTTTTGGTGTTTTTGGCCATTTTTTGCAACATTTTTTGCTATGGCGTGTCTCAGCACGCTATTTTATGCTGTTTTTGAGGTGTTTTTTAGCTGTTTTTGGGACATGTCATATTTTGACATTTTTGCCATACCATACTATAGCCTTGCTTTTTTGGTCATTTTTTTTTTCAACATGCTATTTTTTTGGTGTTTTTTGGCCGTTTTTTGCAACTTTCTATGCTATGGCGTGTCTCAGCACGCTATTTTATGCTGTTTTGAGGTGTTTTTAGCTGTTTTTGGGACATGTCATATTTTGACATTTTTGCCATACTATAGCCTTGCTTTTTTGGTCATTTTTTTTTTTTTCAACATGCTATTTTTTGTGTTTTTTTGGCCATTTTTTGCAAATTTTATGCTATGGCGTGTCTCAGCACGCTATTTTATGCTGTTTTTTTTGTGTTTTTAGCTGTTTTTGGGACATGTCATATTTTGACATTTTTGCCATACTATAGCCTTGCTTTTTTGGTCATTTTTTCAACATGCTGCTTTTTTGGTGTTTTTTTTGGCCATTTTTTTGCAACATTTTTGCTATGGCGTGTTTCAGCACACTATTTTTATGCTGTTTTTTGAGTGTTTTTTTAGCTGTTTTTTTGGGACATGTCATATTTTGACATTTTTGCCATACTATAGCCTTGCTTTTTTGGTCATTTTTTTTTCAACATGCTATTTTTTTGTGTTTTTGGCCATTTTTTTTTGCAACATTTTTGCTATGGCGTGTCTCAGCACGCTATTTTATGCTGTTTTGAGGTGTTTTTAGCTGTTTTTTGGACATGTCATATTTTGACATTTTTTTGCCATACTATAGCCTTGCTTTTTTGGTCATTTTTTTCAACATGCTATTTTTTGGTGTTTTTTTGCCATTTTTGCAACATTTTTGCTTCTTTGCTATGGCGTGTCTTGGCAGCACGCTATTTTTTGCTGTTTTTTTTTGTTTTTGCTGTTTTTGGGACATGTCATATTTTGACATTTTTGCCATACTATAGCCTTGCTTTTTTTTTCATTTTTTCAACATGCTATTTTTTTGTTTTTTTTTTTGGTTTTTTTTGCAACATTTTTTTTGCTATGGCTATGGCGTGTCTTGCACGCTATTTTTTATGCTGTTTTGAGGTGTTTTTTTTTTGTTTTTTTTGGGACATGTCATATTTTGACATTTTTGCCATACTATAGCCTTGCTTTTTTTGGTCATTTTTTTTCAACATGCTATTTTTTGTGTTTTTTTTGGCCATTTTTTTTGCAACATTTTTTGCTATGCTATGGCGTGTCTCAGCACGCTATTTTATGCTGTTTTTTGAGTGTTTTTTAGCTGTTTTTGGGACATGTCATATTTTGACATTTTTGCCATACTATAGCCTTGCCTTTTTGGTCATTTTTTCAACATGCTATTTTTTTGTGTTTTTTGGCCATTTTTTGCAACATTTTTTTTGCTATGGCGTGTCTCAGCACGCTATTTTATGCTGTTTTTTTTGTTTTTTAGCTGTTTTTGGGACATGTCATATTTTGACATTTTTGCCATACTATAGCCTTGCTTTTTTTGGTCATTTTTTCAACATGCTATTTTTTGGTGTTTTTTTGGCCATTTTTTGCAACATTTTATGCATGGCGTGTCTCAGCACGCTATTTTATGCTGTTTTGAGTGTGTTTTTTTGCCAGCTGTTTTTGGGACATGTCATATTTTTTGACATTTTTGCCATACTATAGCCTTGCTTTTTTGGTCATTTTTTTCAACATGCTATTTTTTTGGTGTTTTTTTTTGGCCATTTTTTTGCAACATTTTTTGCTATGGCGTGTCTTTCAGCACGCTATTTTTATGCTGTTTTTGTGTTTTTTTAGCTGTTTTTGGGACATGTCATATTTTGACATTTTTGCCATACTATAGCCTTGCTTTTTTTGGTCATTTTTTTCAACATGCTATTTTTGGTGTTTTTTTGGCCATTTTTGCAACATTTTATGCTATGGCGTGTCTCAGCACGCTATTTTTTGCTGTTTTTTGAGTGTTTTTTTAGCTGTTTTTGGGACATGTCATATTTTGACATTTTTGCCATACTATAGCCTTGCTTTTTTTGGTCATTTTTTCAACATGCATGCTTTTTTTGTGTTTTTTTGGCCATTTTTGCAACATTTTTTGCTATGGCGTGTCTCTTGCACGCTATTTTTTTGCTGTTTTTTGTTTTTTTTCAGCTGTTTTTGGGACATGTCATATTTTGACATTTTTGCCATACTATAGCCTTGCTTTTTTTGGTCATTTTTTTTCAACATGCTATTTTTTTGTGTTTTTTTTGGCCATTTTTTGCAACATTTTTTTGCTATGGCGTGTCTCAGCACGCTATTTTATGCTGTTTTGAGGTGTTTTTAGCTGTTTTTGGGACATGTCATATTTTGACATTTTTGCCATACTATAGCCTTGCTTTTTTGGTCATTTTTTCAACATGCATGCTATTTTGGTGTTTTTTTTTTGGCCATTTTTTTTGCAACATTTTTTGCTATGGCGTGTCTCAGCACGCTATTTTTTTATGCTGTTTTGAGGTGTTTTTTAGCTGTTTTTTTGGGACATGTCATATTTTGACATTTTTGCCATACTATAGCCTTGCCTTTTTTGGTCATTTTTTCAACATGCTATTTTTTGTGTGTTTTTGGCCATTTTTTTGCAACATTTTTGCATGCTATGGCGTCTCAGCACGCTATTTTTGCTGTTTTTTTAAGGTGTTTTTTAGCTGTTTTTGGGACATGTCATATTTTGACATTTTTGCCATACTATAGCCTTGCTTTTTGGTCATTTTTTTTTTCAACATGCTATTTTTGGTGTTTTTTGGTTGCATTTTTTTTTGCACATTTTTGCTATGGCGTGTCTCAGCACGCTATTTTATGCTGTTTTTTGAGGTGTTTTTAGCTGTTTTTTTGGGACATGTCATATTTTGACATTTTTTGCCATACTATAGCCTTGCCTTTTTTTGTCATTTTTTTTTCAACATGCATTTTTTTGGTTTTTTGGCCATTTTTTTTGCAACATTTTTGCTATGGCGTGTCTTTCACAGCTATTTTTTGCTGTTTTTGAGTGTTTTTTAGCTGTTTTTGGGACATGTCATATTTTTGACATTTTTGCCATACTATAGCCTTGCTTTTTTGGTCATTTTTTCAACATTTTTTTGCTGTTTTTTTTCCCATGCATTTTTTGCAACATTTTTGCTATGGCGTGTTTTCAGCACGCTATTTTTTTTGCTGTTTTGAGGTTTTTTAGCTGTTTTTTTTGGGACATGTCATTTTTTTTTTTGACATTTTTTGCCATACTATAGCCTTGCCTTTTTTATGCTTTTTTTTTTTGCTGTTTTTTGGACATTGTATATTTTTGTGTTTTTTTGCTTTTTTTTTTTTTCAACATTTTTGCTATGGCGTGTTTTTGCACGCTATTTTATGCTGTTTTGCAGGTGTTTTTTTTAGGTGTTTTTTAGCTGTTTTTTTTGGACATGTCATATTTTTGACATTTTTGCCATACTATAGCCTTGCTTTTTTGGTCATTTTTTTCAACATGCTATTTTTTGGTGTTTTTGGCCATTTTTGCAACATTCTTTGCTATGGCGTGTCTCAGCACGCTATTTTATGCTGTTTTGAGGTGTTTTTAGCTGTTTTTGGGACATGTCATATTTTTGACATTTTTGCCATACTATAGCCTTGCTTTTTTTGGTCATTTTTCAACATGCTATTTTTTGGTGTTTTTTTGCCATTTTTTTGCAACATTTTTTTGCTATGGCGTGTCTCAGCACGCTATTTTTGCTGTTTTTTGAGTGTTTTTTTTAGTTTTTTGGGACATGTCATATTTTGACATTTTTGCCATACTATAGCCTTGCTTTTTTTGGTCATTTTTTTCAACATGCTATTTTTTGGTGTTTTTTGGCCATTTTTGCAACATTTTTTTGCTATGGCATGTGTCTCAGCACGCTATTTTATGCTGTTTTTGAAGTGTTTTTTTGCTGTTTTTGGGACATGTCATATTTTTTGACATTTTTGCCATACTATAGCCTTGCTTTTTTGGTCATTTTTTTCAACATGCTATTTTATGGTGTTTTTGGCCATTTTTTGCAACATTTTTGCTATGGCGTGTCTCTCAGCACGCTATTTTATGCTGTTTTTTGAGGTGTTTTTTTAGCTGTTTTTGGGACATGTCATATTTTGACATTTTTGCCATACTATAGCCTTGCTTTTTTGGTCATTTTTTTTCAACATGCTATTTTTTTGGTGTTTTTTGCCATTTTTGCAACATTTTTTGCTATGGCGTGTCTCAGCACGCTATTTTTTATGCTGTTTTTTAGGTGTTTTTTTAGCTGTTTTTTTGGACATGTCATATTTTGACATTTTTGCCATACTATAGCCTTGCTTTTTTGGTCATTTTTTTCAACATGCTATTTTTTTGGTGTTTTTTGGCCATTTTTTTTGCAACATTTTTTGCTTTTGCTATGGCGTGTCTTTCACAGCACGCTTTTTTGCTGTTTTTTGAGGTGTTTTTAGCTGTTTTTTTGGACATGTCATATTTTGACATTTTTGCCATACTATAGCCTTGCTTTTTTTTTCATTTTTTTTTCAACATGCTATTTTTTGGTGTTTTTGGCCATTTTTTTTTGCAACATTTTTATGCTATGGCGTGTCTCAGCACGCTATTTTTTATGCTGTTTTGAGGTGTTTTTTTTTCTGTTTTTTTTTTTTTACATGTCATATTTTGACATTTTTGCCATACTATAGCCTTGCTTTTTTGGTCATTTTTTTTCAACATGCTATTTTTTGGTGTTTTTGGGCCATTTTTTTGCAACATTTTTTGCTATGGCGTGTCTCAGCACGCTATTTTATGCTGTTTTTTAGGTGTTTTTTTTTAGCTGTTTTTTTGGGACATGTCATATTTTGACATTTTTGCCATACTATAGCCTTGCTTTTTTTTTCATTTTTTTTTTTGCATATTTTTTTGTTTTTTTTGGCCATTTTTTGCAACATTCTTTGCTATGGCGTGTCTCAGCACGCTATTTTTGCTGTTTTTTAGGTGTTTTTTTAGCTGTTTTTTTTTTTGGACATGTCATATTTTGACATTTTTGCCATACTATAGCCTTGCTTTTTTGGTCATTTTTTCAACATGCTAAATTTTTTTTTTTTTTTTGCCATTTTTTTGCAACTTTTTTTGCATTTTTTGCTATGGCGTGTCTCAGCACGCTATTTTATGCTGTTTTTTAAAGTTTTTTAGCTGTTTTTTTTTTTTTGGACATGTCATATTTTGACATTTTTGCCATACTATAGCCTTGCTTTTTTGGTCATTTTTTTTTCAACATGCTATTTTTATGTGTTTTTGGCATTTTTTGCAACATTCTATGCTATGGCGTCTTTGCACGCTATTTTTTATGCTGTTTTGAGGTGTTTTTAGCTGTTTTTTTTTGGGACATGTCATATTTTGACATTTTTGCCATACTATAGCCTTGCTTTTTTGTCATTTTTTTCAACATGCTATTTTTTGGTGTTTTTTGGCCATTTTTTGCAACATTTTTTGCTTGCTATGGCGTGTCTCTGCACGCTATTTTTTTGCTGTTTTTGAGGTGTTTTTTAGCTGTTTTTTTGGACATGTCATATTTTGACATTTTTTTTTGCCATACTATAGCCTTGCTTTTTTGGTCATTTTTTTTTTTTCATGCTATTTTTTTGGTTTTTTTGGCCATTTTTTTTTGCAACATTTTTGCTATGGCGTGTCTCAGCACCTATTTTATGCTGTTTTGAGGTGTTTTTTTGTTTTTGGGAGCTGTTTTTGGGACATGTCATATTTTGACATTTTTGCCATACTATAGCCTTGCTTTTTTGGTCATTTTTTTTTTCAACATGCTATTTTTTGTGTTTTTTGGCCATTTTTTTTGCAAACATTTTTCTATGCTATGGCGTGTCTCAGCACGCTATTTTTATGCTGTTTTTGAGGTGTTTTTAGCTGTTTTTGGGACATGTCATATTTTTTGACATTTTTGCCATACTATAGCCTTGCCTTTTTTTTTGGTCATTTTTTCAACATGCTATTTTTTTGTTTTTTTGGCCATTTTTGCAACATTTTTTTGCTATGGCGTGTCTCAGCACGCTATTTTTTGCTGTTTTTTGGTGTTTTTAGCTGTTTTTTGGACATGTCATATTTTGACATTTTTGCCATACTATAGCCTTGCTTTTTTTCATTTTTTCACATGCTGCTTTTGTTTTTGGCCATTTTTTGCAACATTTTTTTTATGGCGTTTCTGCACGCTATTTTATGCTTTTTGACATGTTTTTATTTTTTGCATGTTTTATACTATTTTTTTTTGCTTTTTTGGGACACATGTCATTTTTTTGACATTTTTGCCATACTATAGCCTTGCTTTTTTTGTCATTTTTTTTCAACATGCTATTTTTTTTTGGTGTTTTTGGCCGTTTTTTGCAACATTTTTGCTATGGCGTGTCTCAGCACGCTATTTTATGCTGTTTTGAGGTTTTTTTCTGTTTTTGGGACATGTCATATTTTTGACATTTTTGCCATACTATAGCCTTGCTTTTTTTGGTCATTTTTTTTTTCAACATGCTATTTTTTGGTGTTTTTTTTTTGCCATTTTTTTGCAACATTTTTTTGCTATGGCGTGTCTCAGCACGCTATTTTATGCTGTTTTGAGGTGTTTTTAGCTGTTTTTGGGACATGTCATATTTTTGACATTTTTGCCATACTATAGCCTTGCTTTTTTGGTCATTTTTTCAACATGCTATTTTTTGGTGTTTTTTGGCCATTTTTTGCAATTTTTTGCTATGGCGTGTCTCTTGCACGCTATTTTTTGCTGTTTTTTTGTGTTTTTTTTAGCTGTTTTTGGGACATGTCATATTTTGACATTTTTGCCATACTATAGCCTTGCTTTTTTGGTCATTTTTTTTCAACATGCTATTTTTTGGTGTTTTTTGGCCATTTTTTGCAACATTTTTTGCTATGGCGTGTCTCAGCACGCTATTTTATGCTGTTTTTTAAGGTGTTTTTAGCTGCTGTTTTTTTGGACATGTCATATTTTTTGACATTTTTGCCATACTATAGCCTTGCTTTTTTGGTCATTTTTTCAACATGCTATTTTTTTGGTGTTTTTTTGGCCACCTTTTTTGCAACATTTTAATGCTATGGCGTGTCTCAGCACGCTATTTTTATGCTGTTTTTTTGAGTGTTTTTTAGCTGTTTTTTTTTGGGACATGTCATATTTTGACATTTTTGCCATACTATAGCCTTGCTTTTTTTTGGTCATTTTTTTCAACATGCTATTTTTTTGGTGTTTTTTTGGCCATTTTTTTTGCAACATTTTGCTATGGCGTGTCTCAGCACGCTATTTTATGCTGTTTTTTTGGTGTGTTTTTAGCTGTTTTTTTTTTTTTGACATGTCATATTTTGACATTTTTGCCATACTATAGCCTTGCTTTTTTTGGTCATTTTTTTCAACATGCTATTTTTTGGTGTTTTTGGCCATTTTTTTTGCAACATTTTTTGCTATGGCGTGTCTCAGCACGCTATTTTTATGCTGTTTTTTGGTGTTTTTTAGCTGTTTTTGGGACATGTCATATTTTTGACATTTTTTTTGCCATACTATAGCCTTGCTTTTTTGGTCATTTTTTTTTCAACATGCTATTTTTTGTGTTTTTTTGCCATTTTTGCAACATTTTATGCTATGGCGTGTCTCAGCACGCTATTTTTATGCTGTTTTTTTGAGTGTTTTTAGCTGTTTTTTGGACATGTCATATTTTGACATTTTTGCCATACTATAGCCTTGCTTTTTGGTCATTTTTTTCAACATGCTATTTTTGGTGTTTTTTTTGGCCATTTTTGCAACATTTTTTGCTATGGCGGGTGTCTCTCAGCACGCTATTTTATGCTTTTTTGTTTTTTTTAGCTGTTTTTTGGGACATGTCATATTTTGACATTTTTGCCATACTATAGCCTTGCTTTTTTGGTCATTTTTTTTCAACATGCTATTTTTTGGTGTTTTTTTTGCCATTTTTTTTTGCAACATTCTTTGCTATGCTATGGCGTGTCTCAGCACGCTATTTTTATGCTGTTTTTTGGTGTTTTTAGCTGTTTTTTTGGACATGTCATATTTTGACATTTTTGCCACTATAGCCTTGCCTTTTTTTTGGTCATTTTTTTTCAACATGCTATTTTTTGGTGTTTTTTTTTGGCCATTTTTTTGCAACATTTTTGCTATGGCGTGTCTCAGCACGCTATTTTATGCTGTTTTGAGGTGTTTTTAGCTGTTTTTGGGACATGTCATATTTTTTGACATTTTTGCCATACTATAGCCTTGCTTTTTTTTGTCATTTTTTTTCAACATGCTATTTTTTTGGTGTGTTTTTGGCCATTTTTTGCAAATTTTTTGCTATGGCGTGTCTCAGCACGCTATTTTATGCTGTTTTTTTGGTGTTTTTTTAGCTGTTTTTTGGGACATGTCATATTTTGACATTTTTGCCATACTATAGCCTTGCTTTTTTTTTGGTCATTTTTTTCAACATGCTATTTTATGGTGTTTTTTTTTGGCCATTTTTTTTTTGCAACATTTTTGCTATGGCGTGTCTCAGCACACTATTTTTTATGTTTTTGAGGTGTTTTTAGCTGTTTTTTGGGACATGTCATATTTTGACATTTTTGCCATACTATAGCCTTGCTTTTTGGTCATTTTTTTTTTTGCATTTTTTTTGTTTTTTTGGCCGTTTTTGCAACATTTTTTTGCTATGGCGTGTCTCAGCACGCTATTTTATGCTGTTTTTAAGGAGGTGTTTTTAGCTGTTTTTTGGGACATGTCATTTTTTGACATTTTTTTTGCCATACTATAGCCTTGCCTTTTTTTTTCATTTTTTTCAACATGCTATTTTTTTTTTTGTGTTTTTTGGCCATTTTTTTTTCAACATTTCTATGCTATGGCGTGTCTCAGCACGCTATTTTATGCTGTTTTTTGGTGTTTTTAGCTGTTTTTTTTTGGACATGTCATATTTTGACATTTTTGCCATACTATAGCCTTGCTTTTTTGGTCATTTTTTTCAACATGCTATTTTTATGGTGTTTTTTTGCCATTTTTGCAACATTTTTTGCTATGGCGGCGTGTCTCAGCACGCTATTTTTTATGCTGTTTTTTTGAGGTGTTTTTTAGCTGTTTTTTTTTTTGGACATGTCATATTTTTTTGACATTTTTGCCATACTATAGCCTTGCCTTTTTTGGTCATTTTTTTTTTCAACATGCTATTTTTTTGGTGTTTTTGGCCATTTTTGCAACTTTTTTGCTATGGCGTGTCTCAGCACGCTATTTTATGCTGTTTTTTTAGGTTTTTTTTGCTGTTTTTTTTTGGGACATGTCATATTTTTTGACATTTTTGCCATACTATAGCCTTGCTTTTTTGGTCATTTTTTTCAATGCATGCTTTTTTTGTGTTTTTTTTTTGGCCATTTTTTTGCAACATTTTTTGCTATGGCGTGTCTTTCAGCACTATTTTTATGCTGTTTTTTGAAGGTGTTTTTAGCTGTTTTTTTTTGGACATGTCATATTTTGACATTTTTGCCATACTATAGCCTTGCTTTTTTTTTTTTCGTCATTTTTTTTTCAACATGCTATTTTTTGGTGTTTTTTTTGTTTTGGCTTTTTTTTTTTGCAACATTTATGCTATGGCGTGTCTCAGCACGCTATTTTTTTGCTGTTTTTTGAGGTGTTTTTAGCTGTTTTTTTTTTGGACATGTCATATTTTTGACATTTTTTTGCCATACTATAGCCTTGCCTTTTTTTTTCATTTTTTTTCAACATGCTATTTTTTTGTTTTTTTGGCCATTTTTTGCAAATTTTTTGCTATGGCGTGTCTCAGCACGCTATTTTTGCTGTTTTGAGGTGTTTTTAGCTGTTTGACATGTCATATTTTGACATTTTTTACTATAGCCTTGCTTTTTTGGTCATTTTTTCATTTCAACATGCTATTTTTTGGTTTTTTTTGGCCATTTTTTGCAACATTTTTGCTATGGGCGTGTTTCAGCACGCTATTTTATGCTGTTTTTTTGAGGTGTTTTTTTTAGCTGTTTTTGGGACATGTCATATTTTGACATTTTTTTTGCCATACTATAGCCTTGCCTTTTTGGTCATTTTTTTCAACATGCTATTTTTTTTTTTTTGGCCATTTTTTGCAAACATTTTTGCTTGGCTATGGCATGTTTCGCACGCTATTTTTATGCTGTTTTTTTTGAGGTGTTTTTAGCTGTTTTTGGGACATGTCATATTTTGACATTTTTGCCATACTATAGCCTTGCCTTTTTTTTTTCATTTTTTCAACATGCTATTTTTTGTTTTTTTTGGCCATTTTTGCAACATTTTTTGCTATGGCGTGTCTTCAGCACGCTATTTTATGCTGTTTTTTGAGGTGTTTTTTAGCTGTTTTTGGGACATGTCATATTTTTGACATTTTTGCCATACTATAGCCTTGCTTTTTTGGTCATTTTTTCAACACATGCTATTTTTGGTGTTTTTGGCCGTTTTTTTTGCAACATTTTTTGCTATGGCGTGTCTTGCACGCTATTTTTTATGCTGTTTTGAGGTGTTTTTTAGCTGTTTTTTTGACATGTCATTTTTTGACATTTTTGCCATACTATAGCCTTGCTTTTTTGGTCATTTTTTCAACATGCTATTTTTTGGTGTTTTTGGCATTTTTTGCAACATTTTGCTATGGCGTGTTCTCAGCACGCTATTTTTTATGCTGTTTTTAAGCTGTTTTTTAGCTGTTTTTAGCTGTTTTTTTGGGACATGTATTTTTTGACATTTTTGCCATACTATAGCCTTGCTTTTTTGGTCATTTTTTTCAACATGCTATTTTTTTTTTTTGTTTTTTTGCAACATTTTTGCTATGGCGTGTCTTTGCACGCTATTTTATGCTGCTTTTTGAGGTGTTTTTTAGCTGTTTTTGGGACATGTCATATTTTGACATTTTTGCCATACTATAGCCTTGCTTTTTTGGTCATTTTTTTTTTTTGCTATTTTTTGGTGTTTTTTGGGCCATTTTTGCAACTTTTTTGCTATGGCGTGTCAGCACGCTATTTTTTATGCTGTTTTTTAGTGTTTTGTTTTGCTGTTTTTGGGACATGTCATATTTTTGACATTTTTGCCATACTATAGCCTTGCTTTTTTTTTTGTCATTTTTTTTTCAACATGCTATTTTTTGTGTTTTTTTGGCCATTTTTTTTTTTGCAACATTTTTTGCTATGGCGTGTCTCAGCACGCTATTTTTTGCTGTTTTGAGGTGTTTTTTTTTTTTGTTTTTTTTGGACATGTCATATTTTGACATTTTTGCCATACTATAGCCTTGCTTTTTTGGTCATTTTTTCAACATGCTATTTTTTTGTTTTTTTTTGGCCATTTTTGCAACATTTTTTGCATGCTATGGCGTGTCTCTCAGCACGCTATTTTATGCTGTTTTGAGGTGTTTTTTTAGCTGTTTTTGGGACATGTCATATTTTGACATTTTTGCCATACTATAGCCTTGCTTTTTTGGTCATTTTTTTTCAACATGCTATTTTTTGGTTTTTTTTTGGCCATTTTTTTTTTTGCACATTTTTTGCTATGGCGTGTCTCGCACGCTATTTTATGCTGTTTTTTGAGGTGTTTTTTTAGCTGTTTTTGGGACATGTCATATTTTGACATTTTTGCCATACTATAGCCTTGCTTTTTTTTCATTTTTTTTTTCAACATGCTTTTTTTGTGTTTTTTGGCCATTTTTTTGCAACATTTTTGCTATGGCGTGTCTCAGCACGCTATTTTATGCTGTTTTGAGTTTTTTAGCTGTTTTTTTTGGACATGTCATATTTTGACATTTTTGCCATACTATAGCCTTGCTTGCTTTTTCATTTTTTTCAACATGCTATTTTTTGTGTTTTTGGCCATTTTTTTTTGCATTTTTTGCTATGCTATGGCGTGTCTCAGCACGCTATTTTATGCTGTTTTGAGGTGTTTTTTTAGCTGTTTTTTGTTTTTGGGACATGTCATTTTTTGACATTTTTGCCATACTATAGCCTTGCCTTTTTTTTGGTCATTTTTTCAACATGCTTTTTTTGTGTTTTTTTTTTTTTTTTTTTGCAACAAAAATTTTTGCTATGGCGTGTCTCAGCACGCTATTTTATGCTGTTTTGAGGTGTTTTTTTTTTAGCTGTTTTTTTGGGACATGTCATATTTTTGACATTTTTGCCATACTATAGCCTTGCTTTTTTGGTCATTTTTTCAACATGCTATTTTTTGGTGTTTTTGGCCATTTTTTGCAACATTTTTTTGCTATGCTATGGCGTGTCTTTTGCACGCTATTTTATGCTGTTTTTGAGGTGTTTTTTTTAGTTTTTTTTGGACATGTCATTTTTTGACATTTTTGCCATACTATAGCCTTGCTTTTTTGGTCATTTTTTTTTTTTTGCTATTTTTTTGTTTTTTTTGGCCATTTTTTTGCAACATTTTTTTTAATGCTATGGCGTGTCTTTGGCAGCACGCTATTTTATGCTTATGCTGTTTTTTGAGGTTTTTTTTAGCTGTTTTTGGGACATGTCATATTTTGACATTTTTTGCCATACTATAGCCTTGCTTTTTTTCGGTCATTTTTTTTTCAACAACCTATTTTTTGGTGTTTTTGGCCGTTTTTGCAACATTTTTGCTATGGCGTGTCTCTCACGCTATTTTATGCTGTTTTTTGTGTTTTTTTAGCTGTTTTTGGGACATGTCATATTTTGACATTTTTGCCATACTATAGCCTTGCTTTTTTTTTCATCATTTTTTTTTCACATGCTATTTTTTGGTGTTTTTTTGGCCATTTTTTTTGCAACATTTTATGCTATGGCTGTGTGTCTCAGCACGCTATTTTATGCTGTTTTGAGGTTTTTAGCTGTTTTTTTTGGGACATGTCATATTTTGACATTTTTGCCATACTATAGCCTTGCTTTTTTGGTCATTTTTTTTCACATGCTATTTTTTGGTGTTTTTTGGCCATTTTTTGCAAACATTTTTTGCTATGGCGTGTCTTTGCACGCTATTTTTGCTGCTGTTTTTGAGGTGTTTTTAGTTTTTTTTTTGGGACATGTCATATTTTGACATTTTTGCCATACTATAGCCTTGCTTTTTCATCATTTTTTCAACATGCTATTTTTTGGTTGTGTTTTTTGGCCATTTTTGCAACATTTTTTTATGCTATGGCGTGTCTCAGCACGCTATTTTATGCTGTTTTTTTGTTTTTTTAGCTGTTTTTTTGGACATGTCATATTTTGACATTTTTGCCATACTATAGCCTTGCTTTTTTTTGGTCATTTTTTCAACATGCTTTTTTTGTTTTTTTGGCCATTTTTTTGCAAACTTTTTGCTATGGCGTGTCTCAGCACGCTATTTTATGCTGTTTTTGAAGTGTTTTTTTTGTTTTTTGGGACATGTCATATTTTGACATTTTTGCCATACTATAGCCTTGCTTTTTTCGGTCATTTTTTTTCAACATGCTATTTTTGGTGTTTTTTGGCCATTTTTTTGCAACATTTTTTGCTATGGCGTGTCTCTCAGCACGCTATTTTATGCTGTTTTGAGGTTTTTTAGCTGTTTTTTTTGGACATGTCATATTTTGACATTTTTGCCATACTATAGCCTTGCTTTTTTGGTCATTTTTTTCAACATGCTATTTTTTTGGTTTTTTTTTTTTTTTTGCAAACATTTATGCTATGGCGTGTCTCAGCACGCTATTTTTTTTATGCTGTTTTTTTGGTGTTTTTTTAGCTGTTTTTTGGGACATGTCATATTTTTGACATTTTTGCCATACTATAGCCTTGCTTTTTTGGTCATTTTTTTCAACATGCTATTTTTTGGTGTTTTTTTGGCCATTTTTTTTGCAACATTTCTTGCTATGGCGTGTCTCAGCACGCTATTTTTATGCTGTTTTTGAGGTGTTTTAGCTGTTTTTGGGACATGTCATATTTTGACATTTTTGCCATACTATAGCCTTGCTTTTTTGGTCATTTTTTTCAACATGCTATTTTTTGGTGTTTTTTGGCCATTTTTTGCAACATTTTTTGCTATGGCGTGTCTCAGCACACTATTTATGCTGTTTTGAGGTGTTTTTTAGCTGTTTTTGGGACATGTCATTTTTTTGACATTTTTGCCATACTATAGCCTTGCCTTTTTTGGTCATTTTTTTTTTGACATGCTATTTTTTGGTGTTTTTGGCCATTTTTGCAACATTTTTTGCTATGGCGTGTCTCTTGCACGCTATTTTTTTGCTGTTTTGAGGTGTTTTTAGCTGTTTTTGGGACATGTCATATTTTTTGACATTTTTGCCATACTATAGCCTTGCCTTTTTTTGGTCATTTTTTTTTTTCAACATGCTATTTTTTGGTTTTTGGCCATTTTTTTTGGCCATTTTTGCAACATTCTAATGCTATGGCGTGTCTCTCTGCACGCTATTTTATGCTGTTTTTAGGTGTTTTTTAGTTTTTTTTTTTGACATGTCATATTTTGACATTTTTTGCCATACTATAGCCTTGCTTTTTTTTGGTCATTTTTTTTTTCAACATGCTATTTTTTGGTGTTTTTTTGCCATTTTTGCAACATTTTTCAAAATTGCTATGGCGTGTCTCTCAGCACACGCTATTTTATGCTGTTTTGAGGTGTTTTTTTTGCTGTTTTTTTTGGACATGTCATATTTTTGACATTTTTGCCATACTATAGCCTTGCTTTTTTTTCATTTTTTCAACATGCTATTTTTTGGTGTTTTTTGCCATTTTTTTTGCAACATTTTTTGCTATGGCGTGTCTCTAGCACACGCTATTTTATGCTGTTTTTTAGGTGTTTTTTTTTTAGCTGTTTTTTGGGACATGTCATATTTTGACATTTTTGCCATACTATAGCCTTGCTTTTTTGTCATTTTTTTTTCAACATGCTATTTTTTGTGTTTTTGGCCATTTTTTGCAACATTTTTTGCTATGGCGTGTCTCTCAGCACGCTATTTTATGCTGTTTTTTTGTGTTTTTTTTTTTGTTTTTTTTGACATGTCATATTTTGACATTTTTGCCATACTATAGCCTTGCTTTTTGGTCATTTTTTTTCAACATGCTATTTTTGGTTTTGTTTTTGGCCTTTTTTGCAACATTTTTTGCTATGGCGTGTCTCAGCACGCTATTTTATGCTGTTTTTGAGGTGTTTTTAGCTGTTTTTTTGGGACATGTCATATTTTGACATTTTTGCCATACTATAGCCTTGCTTTTTTTTGGTCATTTTTTCAACATGCTATTTTTTGGTTTTTTTTTTTGGTTTTTTTTGCAACATTTTTTCTTTGCTATGGCGTGTCTTTCAGCACGCTATTTTTTATGCTGTTTTTTTTTTGGTGTTTTTAGCTGTTTTTTGGGACATGTCATATTTTTGACATTTTTGCCATACTATAGCCTTGCTTTTTTTTGGTCATTTTTTTCAACATGCTATTTTTTTTGTTTTTTGCCATTTTTTGCAACATTTTTTTGCTATGGCGTGTCTCAGCACGCTATTTTATGCTGTTTTTTGAGGTGTTTTTTTGTTTTTTTTTTGGGACATGTCATATTTTGACATTTTTTTGCCATACTATAGCCTTGCTTTTTTTGGTCATTTTTTTTCAACATGCTATTTTTTGGTGTTTTTTTGGCCATTTTTTTTGCAACATTTTTTGCTATGGCGTGTCTCTGCACGCTATTTTATGCTGTTTTGAGGTGTTTTTAGCTGTTTTTTTTTGACATGTCATATTTTTTTGACATTTTTTTGCATACTATAGCCTTGCTTTTTTTGGTCATTTTTTTTTCAACATGCTATTTTTTGGTTTTTTTTGGCCATTTTTTTTGCAAATTTTTTGCTATGGCGTGTCTTTAGCACGCTATTTTATGCTGCTTTTTTTTTAAGGTGTTTTTTCTGTTTTTTTGGGACATGTCATATTTTGACATTTTTGCCATACTATAGCCTTGCTTTTTTGGTCATTTTTTTCAACATGCTATTTTTTGTTTTTTGGCCATTTTTTGCAACTTTTTTTGGCATTTTTGCACGCTTTTTTGCTGTTTTGAGGTGTTTTTAGCTGTTTTTGGGACATGTCATATTTGACATTTTTGCACATATTTGCTTTTTGCTGTTTTTTGAGCTTTTTTTAGCTGCTTTTTTTTTGGGACATGTCATTTTTTTTTGACATTTTTTTTCCATATACTATAGCCTTGCTTTTTTGGTCACTATAGCCTTGCTTTTTTTGGTCATTTTTTTTTTTACATGTTTTTTAGCTGTTTTTGGGACATGTCATTTTTTTGACATTTTTTGCCATACTATAGCCTTGCCTTTTTTCATTTTTTTTCGTTCATGCATGCTATTTTGGTGTTTTTTTGGCCGTTTTTGCAACTTTTTATGCTATGGCGTGTTTTAGCACGCTATTTTATGCTGTTTTTTGAGGTGTTTTTTAGCTGTTTTTTTTGACATGTCATATTTTTGACATTTTTGCCATACTATAGCCTTGCTTTTTTGGTCATTTTTTTTTCACATGCTATTTTTTGGTGTTTTTTGGCCATTTTTTGCAACATTTTTGCTATGGCGTGTCTCAGCACGCTATTTTATGCTGTTTTGAAGTGTTTTTTTTAGCTGTTTTTTTGGGACATGTCATATTTTGACATTTTTGCCATACTATAGCCTTGCTTTTTTGGTCATTTTTTCAACATGCTATTTTTTGGTGTTTTTTTTTGCCATTTTTGCAACATTTTTGCTATGGCGTGTCTCTTGGCACGCTATTTTATGCTGTTTTTTGAGGTGTTTTTTAGCTGTTTTTTTTGGGACATGTCATATTTTGACATTTTTGCCATACTATAGCCTTGCTTTTTTTTTGTCATTTTTTCAACATGCTATTTTTTGGTGTTTTTTGGCCATTTTTGGCAACATTTTATGCATGTCTTGCTTTTTTATGCTGTTTTGGCAGCTGTTTTTTTTTGGACATGTCATATTTTGACATTTTTTACTATAGCCTTGCTTTTTGAGGTTTTTTTTTCAACATGCTTTTTTTGGTGTTTTTGGCCATTTTTTGGACATTTTTTTTTTGACATTTTTTTATTACTTAGCCTTTTTTTTTTTAGCTGTTTTTGGGACATGTCATTTTTTTTTTGCCATACTATAGCCTTGCTTTTTTGGTCATTTTTTCACATGCTTTTTTGTGGTTTTTTGGCCATTTTTTGCAACTTTATGCTATGGCGTGTCTCAGCACGCTATTTTATGCTGTTTTGAGGTTTTTTTAGCTGTTTTTTTGGGACATGTCATATTTTTTGACATTTTTGCCATACTATAGCCTTGCTTTTTTGGTCATTTTTTTTTTCACATGCTATTTTTTGGTGTTTTTTGTTTTTTGCAACATTTTTTGCTTTGCTATGGCGTGTCTCAGCACGCTATTTTATGCTTTTAGTTTTGTTTTTGGGAGGTGTTTTTTTGACATTTTTGCTGTTTTTTTGGACATGTCATTTTTGACATTTTTTTTTGCATACTATAGCCTTGCTTTTTTTTCATTTTTTTCACATGCTATTTTTTGCTTTTTTTTTTTTTTTTGCCATTTTTTTTTTTGCAACATTCTATTGCTATGGCGTCTCTTGCACGCTATTTTATGCTGTTTTTTTTGAGGTGTTTTTTTAGCTGTTTTTTTTTTGGGACATGTCATATTTTTTGACATTTTTGCCATACTATAGCCTTGCTTTTTTTTTTCATTTTTTTCACATGCTATTTTTTGGTGTTTTTTGGCCATTTTTGCATTTTTTTTTCAACATTTTTGCTATGCTATGGCGTGTCTCAGCACGCTATTTTATGCTGTTTTTTAGGTGTTTTTTTAGCTTTTTTTTGGACATGTCATATTTTGACATTTTTGCCATACATACTATAGCCTTGCTTTTTTGGTCATTTTTTCAACATGCTATTTTTTGTTTTTTTGGCCATTTTTTTTTTGCAACATTTTTTGCTATGGCGTGTCTCTTGGCAGCACGCTATTTTATGCTGTTTTTTGAGGTGTTTTTAGCTGTTTTTGGGACATGTCATATTTTGACATTTTTGCCATACTATAGCCTTGCTTTTTTTGGTCATTTTTTCAACATGCTATTTTTTGGTGTTTTTTGTGCCATTTTTTTTGCAACATTTTTTTGCTATGGCGTGTCTCTGCACGCTATTTTATGCTGTTTTTGAGGTGTTTTTTTTGCTGTTTTTTTGGGGACATGTCATATTTTGACATTTTTGCCATACTATAGCCTTGCTTTTTTGGTCATTTTTTCACATGCTATTTTTTGTGTTTTTTTGCCATTTTTTGCAAAATTTTTGCTATGGCGTGTCTCGCACACTATTTTATGCTGTTTTGAGGTGTTTTTAGCTGTTTTTTGGACATGTCATATTTTGACATTTTTGCCATACTATAGCCTTGCTTTTTTTTCGGTCATTTTTTCAACATGCTATTTTTTGGTGTTTTTTTGGCCATTTTTTTTGCAACATTTTTGCTATATGGCGTGTCTCAGCACGCGCTATTTTATGCTGTTTTTTTGTGTTTTTTAGCTGTTTTTTTTTTGGGACATGTCATATTTTGACATTTTTGCCATACTATAGCCTTGCTTTTTTTTTCATTTTTTTCAACATGCTATTTTTTTTTGTTTTTTGCCATTTTTTGCAACTTTTTTTGCTATGGCGTGTCTTGCACGCTATTTTATGCTGTTTTGAGGTGTTTTTAGTTTTTTTCAGCTGTTTTTGGGACATGTCATATTTTGACATTTTTGCCATACTATAGCCTTGCTTTTTTGGTCATTTTTTCAACATGCTATTTTTTGGTTTTTTTTTTTTTTGCAATTTTTTCTATGCTATGGCGTGTCTTCAGCACGCTATTTTTTATGCTGTTTTGAGGTGTTTTTTAGCTGTTTTTGGGACATGTCATATTTTGACATTTTTTGCCATACTATAGCCTTGCTTTTTTTTTTTCATTTTTTTTCACATGCTATTTTTTGGTGTTTTTTGGCCATTTTTTGCAACATTTTTTGCTATGGCGTGTCTCAGCACGCTATTTTATGCTGTTTTTTGAGGTGTTTTTTTAGCTGTTTTTTTTTTGGACATGTCATATTTTGACATTTTTGCCATACTATAGCCTTGCTTTTTTGGTCATTTTTTTCAACATGCTATTTTTTGGTTTTTTGGCCAGTTTTTTGCAACATTTTTTTTATGCTATGGCGTGTCTCAGCACGCTATTTTATGCTGTTTTGAGGTGTTTTTAGCTGTTTTTTGGGACATGTCATATTTTGACATTTTTGCCATACTATAGCCTTGCTTTTTTGGTCATTTTTTCACATGCTATTTTTTTGGTGTTTTTTTTGCCATTTTTTGCAACATTTTTTGCTATGGCGTGTCTTCAGCACGCTATTTTATGCTGTTTTTAAGTGTTTTTTTAGCTGTTTTTGGGACATGTCATATTTTTGACATTTTTGCCATACTATAGCCTTGCTTTTTTGGTCATTTTTTTTCACATGCTATTTTTTTGGTGTTTTTTTTTGCCATTTTTGCAACATTTTTTTGCTATGGCTATGTGTCTCAGCACGCTATTTTATGCTGTTTTTTGGTGTTTTTTTAGCTGTTTTTTTTTGACATGTCATATTTTGACATTTTTGCCATACTATAGCCTTGCTTTTTTGGTCATTTTTTTCACATGCTATTTTTTGGTGTTTTTTGCCATTTTTTGCAACATTTTTTGCTATGGCGTGTCTCTCACGCTATTTTATGCTGTTTTTTTAAGGTGTTTTTAGCTGTTTTTGGGACATGTCATATTTTGACATTTTTGCCACTATAGCCTTGCTTTTTTTGTCATTTTTTTTTGCATTTTTTTGTTGTTTTTGGCCATTTTTTGCAACATTTTTTTGCTATGGGCGTGTCTCAGCACGCTATTTTATGCTGTTTTTTAAGGTGTTTTTTAGCTGTTTTTTTTGGGACATGTCATATTTTGACATTTTTGCCATACTATAGCCTTGCTTTTTTGGTCATTTTTTTTTCACATGCTATTTTTTGGTGTTTTTTTTGGCCATTTTTTGCAACTTTTTTGCTGCTATGGCGTGTCTCAGCACGCTATTTTTATGCTGTTTTTTTGGTGTTTTTTTAGCTGTTTTTGGGACATGTCATATTTTGACATTTTTTGCCATACTATAGCCTTGCTTTTTTTGGTCATTTTTTCAACATGCTATTTTTTGTTTTTTTGGCCATTTTTTTGCAACATTTTAATGCTATGGCGTGTCTCAGCACGCTATTTTTATGCTGTTTTGAGGTGTTTTTAAGCTGTTTTTTTTTGGACATGTCATATTTTTTGACATTTTTGCCATACTATAGCCTTGCTTTTTCATCATTTTTTCAACATGCTATTTTTTGGTGTTTTTGGCCATTTTTTGCAACATTTTTGCTATGGCGTGTCTCAGCACGCTATTTTATGCTGTTTTTGAGGTGTTTTTTTAGCTGTTTTTTGGGACATGTCATATTTTGACATTTTTGCCATACTATAGCCTTGCTTTTTTTGGTCATTTTTTTCACATGCTATTTTTTGGTGTTTTTTTGGCCATTTTTGCAACATTTTTTGCTATGGCGTGTCTCAGCACGCTATTTTATGCTGTTTTTTAGAGTGTTTTTAGCTGTTTTTTGGGACATGTCATATTTTGACATTTTTGCCATACTATAGCCTTGCTTTTTTTTTTCATTTTTTTCAACATGCTATTTTTTGGTGTTTTTGGCCATTTTTTGCAACATTTTTTGCTATGGCGTGTCTCAGCACGCTATTTTATGCTGTTTTTTTGAGGTGTTTTTAGCTGTTTTTTTGGGACATGTCATATTTTGACATTTTGCCATACTATAGCCTTGCTTTTTTGGTCATTTTTTTTTCAACATGCTATTTTTTGTGTTTTTTTGGCCATTTTTTGCAACTTTTTTGCTATGGCGTGTCTCAGCACGCTATTTTATGCTGTTGCTTTTAGGTGTTTTTTTTAGCTGTTTTTTGGGACATGTCATATTTTTTTGACATTTTTGCCATACTATAGCCTTGCTTTTTTGGTCATTTTTTCAACATGCTATTTTTTGGTGTTTTTTTTGGCCATTTTTTGCAACTTTTTTTCTATGCTATGGCGTGTCTCAGCACGCTATTTTATGCTGTTTTGAGTGTGTTTTTTAGCTGTTTTTTTGGGACATGTCATATTTTGACATTTTTGCCATACTATAGCCTTGCTTCTTTTTTGTCATTTTTTTTTCACATGCTATTTTTTGGTTTTTTTTTGGCCATTTTTTTGCAACTTTTTTTTTGCTATGCTATGCGTGTCTCAGCACGCTATTTTATGCTGTTTTGAGGTGTTTTAACTGTTTTTGGGACTGTTTTTTTTTTTGGACATGTCATATTTTGACATTTTTTTGCCATACTATAGCCTTGCTTTTTTTTTCATTTTTTCAACATGCTATTTTTTTGTGTTTTTGGCCATTTTTGCAATTTTTTTGGCAACATTTTGCTATGGCGTGTCTCAGCACGCTATTTTTTTGCTGTTTTTGAGTGTTTTTTAGCTGTTTTTTTTGGGACATGTCATATTTTGACATTTTTGCCATACTATAGCCTTGCTTTTTTGGTCATTTTTTTTTTTCACATGCTATTTTTTGTGTTTTTTGGCCATTTTTTTTTGCAACTTTTGCTGCTATGGCGTGTCTCAGCACGCTATTTTATGCTGCTGTTTTTTGAGGTGTTTTTTAGCTGTTTTTTTTGGACATGTCATATTTTGACATTTTTTTGCCATACTATAGCCTTGCTTTTTTGGTCATTTTTTTTTCACATGCTATTTTTTGGTGTTTTTGGCCATTTTTTTGCAACATTTTTTGCTATGCGTGTCTTCATGCACGCTATTTTATGCTGTTTTTTTGTTTTTTTAGCTGTTTTTTGGACATGTCATATTTTTTGACATTTTTGCCATACTATAGCCTTGCTTTTTTGGTCATTTTTTTTCAACATGCTATTTTTTGGTGTTTTTGGCCAGTTTTTTTTTGCAACTTTTTTTGCTATGGCGTGTCTCAGCACAATATTTTATGCTGTTTTTTGGTGTTTTTTTAGCTGTTTTTTTGGGACATGTCATATTTTGACATTTTTTTTGCCATACTATAGCCTTGCTTTTTTGGTCATTTTTTTTTCAACATGCTATTTTTTGGTGTTTTTTGGCCATTTTTTTGCAACATTTTTGCTATGGCGTGTCTTTGCACGCTATTTTATGCTGTTTTTTTTAAGGTGTTTTTTAGCTGTTTTTTTTTTTGACATGTCATATTTTGACATTTTTGCCATACTATAGCCTTGCTTTTTTTTTTCATTTTTTTTCGACATGCTATTTTTTGGTGTTTTTTGCCATTTTTTTTTTTTTTTCTATGCTATGGCGTGTCTCAGCACGCTATTTTTTATGCTGTTTTTTTAGGTGTTTTTAGCTGTTTTTTTTGGACATGTCATATTTTGACATTTTTTTGCCATACTATAGCCTTGCTTCTTTGGTCATTTTTTCGACATGCTATTTTTTTTTTTTTTTTTTGGCCATTTTTTGCAACATTTTTTGCTATGGCGTGTCTCAGCACGCTATTTTATGCTGTTTTTTGAGTGTGTTTTTAGCTGTTTTTTGGGACATGTCATATTTTGACATTTTTGCCATACTATAGCCTTGCTTTTTTTGTCATTTTTTCGACATGCTATTTTTTTTTTTGGTTTTTGCAACTTTTTTGCTATGGCATGTTTCAGCACGCTTTTTATGCTGTTTTTTTTGGTGTTTTTTAAGCTGTTTTTGGGGACATGTCATATTTTGACATTTTTGTCATATTTTGCATTTTTTTGCTCATACTTTTTCAGCCTTGCTTTTTTGGTGTTTTTTTTAGCATGTTTTTTTGTTTTTTTGACATGTTTTGCATTTTTTTGACATTTTTTTTGCATACTATAGCCTTGCTTTTTTTTCATTTTTTTTACATGCTTTTTTGGACATTTTTTGACATTTTTGCCATACTATAGCCTTGCTTTTTTGGTCATTTTTTTTCAACATGCTATTTTTTGGTGTTTTTTGGCCATTTTTTGCATTTTTTTATGGCTATGTATTGTTCAGCACGCTATTTTATGCTGTTTTGAGGTGTTTTTTTAGTTTTTTGGGACATGTCATATTTTGACATTTTTGCCATACTATAGCCTTGCTTTTTTGGTCATTTTTTCAACATGCTATTTTTTGGGTTTTTTTGGCCATTTTTTGCAACTTTTTTTTCTATGGCGTGTCTCATAAAACATGCTATTTTATGCTGTTTTAAGGTGTTTTTAGCTGTTTTTTTGGGACATGTCATATTTTGACATTTTTGCCATACTATAGCCTTGCTTTTTTGGTCATTTTTTTTCGACATGCTATTTTTTGTGTTTTTTTGGCCATTTTTTTGCAACATTTTTATGGCTATGTATTCAGCACTATTTTATTTGCTGTTTTTAAGTGTTTTTCAGCTGTTTTTTGGACATGTCATATTTTGACATTTTTGCCATACTATAGCCTTGCTTTTTTGGTCATTTTTTTTCGACATGCTATTTTTTGGTTTTTTGGCCATTTTTTGCAAGCAACTTTTTGCTATGGCGTGTCTCAGCACGCTATTTTATGCTGTTTTAAGAGGTGTTTTTAGCTGTTTTTTTGGACATGTCATATTTTGACATTTTTGCCATACTATAGCCTTGCTTTTTTGGTCATTTTTTCGACATGCTATTTTTTGGTTTTTTGGCCATTTTTTGCAACATTTTAATGCTATGGCGTGTCTCAGCACGCTATTTTTATGCTGTTTTGAGGTTTTTTTAGCTGTTTTTTGGGACATGTCATATTTTGACATTTTTGCCATACTATAGCCTTGCTTTTTTGGTCATTTTTTCGACATGCTATTTTTTGGGTTTTTGGCCATTTTTTGCAACATTTTTTTGCTATGGCGTGTCTCAAAAACACTATTTTTTTGCTGTTTTGAGTGTGTTTTTAGCTGTTTTTTTGGGACATGTCATATTTTTGACATTTTTGCCATACTATAGCCTTGCTTTTTGGTCATTTTTTTCGACATGCTATTTTTTGGGTTTTTTTGGCCAGTTTTTTTGCAACATTTTGCTATGGCGTGTTCAGCACGCTATTTTATGCTGTTTTTAAGTGTGTTTTTTTGTTTTTTTGGACATGTCATATTTTGACATTTTTGCCATACTATAGCCTTGCTTTTTTTGGTCATTTTTTCGACATGCTATTTTTTGGGTTTTTTGGCCATTTTTTTGCAACTTTTTTGCTATGGCGTGTGTCATAGCACGCTATTTTATGCTGTTTTTTAAGTGTTTTTTTAAGCTTTTTTTTTGGACATGTCATATTTTGACATTTTTGCCATACTATAGCCTTGCTTTTTTTTTTTGTCATTTTTTCGACATGCTATTTTTTTTGGGTTTTTGGCCAGTTTTTTGTTTTTTGCTATGGCGTGTCTCAGCACGCTATTTTATGCTGTTTTCTAAGTGTTTTTTTAGCTGCTGTTTTTTGGGACATGTCATATTTTGACATTTTTGCCATACTATAGCCTTGCTTTTTTGGGTCATTTTTTCGACATGCTATTTTTTTGGTTTTTGGCCATTTTTTGCAACTTTTTTTGCTATGGCGTGTCTACAGCACGCTATTTTATGCTGTTTTAAGTGTGTTTTTTAATGTTTTTTTTTGGACATGTCATATTTTGACATTTTTGCCATACTATAGCCTTGCTTCTTTGGTCATTTTTTCGACATGCTATTTTTTGTTTTTTGGCCATTTTTTTGCAACATTTTTTTCAATACTATATGGCATGTATCAAACGCTATTTTATGCTGCTATTTAAGTGTTTTTTAACTGTTTTTTTTTGGGACATGTCATATTTTGACATTTTTGCCATACTATAGCCTTGCTTCTTTTCATTTTTTTTTTTCGACTGCTATTTTTTGGTTTTTTTGGCCAGTTTTTGCAAGTTTTTTTTCAATGCTATGGCGTGTCTCAGCACGCTATTTTTATGCTGTTTTAAGTGTTTTTTTAGCTGTTTTTTGGGACATGTCATATTTTGACATTTTTGCCATACTATAGCCTTGCTTCTTTTTGGTCATTTTTTCGACATGCTATTTTTTGGTTTTTTTGGCCATTTTTTTTTTTTTTCAACATATGCGTGTAAATCAACGCTGACTTTATGCTGCTTTTTTGTGTTTTTTAACTGCTTTTTTTTTGGACATGTCATATTTTGACATTTTTTTTTGCCATACTATAGCCTTGCTTTTTTTTGGTCATTTTTTCGACATGCTATTTTTTGGTGTTTTTGCCAGTTTTTTTGCAAGTTTTTTTTCAACTATGGCGTGTATTTCAAAACATATTTTATGTGTTTTTGAGTGTTTTCAGCTGTTTTTTTTGGACATGTCATATTTTGACATTTTTGCCATACTATAGCCTTGCTTCTTTGTCATTTTTTCGACATGCTATTTTTTGGGTTTTGGGCCAGTTTTTTTGCAACATTTTTTGCAACATGTATCTCAGCACGCTGATTTTATGCTGTTTTAAGTGTGTTTTTAGCTGTTTTTTGGACATGTCATATTTTGACATTTTTGCCATACTATAGCCTTGCTTCTTTGGTCATTTTTTCGACATGCTATTTTTTGGGTTTTTGGCCAGTTTTTGCAAAGTTTTTTTTCTATGGCGTGTCTCTAAAAAAAACATGCTATTTTATGCTGTTTTTAAGTGTTTTTTTAGCTGTTTTTTGGGACATGTCATATTTTGACATTTTTGCCATACTATAGCCTTGCTTCTTTGGTCATTTTTTTTTCGACATGCTAAATTTTGGGTTTTTTGGCCATTTTTGCAACTTTTTTTTGCAACTGGCGTATATAAAATTTTATGACTATTTTATGCTGTTTTAAGTGTTTTTTTAACTGTTTTTTTTTGGACATGTCATATTTTTTGACATTTTTGCCATACTATAGCCTTGCTTCTTTGGTCATTTTTTCGACATGCTATTTTTTTTGGGTTTTTGGCCATTTTTTAAATTTTTTTTCAATGCTATGGCATATATGTATTAAAACATGCTACTTTATGTGCTGTTTTAAGTGGTTTTTTTAGCTGTTTTTTGGGACATGTCATATTTTGACATTTTTTGCCATACTATAGCCTTGCTTCTTTGGTCATTTTTTTCGACATGCTATTTTTTGGGTTTTTTGGCCATTTTTTGCAAGTTTTTTTCAATGCAACAGTATAGTAAAAACATGACTCTACGTGCTATTTTAAGTGTTTTTAAGTTTTTTTTGGACATGTCATATTTTGACATTTTTGCCATACTATAGCCTTGCTTCTTTGGTCATTTTTTCGACATGCTATTTTTTGGGTTTTTGGCCAGTTTTTTGCAATGTTTTTTCAACATATATGGCGTGTCTAAAACATGACTCTACGTGCTTTTAAGTGGTTTTTTTTGTTTTTTGGACATGTCATATTTTGACATTTTTGCCATACTATAGCCTTGCTTCTTTTGGTCATTTTTTCGACATGCTATTTTTTGGTTTTTGGGCCATTTTTTTTGGTTTTTTTTTCAATGGCATGTCTCATACGCTAAAATGACTCTACGTGCTGTTTCTAAGTGGTTTTTTAGCTGTTTTTTTGGACATGTCATATTTTGACATTTTTGCCATACTATAGCCTTGCTTCTTTGGTCATTTTTTCGACATGCTATTTTTTGGGTTTTTGGCCAGTTTTTTTGTTTTTTTTCAACACTGTATATACTAAAACATGACTCTACGTGCTATTTTAAGTGTTTTTTAAGCTGTTTTTTTTGGACATGTCATATTTTGACATTTTTGCCATACTATAGCCTTGCTTCTTTTTTTGGTCATTTTTTTTCGACATGCTATTTTTTGGGTTTTTGGCCAGTTTTTTGGTTTTTTTCAACATAGTATATAATATGACTCTACGTGCTATTCTAAGTGGTTTTTTTAGCTGTTTTTTGGACATGTCATATTTTGACATTTTTGCCATACTATAGCCTTGCTTCTTTGGTCATTTTTTCGACATGCTATTTTTTGGGTTTCTGGCATTTTTTGCAGACATTTTTTTCAACACAGTATACTAAAAACATGACTGTATGTGCTATTCTAAGTGGTTTTTAAAGTTTTTTTGGACATGTCATATTTTGACATTTTTGCCATACTATAGCCTTGCTTTTTTTTTGGTCATTTTTTCGACATGCTATTTTTTGGGTTTTTTGGCCATTTTTGGATGTTTTTTCAACATAGCATATTAAAACATGACTCTACGTGCTATTCTAAGTGGTTTTCAACAGTTTTTTGGACATGTCATATTTTGACATTTTTGCCATACTATAGCCTTGCTTCTTTGGTCATTTTTTCGACATGCTATTTTTTTTTGGTTTTCTGGCCAGTTTTTAGGTGTTTTTTTTTCAACATAGTGTACTAAAAAACATGACTCTAAAAGCTGTTCTAAGTGGTTTTTACAGTTTTTTGGACATGTCATATTTTGACATTTTTGCCATTCTATAGCCTTGCTTCTTTGGCATTTTTCCGACATGCTATTTTTTGGGTTTTCTTGCCAGTTCTTAGGTGTTTTTTTCAACATAGTATACTAAAAAATGACTCTACGTGCTATTCTAAGTGGTTTTCAACAGTTTTTTGGACATGTCATATTTTGACATTTTTGCCATACTATAGCCTTGCTTCTTTGATCAATTTTTTAGACGTGCTATTTTATGGGGTTTCGGGCTTTTTTGGGGTGTATTTTGCTTAAAATAAATTACTAAAACATGACTCTACGTGCTATTCTAAGTGGTTTTCAACAGTTTTTTTGGACATGTCATATTTTGACACAATACAATACAATGTTGAAAAAACATCCCAAAAGGGCAAGAAACCCCATAAAATAGCATGTTGAAAAAATGACCAAAGAAGCAAGGCTATAGTATGGCAAAAATGTCAAAATATGACATGTCCAAAAAACAACTAAAAACCACTGAAAAGAACAAGTAGAGTAATGTTTTAGTACACAGTGTTGAAAAAAACATCCAAAACTGACCAGAAACCCCATAAAATAGCACGTCAAAAAAATGACCAAAGAAGCCAGGCTATAGTATGGCAAAAATGTCAAAATATGGCATGTCCAAAAAACTGTTAAAAACAACTTAGAATAGCACGTAGAGTCATGTTTTAATATACAATGTTGAAAAAAACATCCAAAAACTGACCAGAAATCTAAAAAATAACATGTCGAAAAAATGTCCAAAGAAGCAAGGCTATAGTATGGCAAAAATGCCAAAATATGACATGTCCAAAAAACACCTGAAAAACACATAGAATATCACATAGAGTTATGTTTTAGTAGACAATGTTGAAAAAACATCCCAAAACGGCAACTAACCCCATAAAATAGCATGTTGAAAAAAATAACCAAAGAAGAAGCAAGGCAAGGAAAAAATATGAAAATATGACATGTCCAAAAAAAAAAGCTGAAAACCACTTAGAATAGCATGTGGAGTCATGTTGTGATATACAATGTTGAAAAAACATTTAACAAACAATTAAGATAGCATGTAGAGTCATGATTTAGTATACCGTGTTGAAAAAACACCTAAAAACTGGACAGAAACCTAAAAAAATAGAATGTCGAAAAAATTACCAAAGAAGCAAGGCTTTAGTATGGCAAAAATCTGGAAATATCATGTCTAACAAACTCTTGAAAACAACTTCAAGTAGCATGAAAATTTTTTTCCAAAAAAAACTGCTGAAAAACACACTAAATCACATAAAATAGCGTGCCAAGACACGACATAGCACAGGTTGTTGCAAAAAAAAACCCGAAAAACACCACAAAATAGCATGTTGAAAAATCCACCACAAATGCAAGGCTATAGTATGGCAAACTTTTTTCGACATATTATATTAATATTTTTCAAAACATGTCTTTCAATGCTTTTTTAGTCTAAAGGTGCCTGAAAACAACTTATAATAGTTTGACGAGACACGTCATAGAATAGCATGTTGAAAGAAATGGCCAAAAAAATCCTAATATGTTGAAAAAGGCTGAAAACGACATTGTATAGGATGTTGAAAAACGATATAGTATAGCATGTCGAGACACGTCATCGTATATTATGTGGAAAAAAAGGCCCAAAACATCAAAATATAGCATGTAGAAAAAAAATGGCTGAAAACGTCAAATGTTGACATGTTGAAAAAGCAGCTGACTATTACATATTGTACGTTTATTTCACTATTTTTTGACAATAAACTTTTGACTTTTAATTGCCATTTTGGAGTACCTACTCCATTTTATTTAATCATTTAATTTAGTCATTTAATTCTATTTTGGTCAACATACTATACTCTGACAATTGACATCTGACATACAGGAAATTTCATTTCATTTTGGATCATATGCTTTTAGTATGACTTTTTTTTTTTTTGGACTACACATTATTAGTATTATCTATACAGGACAACATAATTTACTGTGACTTTTCTTTTCTATTTTTGGACACTGTACTTCAGTATAATTTGTTTTCTTCCCATTTTGGACAAGACGATTTACTGTGACTTTTTTATGGCATTTTTTATGGCAACATTGCTATGTGAATTTGGACAACATACTTAACTAAGATTTAATGACAATTTGAACGACTTACTGTAGTAAATCTTAGTAATAGTAACATGTTTAATTCATAGGCCACTTTTCAAATTACTTTTTTAAAAAAAGATAATAAAATAGAATACGCAAAATACACAATAAAATACACACAACATTAAATTTCACACAATGCTAGTGTTAGTTAAGTGTTACCTTAGGGTCATTGTAATAGTGCTGCAACTGAGTGATCCAGCTGCTCCACAGATGCTGAACCTCTGAAGTCTCACTGCTGCTGCTGTTGCTGCTCTGCTGCATCTCCACAGACATCTGAACAGACTGAAGTCAGGGGGAAAACTCAGTCAGCTAGTTGGTGCATTTTGAATACTCCAAGTTTTGACACAGACCAGATTCAATTGAGCAAAAGTTACTATCACACATAGTTAACTAGTAAACAGCTGTACTGTAAAACACCACTTTAGGACATTTCTTAAAACATACTACAAAAGTTAAGTCAACAGGTACTAACCTGAACTCTGTATTCAAGCTTGTTTGATTCAGGCACACATGAAACTGTGTTGACTCAGACACCCCAACAGCAGTACCAACACACCCTTTTTGAAAACACACCTTCTTCTTCCTCCTCTTCCTGCTTCCTCTTCTGGGTTCTTGGTAGAGAGACTCTGGAAGGCTTGTTGATATAGCTGCTGCCATCTACTGTTCAGTAATATTTTTTAACACAGGGGGCTTTGCTTTTCCAAAGGATTGCTTGAGTGTTATTGTGGATTATATTTAAGTCAAGTATTTTCTAAGTTATTGTAAAGAAAATGTATCTACATTTCCGAACATATCTGGATTCACCCTAATTAAAATTGGCAAGATTAGAATAGTAGCTAAAACTAAACTAAAGATTAAAATAAATAAATAAATAGGAGTAAATAGTAAAAAATAAATAAATAAATAAATAAATGTGAGTGATATATTTTGACAAAAAGAATACGATTAAATAAAAAAGCAGCTAAAAAACAATTAATCTAAAATAAATAATTAATATACATTTATGTATTTATTCATTATATACTAATACACCATAACATATTATGGAATCAATTCAGTGGAAATAACAAAGAAATGTACCCCAACTTGTTATTCTCATTATAATTACGAGGTATCTACAGATTTTTATTTGTACCTGTTTATTCATGAGCATGAGTATTCAGGGCCCTCCAGTGGTCAGAGAGAAAAACTGCAAATATTTATTGAATTATTAGCCAGCACACATTTTAAATAGAATTGCTATTGATATTACAATATATAACACATTATAAGTGTGATTATAACAAACAGCAGCACTTTCATTGTTGATAATAATTTCAGGTATAAAGAGCTTTTTTCTCATGTGGAGACTTCCTGCTTCTACAGATTAAACCAATGACATCCTACCATTTTGGTGACTAAAGGAGGAAAGAAATATAAATGCTTGTCGTTACTATGATAACCACGATGTCAGTGTTTTTTGTGTAATAGATTTAATCTGCTCCTTGCATTGTTATTCTCATTTTTTATCAATTTATTGCTAAGACACTCCAGGAGTCCATTTTTTATTCTTTTCAGAGGCTCACTTTGTTGGCTGTTGGTGAGAGCATTTCCCATCTACATAACTATATCACCACCACCTGTACAATCATGTCTTCTCCTCCGTCTCAGGCACATTACTCATGGACATTAAAGGACCACTGTCACTAATTATGATGGATGTCATAGCCAGCCTTCTTTGATTCGGCCTAATTGCGCCATAAACCACCAATCGTCTTTATTGGACAGTCGACAAATTATCAAATGATTTGTTTGTGAGGTACAGAAAGCTCTGTTTCTCTTTTATTTTCTCCCAGGTGACTAAAATTGGGGCGACTTGAGTCATGGATTGATTACATATCTGAATGTTTGTATGAAATAAGAGGCGATCTGGTGCTCACGTGTTAAAAAATACAAACAGGAGGGAATCAAAATAATGTTTCTCCACAGATCCAGCAGACGGAGGTCACAGTTTACTTCACAGCTGTCAGAATGAAAATGCTCCTTAAAAATAATGACCGCACTTTCATCCCCTCTGCTCTGTGCTGCTATTAGATGGCAACAGCGAGAATTCACTGTGAGACTGATCAGAATACTAAATGACTGAACTTCACCACCATCGATGATTACTTCTTCAGTCAAAGATATGAGTGTCCACGGCCACCAACAAATTACGTTTAGCCCCTTGAGTTTTTAAATATATGAGGGCACATAACTGCGAGGGAAATGGCCGTGTGATCAGTTTTGAGCTACACTACAGACAGACACCCCAGGGATCTGTGATGACAACTTATTTGGACCCTTTAAAGCTGCTGGCCATACTAATTAATCACTCTCTTTTTGTATTGAGTACAGGGGAATGATTCGGTGAGAGAGAGACTGCATCCACCTCTCCAGACTGCTAAACACAATGAACTCAGTGAACCAAGACACAAGCTGTGTGTGTGTGTGTGTGCAGGTTGTGTACAAAGCAAGGAAATCCCCAAAATTAACTACTTTTTCTGCTCCCTTTTGTACTTCAGGCTTTTACTTTTACGACCCTCTCTTGTCAGGTTATATAGTTAATTTTTCCACTTGTCTTTTCTGTATTTTAGAGTTCACTGCAGCTTGGCTGCTGCAAAGCCAAAAAGAACACTTCACCCACAAAATGACCGTTTGTAAATCAATTATTCATGCTGTTTCAACTTGAATTCCTGAAGAAAACTGCATTTCTTGCATTCCTCCACGGAAAACAGATAGACATTGATTCATTGATTGATAGGCGACCAGCTTTGACAAATGTATATCAAAAAACTACATCAAAATATCTGTTTACAAACTCTCACACAACTCGTATAGTATAATCCAAGTCTCGTTTATCCAGATGTATGCTCAGTACTTCACAAACATATGCATTTTCAGTAAAACCTTGTTATTTAAAGCTGATAATAAAGGGAAATTTATCTATGCTCTCCTTAAAGCCAGACTCCAACACTAAAGGTTTTTAGTAAAATGCATGTTTGGGAGGTACAGGGCATATAACTGAGACAAAGAATCTAAGACAAAAATCAATGTTTGCTGTGGAGGCATGCAAGAAAAATTTATATTTCCTGCACAAATTCAAGGTAACATAGCATGACTATTGGATTTACAAAACAATCATGTTGTGGATGAACTTCTTTAAAGAGATAGTTTGAATTTTTAAGTGTTTTTTGAGACACTTATCTATAATCAGTGAGTCAGCACAACCCCAGTTTGGAGAAGCAGGCAGTACTACCGACACGAAGGCTGGGCAGTATACTGCAGTCAGTGGAGTCAACAACAAAATGTATTATACCCACCTAAAAAAAAAATCCCCATCAGTTGAAGAGTACACTGTATTGAGAGTATTTTCACCATCAGACAACCTGCTCGAACAGAAAAGCCTTTAAGAGCTTCAGTTCCCCAGTTATGCTCTCTTCAAAGCCATCAGACTCCACTGATAAAAGGAGTCATTTTGGCTCACTGAACACAGGAGCTTCTGGTCTAATGTTGCTTCGATCAGTTAGTTGGTGTGACTTTGGTGAATCTGAACGAATCCTCTACAAATGCCAAAGTCACACAATAACACAAACATAGTAAGTGACTGAGGCAGCGGTAGAGAAGTTAAAGCACTGTTTTCCTCAGTGGAGCTTTGAAGAGAGTGAAATAATGTCCTTGATTCCTTGTTGGAAACTGTTTTAGGTGTTTTTTAGGTGGCTAAAATACGTTTTGCCAACATGTTCTTGCTCCAAACTTGTCACATAATGATGCTTGGTCAGTAATCTTCTGCGTAAACCTATGACAGTCACAGTGACCTTGACCTTTTTACCACCAAAATGTAATCAGTTCGTCTTGAGCCCAAGCGAACGTTGGTGCCAAATTTGAAAAAAATCTCTGAAGGTGGTCTTGAGATATCGTGTTTACAAGAATGAGACAGACAAGGTCAATTTGAAGAAATTCCCTCAAGGAGATATCGCATTCAAAAGAATTTGCCAGACTGACCGACAACCCAAAAACATTATGCCTCCGGCCTCCAATATTGCTGGCATAAAAAAAACCCACAGTAAAACCCCAGCCACCCCCCTAATCTGATAAATATAGTACAGTCCCTAAAAAATGCCAGTCAAAACACAAGGTCAGCATTTGATTGCCTCCAGTTTTTTTTACATTAAAATATGCCACAACTAGTGAAACAAAGCAGGCAGCACATACCCATTTGTAGCTTGTGTGTTTTTAACACACAAACATCTAGTTTTTTTTTTTTTCGCCATATCTTCACATCAGAAACACATTTTGACCTCATGAATCATGTGATTGCAGCTCACCAGCTTGTTTCCAATATTCCACGTACAAACTTGTTTTCCTGTTGAGCAAAATAAGACGGATGAACAGAGTTGTTCCACGGCTCCTGAGACAAATGACTCTTGTGACAAAGCAGCCCGCTCCTGTACTTGAGGGTAGATGAAAATTGAAAGTTCTTAATGTGTTCCGTATACCTGTACCACAGATATATCTGAGTGTCTGAGAGCAAATTGACTGTACAATATGGCTACTGGCACGTGCTGAGACGCTCAACGTATTACAGCCAGACTGGGAAGTGATAGATGGCCTGTCGGCAAATTCCAATTTGCATCTGCTGATTGTAAAAACTAATCACTGCGAGAGGAGGAGCATGGAGTAGTCGAAAATCTCCTGTGGTTCCATATCAACTGATGCATGTCCACCTCATGTTTGGCCTCCAAAATTATATCGTGTTACATTATTGATGTGTGTGTCCATCACTGACATGCCACAGTCATTGCCTGCTGTGTTTTATGAGAAAATGAGAGTGATCTGGTGCTTTTTTTGCCCCTTGTCACATTCGACAGCCACACCTCTCCATCACTATCCCCCCATCCCCCTCCCCTCTCTCCCAGACCCATTCACCTCTCTTTGAAGTTGCACAGGAGTGCTCGGCCAACAGCTGGCCACAAGAGAACAAAATGTCTTTGGAGTCTGCCCCGTGTCAAATAGATAGTCCTTATTGTCAGTGGTTGTCATTTTGCCAGATAAAGGGGGGCAGCTTTTGGTTCCTGTCCTCCGACTGGGGAGAGCGAGAGGCTCAAAGGGAGCTCCCTGGAGGGTGGTAAAGGGCGCTGTGGAGGACGAGTCAGAGCCCTCATAAAGTTCTCGAAGCTCACCAGCAACAGCAGCAGCCTCACTGCAGACATACACACACAGGAGGAAATACTTTGTTCATCATAAGAGTATGAAGATAAACTTTGTAATATAATGAATATATTACACTTACACTTTTTAACATTTTTTCTATACACTAAACTCAACTTTTTTGTACATTTTTATGGCATAGCTACTGTACTATGATATTTTCTATAAAATGTTTATGCCATACTTTACTATGATATTTTTATGACATACTTTATTGTGAGTTTTTCTTTAAAAATGTATTTGTTTTTTTTTGGTATACTATGACATTTTTCTGACATATTTATGGCATATTATACTATCACATTTTTAATGACTTATTTATGGCACACTATACTATGATTTTTAAATTTTTTTATAAAATCGCATTGTTTGTTATTTTTTGTCATACTATACTATGACATTTTAAGATTTTGTAAAATTGCATTGTTTGATTTTTTTTATCATACTATACTGTGAAATTTTTGCCATCTTTCTTATATACTATACTATGATATTTCTGACATTTTATGAGAACATACTATGCTATTTATGTATTTTTTCATTTAATCTTTTAATTTATTATCATAAAATTATTTTTTTTTTTATATAATTTTGACATCTTTAATGCCATATTATACTATGACATTTTCTGACATACTTTTCTGTTTCTTTTTTTAAAAACATTTTTATGACATACTATACTATAATATTTTTATGCCATTTTTTTCATACTATACTGTGATCTTTTTTGACTTTTTTTCACTGTACTATACTATGAATTATCTTTAAACATTTTAGAACATACTATACCATCTTTGTCTTTACAAATCTCTTTTTTTTTATTTTATATACCTACAAACAATAATGTTTTAGGAGTCACAGCTTTTTTGTTTATCATCCACTTAATTATGGACAATAATTGATTTCCAATATTTAATCATCATGTTTCCTACATTCAGTCATGATGAATCAACACCGCCACTGCAGTCTATCAGAAAACCAACTTTTTTGTCAATAAGATGCAAAATCTATGAGGCGCCGGCGAATAACAAAGTGTGGAAATTTTCAAAAGTTAGGTCAGTGGGTTTACAGTTTGAAAAAAACAGAAATAAAAAATGGACCTGATCAGCAAAATGTTGTTGCATTGTGTTGTTTCTACTGTACTCCTCATCAGATATGCATGCAGCTCGAGTGTTTTGATGGATTGCTGTTGCTGCCATTTGTTCTTGCATTTTGACACACTGTTTGAGTTATGATTAAAGAGGGAGATGGCTAAAAGCTGAGGCAGGATTAGTGACAGCTCTTGAGGAATAAAATGAAGAAGAAGAAGAAGGAGGAGGAGGAGGAGGAGGAGGAGGAGGAAGAGGGGTCATCATTAAAGAAAGGTGATGGAAGAGTAATACATCCTTATCCATTATTTGCTGCACCTTTGTTGGAGTCTGACCTGGAGGAGACCTTTTGACTGGAGGAGAAGGTGGAGAATAAAGAAAGAGGATGAATAGGGGCGGCACCATGGGGCCGAGGAGGAGTTCCTCTGTCTCATTAAACTGTGGCCATCCTTTTCTATTTTCCATCACTTCACAATGTGTCCCTGAGGAAGGCGGGGGAGCCTCTTCTGTCCACGTGCCGCAGTTTAAATGTCAGCTTCTGGACTCGCTCATTAAGCCTCATTTGATTGTTTAGAACCAAAGGGAGAAATCCATGCAGCGGTGTGTGTTTTGTGCAGGAAAAAGATCTCAGGATCAGGATCATATTTCACGTGTATTTGCAATGCACCACATAATGTCCTCTGATCAAACTGTCTAGTGGTCTTTCACTGAACACATCTTTTATGATGCAAACTTCAACAGATTTGTCAGGTGCATGTGCATAATATCCCACCCATACAATGCTCAACTTCACAGGTGACCTTTTGTCCATAGTTGTTTGGACATGCAGATTGTTTGATGCTCTAACCACCCTGAATTAAGCACTACTCCAACATCAAGGTGGTGTTGTGAGCTAGATGAAAGCAGAGGAGGCTGCATGGCGGGTAAAACATAAACAGGCAGGTATTCAGAGCCACAGGCAAGGCAGCTGGGGAGAAGGACTAGGTGTGATGAAAAGGGGGATTAGCATGGATTCATCAGCTCTCTCTATCACCGGAAAGCTGTGAGTTGCTACATAAAGCGACTCAGCAGGTTTGTTAAAGTATCACAAAGTGGCTGCAAAGCATCAGTGCCTTTGACTGGTCTGGATGGGAGACATTTTTATACCTAGTGAGATCTTAAATGATCAGCACTGGATTTATAGCACATATTGTTTTCACTGGTTAAAATGTGATGCAATACAGAAAAGTAAAATGATACAAAAAAGAAGCTGGCTGGAACTGGTGCTTTAGGTCCAAACCCTTTGTTTAGAGCCCCGTTTAGATGCCCCTGAAGGGGTGCATTTCTCTATACTGTAAAATATTCACAACTAAATGAAAAACAGCAATTAAAAAAAATATCTAAGTATCATTTTCTTACTCTGGGGCAACTCAGCTGTCAGGAAAAATGTTGGCATCCATGGTTTCTGAAAACCACGGATAAATTACATTTCCACATTATTATGTAGCGCTTTTACACTGCCTGTTGAAGTGGGACTATCGCGCACATCATGTCTATGTTATGCTTTTGGAACCACAGATTCTTTACATTTGTACGTTACTATATAGCGGAGTTTGAAATAAACTGTCAACATTTGCTACATATATCAATCCAGAGTATCGTTTTGCCACTCTGAAGGTGTGATTCCACCAGCTGTAGTCGGAAAGAGACTCAGGTGTGACACTGTCGACAGTAATTTTGAAGATACAAATTGTTACCGACTTGTTTGAAAATCAGTTGCTGATCATTTTTCTGCGTGAAGAACTTGAACCTCATCAGTTGAGTCACAAGAGAGAGTGCTGCAGTCTCTCTGACCTGTTTCTTTTTTATTTACTTTATTTCTTTCCAATCTCAAAGATCTGGTCCGACTATTCGAAAGATGAAAGCAGTTATTGCTCGGTAAAGAAGATAAGTTGAGTATTTAAGAGAGAACCTGAGGCGGCTGTAGACACAGACACCTACATCACAGACAGATACGAGGCGGAAGCAATAACAATATAATGCAATCCAATAAAAGAGCTCTGCAATGAATTTAACCTTTGTGAAAAAACACCAAAGTGCTGGAACATGTGTTAGGAAAATGCAGTCCAGCAAGACAAATGTGAACTGCATCATGCAGTCCAACCCTGTCTCCTAGAAATGAGGCTTCTATGTTACTCAACTGCTTCCTCAATTGTGTTTTTGTGGCAATGTAATCGCCTGGATTATGTTCAGAGACAACATTTTTGTTGGGTAATGAAACGCTACAGTCATGTATCATGTAGGCTTTGGAAGGAGGTGGTTGGGAAGGATGTCAGGTGTACAAAATGCAGGACTTTGACACTTGAACTTTGGGTTTGCATTCAGACTGCTGTATTAGGTTTAGGTCACAAAAGCACTTTGATTAAGGTTGGGAAAGATTGTGACTTTGGTTAAATGCTAATATAAAATGTAATCAAAAAATAATGCTTTAATCTAAGTGGATACATCGTTGCAGGATTGCTTAATTTGGTGGAAAACAACTAAAATACTTTTAACATTTGTTCAGCTTTTTTGTGACTTTCCAGGTACATTAATCAGCGACATTTCCTCATAGAGTGGTAGCGAGTTTTTGTAGGCCAAAATTGAAGGTTGATTCGCACTGGTTTCCTCATCAAAAAAGCCTATGGGATTTTTCTATTGGGTTTTTGATTACGGTAGAAAATAAACCCTGTGTGAAACAAATGTTTATGATATGTTTTGTTTAGCTAATCTCCACAAATGAACACAACTCTTAGGGAATTTAAAGGCCTAAATGCAATTACCAGAAGTAAAAAGCTAATGATATCATACAACAAACACACTATGGTTGTGAAGTGATGATGCTCTGTAGTCTTTGCATTTTTTAAGACACATTAAAGTTTTCAAATTCACAAGTGGGATATTATGACATATTTTATGTCAGAGAACAAAACCTGAAAGTCTTTAAAGCTCATGTTTACCACAGACCTTATTTCAGGCATCTCACAAAAACACACAAACAAAAAAAAAAAAAAACAAATACTGACATTAACATTGACTTTGAGATGAGGGGGCCAGAGGTGCTGAAGTGTTAACTAATTTCTGTGTTTTGGGATTCATAACTGGGGCACAGAAAATGTCATTTGCATTGCATTACCAGCGGTGTCATGTCATGTTTTCTTGAAAGTATCTATACTTTAATCGAGTTTTTATATTTCTTTCAACTTTGACTTTTACTCCACTGCTGTATCAGAGTAAAATAATTTTACCACACTTTTAATCCAGTGTCTATGTAGCCCATTTCTATGTTTTTGTTACTTTGTTACTACAAGATAAAATCCAAAGGTTGAAAGAATCAGGGGTCCTAGTTTGCAAGGTAGTTTTGTTAATCATAGCTGCAAATGCAAACACGTGCTCTCAAAGCCAATGTAAAGCTTTAATTTCCTCTCAAGCCCCATGAATGTTAAATGAGATGCTACATGCCAGTGACAATATTCCACACAATTATAAGAATGACGTCATGATGGGAGCAGAAAATGGCGTCCCACTGCTGAGAGGGCGGGTGATGATTCAAGAAGAAAAAGATCTGTGACACGTGAATGTGCAGCAACTGTTCTCTGCACTGCGTAAGCCCTGGAGCTCAAAGGTTTCCTTTAAATCCTTTGAGTTGTAAAAACAAACAAACAAACAAAAAACCTTGTATCTTCAAATGTAATGCAAGCATCTTATTTAAAGTGGTATACATGTCTAAAAGAAATAAACTGTATAATCCTCAGAATACTGACCGCTTGCTGTTTTATTAGCACCACTTACTCATACTTTTACTTTTTTATACCAGATTTAATTTCATAAAATTACTTTTGATACTTAACTAAAGTAAACATCAGATACTTTAAGACTTTTAATCAAGTAACATTTTAATAGGTGACTTTAACATCTACCAAAGTAATTTTCTTTATTTTTTTTCTGGTACGATATCTGTACTTTAATTCAGTAGAGCTTTCAGGTACTTAATCCACCATTGTATTTGCTCTTTCAAACTAGTTGTGTATAAATGCGGTTTCTCGAGAGACAAGACAGTAGTTTTTGTAGAATCATTTTATGAGATTGCTGTTACTGTGTCCACCCCCTGTAGATAAACCACCTTTTACATTAGCAGTTTTGTGATATAAACACTTTAAAAAGCTCCCCAGTGCCTCCTCAAGGTTAAGTGGATGTCTATGCTCTGTTAAAAGCTGAGCTCAAGTGAAAAAAGCACAGTGTTTCATCTACAACTGAACGATCCTGTGATGCGGTAAAGACTGCCGAGCAAATTATTTTTCCCAGCATAGAAATGATATCATAATAATCCTAGAACTTTATTTGAATCCATAAATTGTCTTAGAAATCTCTCGCATTCTGCTCAGACTCTGAGTTTTAAATGTTCTGGGTTAAAGCTCCATTAAGCAAATTTATGGCATCGCAGTAGCATCAAATCAAATGACTCACTGTGGCGTGAGGGAGTTGCTGTAGCACTTCTTATCACACTAAGAAGCAAGACACAGCTCTATAAGTCTTTATCAGCCGGGTTTGCAGCCTTATGAGGCTTAAAAGTCAAGCCTCAGAGGTATCAAGAAGACAAGAGATCTTTTTTGAAGCAAAGTCTGAAATTACACCCTCACAGCTGCTACAACTGGGCAGTGCTCCAACCTGGTCCTCCTTGATCTCAGTGCTGCTTGTGATGCCATCGATCGCTGCGCTCTCACATCTCCTCACATCTCACAATCCACATATCTCTCTCTCTCTCTCTCTCTCTCTCTCTCTCTCTCTCTCTCTCTCTCACACACACACACACACACACACAGTAAAATTGTAGTGGGATGATTTATGTAATGTAAACGTAGCTGGAAAAGCATGTTGTATATAATAACATCAAGGATGGAGAAGGGACAGTATATGACAAGCCAACATGCACAGAGGTAAGACCCTGAAATTGAAGCAGGTTAATGAAATTCAGCTGTTATCAATTTTATTCTGTAAAACTCTACAATCTCTAATTTTAAAGAAATTCTTACTGCTGAAGAGATAGTGTTTTCATTAAACTGTGCTGTCTAGGCAGTAGAAAGATCCAGAGCAGAAATACATTTGAAACTGGTGCTACATGACCAGAGAGAAGAGAAAAGGGCTGTGGCATTCACTTTTGCTCAAGAGGAGGGAAAACTACAATTACCAGAATGCACTGTGTTGAACTGGACCAATAAATGTTTTTGCTGGTGGACCTAATAAGAGCTAGACAGTTTTGACACAGGAAACAACATGGTGCCTGGACGGCAACAAAACAATCTTGTATTAGTTACAAGATGTTTCTGAAAACATTTTAGGCAGAATGGCAACAAAGCAACTGAATCTTCCTGTTCAGAAATTCTCAAATTATGGCTTAATGGCACACTAAAATATGTTTCTGAAGACATTTTAGGTAGGAAATAGGCAAAACAGCACCCATAGAAAGGGATGCTGGAAGCCAAAATCAAGGCAACATGGAGGGAAGTCAGTCTTCTCATAGAGGTGCAGAAGGGTGTGACCAAGAAAGACCTTCACCAAACTGTCCATACCAGTGATGTGAGACTGCCAAACAAAGACTGACACCACCTGAAGAGGTACACTAGAGAGGTAGAAGGCAGGAAAATTAAAAGGATGTTCCAGGAGTCCAGGAGGAAATCCAGGAGTACATCAAGAAGATAGCTCCAAGCAATGACTTGCTAAGTGAATGTCTCAGGCAGCATAAGACCAATGATGATGATGATGATGATGAAGAGGTGGAGCTGTCATGGAAGGACAAGCCGTTGCACGGCCTGTACCACCGACAGATAGCAGAAGTAGCTGGTATTGAGAAATCCTACCAATTGCTGGAAAAGGCCCGTCTGAGGGACAGCACAGAGTCAATGTTCATAGCGGCACAAGAAAAGGCACTCCAGACAGTCCAGCACATGACAATTTTTAAAATTATTTAGTAATTGATTTTACCTTTTATATCTTATCTTATCTTATCTATGTTATTGCTCTGTAAAGCACGTATGTATGAAATGTACTATACAAATGAAATGGCCTTACCTTAACAGCAGTGTGTAAGATGCAGGTAGGTACAGTGTTCATGGAGCGTCATAACCAAGTGGCTGGCATCGTGTACAGGGACATCTGTGTGGGCTACAAGTCCCTAGTTCAAAATGGAAATAACAGGGCTAAGATCCTGTGGGACTTCCAGATCCGTACTGACAAACTGGTCACGGCTAACCAACCAGTCGTCACAGTGTTCGATAAGCAAGAAAAAGACAGTAGTATTAGGTGTAGCAATCCTGAGCGATAGCAATATCAGGAAAAAGGAACACAAGAAGCTCGAGAAATACCAAGGGTTGAAAGAGGAGTCAGAGAAAGTGTGGAAGGTGAAGGTACCAGTGGTACCAGCAGATTCTGTCGCAGGTTTTTCTTCTGTTTTGTTTGTGCTGTTACTCTTTTTTTTGCTCAGATTCCCAGCCACAACAAACACAGTGAAGAGGAGGTGTCGTATATATAAAAATAACACTTTTTATCGATAGGTAAAATGTAGATATGTCCATGAATCTCCTTTTACCATTAAAACACTGTCAAGTTAAAAGATTCAAAGTGTTCAACAGTTCAAATCCGATACAGTTGGGACTCACGATACTCCATGTTTTCCTTCGAACCAAGTGCAGGAATTGGATCCTTCCCAGCGGAGGTGTAAATGCGGCAATGCAGCGATGCAGGGCAGCTACAGTTCGAACCGTGACATCCAGCGCGGGGATTTCCACACAGCCAGGCCCTGAAAGGTGAGTGTGCCTTGGGATCGCTGTGCTGCCTCCAGTGTCCTTGGACAGGGAAACGGGACCCAGTCAAACTCAAAACAGCAACTACACTGAACCAACTCACACCAAATGAGAGGATGTTTACACTTTCCTTTATCTGGTGGATTGCGAGCTTTGTATCAATGAAATCCAGCCTCAGCTTCGTCACGGCAGGAGGAGAGGAGGCGATCCATGTTCACTGGTCAGCGACATCTTTCTCAGCAGCACCAGCAACAGCCGCTTCAACAACAGCAGCTCCAGCAACAGCAGTTGTGGACTGACAACTGGCGAATGACATCGCTGGTTGTTAAGCGGATACAGCTGATTTGTCTGCAGCATGTGCATTCATTTAACAGGTAGGTAGCACATGATAATAATAAAAAAAGAGTTCAGTTAGATGAAGTCCACAGCAACACACGATGAACATACACCCAAATGTCCCAGTATCACACTGAAAATCTTAATAAATCACAGCAAATCTACCTCCCGTAACCATGCATAATGTATGCTCTGTGCTTTATGACAATTCCAGGTCTAACAACTGAGATCTCAGTCAACAAGAGTGCAGTCCTAGAAACAGCTTTGATACTGCCAGGACCCTTAAGCTCCCAGGCCTTGGTAGAGGACCTGAGCTTGAAGGAAGAAACCGCACCACCCTGACATTTTCACTGGCCTCCATGCTGCTTTCTACTGTAAGTTAATTTGTTTTCTGGTCTGCTCATGTTGTTGAACATGACACAAAACTACAAAGAAACACACACACACACACACACACACACACACACACACACACACACACACACACACACACACACACTCAGAAGGCATACTTGTCTGCTGCAGAGCATTGTACATGACCCCAGTCTACTGGCAATGGGAAAGCAGTCCATTGCTTAGTTTTAGTGGTATGTCCCATGCTTAAAAAATCCACCTACATGTGCAAAGTTTTGGGGATAAAGAGTATTACTGTTGAATATTGGTGGATGTTATGTGTACGTGAGCAAGAATATACACCACATAAAGTGGTTAAAAAATCTGCATTCTTGTCCCTACATTGCATGATTCAAAGTCCCTTCTGTGAATATTTTGACAGAAATATATAATAAACAGCCTTGGCATAGAGTAAGAAATACCCTTTTCTTGCAGTGATGCTCTTAGGATGTTATTTTTTTTCTACTTTTATCTCTGCCCTGCTTTTTTGACTCCAAAATGTACACACCAGCCTGAGGTTAAACTAAATGAATAAATCTTTGTATAAACATACAGTCACAATCAACAGCAGCCCAATCACAGCAGCATCAGACAGACTCATCTATCTTTATCACAGCAGCATCACACTTGCAAGACTTAGCACACAGGTGTAGAGACACACACTTTTTTTCTCCTCCCTGCCCTTCCATCTTTCTGTCTTCATTCTCTCATTTTCCCCTCTTCTCCCGTCTGTTGCATAAGCTTCACATAAGGGGACAGTTCAGGGCTGATGGGACATTTATCAGACAGACCTACTTTATATTACGGTACAGATGAAAAGTGCATTGACCTCGGCTTATGTAATGTGATTTATTGAAAGAGCTGCGGGTTGTCTGACTAAAACAGACAGAGATCCTTTTTGTTGCAGTTGCAGGGGTGTTTATGCAGGGAAGTGTCAGTTAACAGTGTATTTGGCTGCAGTGTTTTTCAGTGTTAATTGTCTTGTCCTGAGCTCTACGTATTGGATTGGTATACTGTGTGTATGAGCAGGACTGTGATTGGCTGACTGTGCCCGTGGATGTAACCAGGGGAATATTGAAAGATGACACACTTGTGTTGCTTTAACTTCACTCAGAGGTGATTATAAGCGATGAAATCTGTGTGTGTTTGTTCTCATGAGCGCTATGCTATGTTTCTCACTGACATTTGACAGGGACAAGTGAGTCAGTGCTGCTGTCAAGACTTTAATTGGGCGCAGGCGCAAACACACACAAACACACACACACCCATCACACCTTCCTCTCTGAGCTTTTGATTATCACCTGGATTGCCACAGTTGAGCTGGTGCTGTGTATCAACAAAGCCCTATTTGTCACTGCATTGCACAGTGTACCGTCCTGAATTATAACAAAACTGTTATCACACTAACAAACACACACTGTGACCACACAGCAGCAAACTGGCAGCCAGCACTGCTGTAAGTGCTCTGCAGAGTGTTTAAAAGTCAGGTCACCGTGCACATGTTGATCCTCAGTGATCATCAATCGACATTCATCTTCTGTTGGAGAACTCGCAGATGGAGGCAAACATCCTGGTGAGTGTAGCTCCCATCATTTTAATGCTGTACAAACAGTCTGGATTTGGATCCATTTTGAAATGTCAATAAGCAAGAGAGAAATTTAGTCCAAGATGTTTATATAGGTCATTTGAATAATTAGTTCAGATGTGCATGAAGGGGTAACTACAATCAATAAAGTGTTTCATTCAAAACTGAAAAAAAATTGTTTTGTTTTTCTTCATGAAATCTGATGAAGTTTCTGGGAAATAATTAATAAATCAGTAACAATTATATAGAAAAGATGAATTTTTCCCTGACAGAAAACTTTGACTTAAGCCAAGCATTTATTAATTCATTATAAATGTACTATTGGAAACTTAATACTCTCTATATGTTGATTTTTTGTTGCCTTGTAGACAGATTTCTCACTCAATGCTCAGCTCAACTAAAATACTCTGTAGGTTAACAATTAATTGGTATTGACTGACTGCAAGATTACCACTTGAACACTATCTCTTGTCTACAATTAATACCAAATTACAGGGTTCTTTTTTAAACTGAATCAGAAATCAAAGGAAATTGTTGGAAAATTGTTCATAAATCATAGTCCCTTAAAGGTATACTATGCAGGAATTGTTGAGTACTGTTTGATGGCAGTATAGGCAGCAAAATCAAAAGCCAGTCCCAGATTCACAGTAATTGTATTTATATTTTCAGCACTATGTCTCTGGTTTTCCTAACTTCCTCTCAGATACATGCAGCTTACGGTCACTACCATTTAATAAAGTCCCGACTTCAACTGCACGCTGTACCCAGGAACATCCCAACCACGCTAAATAAGAAAAATGTAAGAAAATACAGGTAGAGGGCAGAGTCTCTGCGGAAAAATGGAGGTCAAAGTGGGTCATAAGTGATGATTGAGAAGGATTACTTTTGCTTGAGTCTATACATTGTTTTGTTGCATTTTCAAAAAAAAATCTTGCATTGTATACATTTAAAGCAAAACATTACCAGAAAAGTGATATAACAGTAATTACTTAATGGCAGGTTATACAGTCTGTAAAAGTGTTTATTAACACATGTAAACTATTAAGAAAGCAAAAATCTTTCAAAATTAACAAGAATGATGATTTTTTTTAAAAGATATTATAATCAATTTATCAAGGTTGTTTGCCTTTTTTGGATTCTTCAATCAGTGTGGAGGCATGACAGAAAAACACAATTTTCTTCACAAATTCAAGGTAACTGGTGAATAACTGACATACAAATGATAATTTGGGGGGTTAAATATTCCTTTGTATGCAAATAAAATGAAGCGTGCGGTATTTAAAGCGTGTGATCTCACATGCAGGAAAAAGAAGACGGATCAGCAGCAGCACTATATCTCAATAGACATACTGTTCTTTATTTCTTTAATCAAAAAAATATCAATATTAGCCAATACTTTTCTGCATACTTTCTCACAGCACAGTAATACATGTTCTTTGTACAGTCAATACATTCATTAGGAAGAAAAATTATGCAAGCCTATAATCACTCCAGTACAATCAAAAAACACAGTTCTGAAACACTGCCATGGAGAAAGGTAAAATACTGCCCAAAAAAGGTCATTGTGTAGAAAATCACAATCAGAAAAATACCAACAAAATAAGCCAGAAGCATCAGTTGTACATTCATGGATATATTGTTATAATACTGTGCTGTATGTAATTATTTTTATCAAGTATAAATACATATTCAATTTCATACATTACATGTCCTATGGCACAAACACTTTTTAAAGCTTCGCTCTGTCTACACGGACATTATGTACACACACTCGCACATACATACACACACACACTTGCACACGCGCACTCTGTAGAGCTACACAGGAGAGAGACGGAGAGGAAACGGAGGAGGTGTGAGAGAGAAAATACAATTTCACCCTCTGATTGATTTATGTTTGGTTATCTTTTTAATATCTGGCTGAAGAAAATATAGATCTTGGGTATTTTTTTTCTCATAATAGCAAGTATTTCTTGGCATCACCCTCAAACACAGACACACACCCTCCCACCTGCTCCCAAGTGCCTCACGTGGAAGATGAAGAAGCACCTGCATGTGACACTCTTTCTAAGCCCCCCACTCATCCATTTGCTTTGGTTTCCCAGCATGCCTGCCTCATTCCCAGGGGGCCGTGGGACTGAGGCGCTGGTTCTCCCACAAATGTCACATTAACATCGCCCAAAACACTGGATGGGGTTAACACGTGAAACAAAATGTCATGGCAACATTGTTCTGGCATGAGCTCCTCAGGCTGATGCCCAAATAATTTTTTGTGATCTTTTTGATAATACTTGAATTATTAGGCTATATTGATTGAGTATTAAAGCACATATTTTAGTGCCTTTATGCTGAATGAATGTCTGGCTGAGGATGACTTTGATGGACTTGAAGTCAAGGAGTCAGTTGAGTGATTACTGGTTATCGACCTTCTGGCCGTTGATTTCCATCAAATAACGCTCGACATCCACCGGCTTCATCTCAAGGTCTCTAACCGCATGGATCCATTTTCTGATGAGAATGTGCTCAGTATGCACATGTAGCACAAAAGACTTCAAGGTAATCAGTTAACGAGCAAAAAGGACACTTGTGAAATTAACTTTGAGCAAGTGTGTCTGACACAGAGTGGGAGGAAAGAGGGATGAGTGGGAGGAGGGCAGAGTAAAGTGGCGATCGGGGCTCCCTTCATTCACATTGCAGTTTTGAAGAAAATCAATTTGTGAGGAACAAAGAAATGGGAATTGAGAGTGGAGGAGCGAATCACAAGTGGAAAAAGGGGGAATTTGGAGAAATAGGTTCACTCCAGTTGAAGTAATCTTTGATGGGAAAAGAAATTGGAAAGACAATCACATAAGCTAACAATTGGAAATGGCCCAAATACAGCAGTAAAAAAAAGTTTTTAATGCAGCTCTGAGTGGAAATTGAAGAGAATTTCACTTCCGTCTGTCTTTTTGGTCATAATTCATATTGGATCTAAGTTATTCACCAATTATATTGCTGTGATCTTTTACAGCACTTCAGTCAGGAACAATCTTGTTATAGATTTAACCATTTATTGCAACAAAATGAAATACCTCTATGCATGGTGCTGATGGCTCTGCTCATAAGATGGTGCCTGGACAAGACAAGCAGTCTGCTAAGCCAAACCCCCAATTCCCCCTGGGGATACAAGAGTTGGCCCCATGCAAGCCATTAAATACCATGTTGACCTTTGAGCCATGTTAGGACTCTGAATTAGAAAGTTGGAGGCAAATCTTTATAAGCAGCAGCAGCAGCAGCGGTGAGCATAGTAGGAATAAGGGAGAAGGAAGTCACTTTTAAATGGACCCCCTTGTTGTGAGAATAGGTTGCGATTGTTGTGTAACTGATTAAAAATGATGAGTCAATCAACACGCATACCCCGATGATTTCGAGAGACCGTGAGCCACCAGTTTCTGCCTCGCTTAGGCTTCCAGAGCCTCAGATTTTGTGGGCCACGGAGGACAGCTGGCTGTGGGTCCTCTGCTCGGGCCAAGCCAACAGCCTGGCCTCCCTCATCCCTCCTGGTTCTCTGCTGTGGTACCACAGACATGAACCAAAGATTAAACCAATTGAATCGTGTTTAACATAAAGATTGCTTATGCCTGTATACCAGTGTATTTTTTAATTTGTAGTTGTTATTCCTTAATTCACCAGAATGCAGGAAACAAAATCTAAAAGTTTTTCAGGGGGACGACACCCAGACACCCCTGCTTTGGTTTTGTGGTTTTATCCTCCCTAATTTTGAGGTCTCACCATCAGAAAGTACACTGATCACTCGTACCGCTACAGGACTGTCTTGTTGAGTGGACCTGTCCCCACATCTCAGCAAGGACGCTGGTTTAACATTTAACCAGCGTCCTGACTTGAAAAATGGCCTAAACTATAAAACCCTGATTTTTAGTGTCTGACACTTTTTGTTTTGTTTTAACAGTTGCTATGGTGAGAGAAGGAGTAGCGACACACCAGTGGTTACCCCCTAAAGTGTCTCAGACGTTTGAGTGCTAAGAAAGAGTTTGGAGGGCATGACTTTATTGGCGATGACAGACACCCCTAACATTCATCAGATTTAAAGCCTTATCCATTAAAACAAGGCCTGATGTGTCTGATATCTCCAGGCAGGTATTAGAAGATATCTGCCCTTTGGCGCAGCTCCATTCTTGCAAGATAGATGAACACTGCTAATACCCCAAGGTGTCTGCAGAATGGATGTGCATTGATCTCAATGTGCTCTTTCTGTGGGCAATACTGAGCATAGCCTGTGCGTGCGTGCGTGCGTGCGTGCGTGCGTGCGTGTGTGTGCGTGTTAATGTTTATGGTGTGTTATCGGGCAGGACTGTACGTGACTGTGTTTGGGTGTAAAATGTTACTGACTTGCTGTCAGCTGGCAGCAGAATGAGCAGAGCTGAAATGTGTCACCACGGCCCTGAGACCAAATTCACTGCTGCATCATGGGACAGAAAACCTCGGACGAGGCACAACAAACCGAAGGGAAGGACAACAGATTTTCTGTCCTCTCTATCTCTCTCTCTGTTTTCTCTCAGTCTCTCCAAAAGCTAAAGGGTTAAAGAGCTGTTCAGTTACATTCATTATATTCATCCAGATAATGGCTAACAGTAAGTCACCAAAGACCATTAATAGTTAATAGAGGACTATCTACTAATAGCAGAAATTTCCTCTTCCTAATATTGGAAATGTGATAACTAGATTAATGACATCTTGGATCTGACCCCAAGTCATATTTTTTGTCTTGTTTTTTTTTGCCAAGCTACAGTAACAGTCAAGTCTACCATTAATAAATATTTCACCAACAATAAGCAGAGTCTATTCGTCCTACGACAACCTGTGGGCTAACTTCCATAGCTAACGCCGACTTGTAGGTGACCTGCGCTGCTAGGATGAACTCACACACACACAAGAAAAGTCTGGGAGGACTGTTTTTTTCCATAAAAGCCCAAAATTAACATGCCTTTGAGACTCCCCTGCATATTAAACTGAAAACAACAGCGCTGTGTTAACATTGCTTGAGAGACAGCCAGAACCGGCGGCGGCTCTGCCTGAGTGAATCACCCCTCGAGGTGAGATGTTCAGCGCCCAGACTTGATATCTCTGCTTTCAGGAAACGACTCCCAGCGGACAAAGGCGCAGCTGTTCAAAGCTCATCACCGTTGGCGGCAGTATGCAACAAAGAGCGTCCATAAAGAAATCAATGTCTCCGAGCGTTTCAAGCTTCACAAAGGATTCATCTAGTGTCAGTTTATTCTTTTGCGCTGTGGCTCAAAGTCAAGTGATAGATGGTGGTGTTATCCCTTTATCAGTCTGTGAGTCACTTAACAGTATTTTTTTTGCATGGAGGAGTCAACATCTATTTGATGCTGGTCGCTGCTTTGTGAATACTTTATTGAACATGAGAGGCCATTTTCTGTCACACACGCATCTGCTGTTTGCTTTTCCACCTTGCTAGCCGACTGCTTTGTTATCGCTCAAAGCTAGCTAAACTGTCCCCTCTGTGCTCACCGGGCGTGTTGACATTTTCAAGCCTCAAAGAGTCCCATGCGGGCAAAGCTGGTCACCAAGGAGACAATGCCTGAATATGTTCCCCAACAACTGAGAGGTGGGGGCGGCTGCTGGTGGCTGAGGACTCAAGAAGAAATACAGATGGGCTTCCCGTTTTTGTCATACTGGTACACCAACATCTTGATGCAGTGAGAGTTGGCTGGTGAGATCCAGGGGCTGCTTGTGATGGAAAAGTTGTGGCTGGCATAAAACGGCGGTGGCTGCTTCCGGCAGTGGACCAGGGCTCGCAGCACATTGGCCGCCATACCCCGGAAACGCTTGCTGATGAAGCAGTAGAGGAAGAAGTTGACCCCAGTGTTTAGCAACGCTAGCATGTTTGCCAGATCGGTGAGCATGTGGAGCAGTCGGCCCGCACCTTGTGAGGCTGGAGGAGGGGAGTAGAAGTGGTAGAGGATCATGAGTGTGCGTGGCGCCCACAACACGGCAAAGATGGAAGTAATGGCAAGGAGAATGGCGGTGGTTTTACCGGTGGAGTAACCTCGCAGGCGGAAACAGCTGCGGCGTCTGCGCAGCTTGCGAACTATGACAGCATTGAGGGAGAAGAAGACAGTGCAGGGGAGGAGGTAGACGGTGGCGCAGTGGGCCCAAACCAGGACGTGCTGGGCCACGGTTCTCCTGTTGCTCTCCCCTCCTCCTCCACCTCCACTGCCAACCCCAGGCAGGCTGTGCCACAGCTCAGGCCACCAGTAATAAGGAGCTGCCGAGAGCAAGCACCCAATATACACAGCAAATATCACCCTTCGTGTGCGGGCCGGGTAGGACACCGTGTGGTAGCGCAGCGGGTGACAAACAGCAATGTAACGGTCAATGGTTAGAGGAACGGTGATCCAGATGGAGGTGTGGATGGAGGAGAACTCCAGAACCTGCACTGCATTGTTTAGTGACGGCGGCAGCGGCGTGGCCAAAATAAAATCCTCCAATATGAAGTCGACAAAAACAATGAGGAGCAAGACCAGAATGTCAGCGGCTGCCAGAGCTAGGAGATAGTTGTAGGAGGACTTCTGACGACGCAGCACCAGCTGGGACAGGATGACCACTGTCAGGATGTTAGCTAGAGGGAGAAAGGAAGGGAAGAAGAAAGGGATGGGAAGGTGATAGAAAAATAGGAAAATGTTGGGGACGGAAAAAGTACAAGATTGGAGATGGAATGGGCACAAGTTGGGGTAGGGAGAGAAACAGAAAAATTGAGTGTTAGTGGGCAGGCAATTGAAAAGAGGCAACAAACAGTGCTGGATGAGGTACCTGAAAGCCATACTTGAGTAAAAGTACAGATATCTTACCAGAAAATGACTTTGGTACAAGCCACCAATAAGAATATTATTTGGGTTAAAGTCTTTAAGTATCCTATATGTACTGAACTCAAGTATTGAAAGTATTTTTTTTATATTGAATGTAGTCACGTATTGAAAGTACAACTAAAAGGCCGGTAATAAAAAAAACAAGCAGTCAGGATTTTAAGATTTTTAACATTTACTTCTTGGCAACAACCTTAAAAATGAAGCCTACATTACACTTCATAAAAAACAAGATCTTTCTTACAACTTGAGAGATTTAAAGAACAAAATCCAGTCTTTCTTTCCCCCCTTCCTTCCCTATTTTTGTCGTAAGTAATGAAGATGCTTAGGGGGAATGTAGTGGATCAAAAGTATACATTTTATTTCGGAAATGTAGTGAAGTAAAAGTGAAAGTTGACAGAAATATAAAGACTCAAGTATAGAACAGATATGTACGTACGTAAGATAAGCACTGTAACAATCCTAGGAACAAAAACATGTTTTCAGCACCATCAATAGCACCAAGAACACATGTTCTTTCAGTTCCATCCTACCATATGCAAAGAAAACCCAAATCTGTTATCACCCCCAGTCAGTATACCACGTTCAACCAGCTCTCCTACTGTGTAATCCCTCCTCTGTTTATTTCTCCCTTCCCTCTCCCTTCATCTACACCTGCTGTGTAATTCCAGCAGCACCTGCCTCTGCCTTTGGCCAAATTGTTATCTCTAATAAAGAGCAAAGCCACAACAAAAACAGGAGGGCAACGTGCAGCACCACAACCATGGCAATCTGCTGAGTTCGGTACTGCTTACCACCCTGCCGATGGCAATTTAGCTCCTAAAACAAAGCACAAGGACGCCCCATCTCTCCCTGTCTGCCTCTCTTTTTCAATCTCCGCTCCATATCTCAGACATATACCATCACACCTTCTCCTCTGAGTTGCCAGATTAAATGTTTCTCTCGCCACCTTCTTGTTTATTTATTCTAACTCTGTCACTTTTGCTGCACTCATTTTTTGTTAAAAAGAACGTGGAAACAAAGGCCTGGATGTGATTTATCCCACTGCTGATTTTACCAAGGCATGACCTCTGTGCGCCAACATCAGGCAGAAGCAGCACAGCTCTCTGCCTCTCACGTGGAACTGCAGTTTGGTAATGTGTTGAACAGACTCATTACGTGTTGTCCTATTCTGTTCCCTGCTGTTCCCTGTGTTGCCACATGTGCTTATCATTCCCAGGTAATTCCCATCAACAGACAGTTGAGTTTACAGGATGTGAGCTCCCACAAATGTTAACTAAAGAGGAGACAGTGAACAAGACACTGGCTTTGCTTACACTCTGGTGTACTGTGACGTCTACTTTTTACACTTGATTTGTTGTCATTAATGGTTCAGAAAGAATGTAAATATTAAAAGTATGACACGTTTTTTGTAGCTCTCAATGTACAAACACAGAATAGACACTGCTGGGACCAAGTCTTTGTTTACCAAGTCACAACAAAGTTTTTGTACTCAAGTCTTAAACTTAATTCTTAAACAGGGTACACCCTGGAGAGATTGCCACACTGTCAAAGGGCTGATATTTCCACCAAAATTAGTGTGTGCATGTGGGTTTGCAATCACAGGTAAAGCCGCTAAATATTGGTGCCCAGCTGCATTCCCTCTGCCAGTGAACACACCGCTGGTGCACACCTGTATATCTGCCTTTTTAGCTTCATTCCCAGTGCACAAAAAACTCGCTAACACCCGCTAACATCTGGCTTTTTAATGCTATGGGAATGCGTACGATCAGCATTCACACCCGCGTCAAATGACTCTGCAGTAGTTGTTGTTTGTTTTGTTTTTGTGTCCTGCTACTTCACCAGTCTTATGTCCTCAACTTTAGGCAACAACCGCACGTAGTATGGTTCAGAAGAGCACACTACGTTGTTCATAACATAACTTCACTGAGTTTTGATTTCACGTGGATAACAAACAGTGGGTTAAAGTCTGGAATTCTTTTATGGTCTATAGTATTTGGAAAAGTCTATTAATTAAAGGAGACACTGGTGTGTTTGCATATTGCACAATAACAACATTCAATACATGTGTGAAGTGTAAAATTCAGAGGTGATCAATACTCCAAAGATTCATGTTTTTTTATACTGTTCAAGTTTATTTACCTAAACTAATAATCAAGTACACACAACTGTTTCTATTCTACTGTTCTGTTGCTAACCAAACCCATTTAATGAAACTTGCTGGTGCAGCGTGAAGACATGTCACATCTGTTTCCTTGGACGAAGATGCCTCTGACATTGATTTGTATTGCAGCATCACTGAGACATCAATGCATTTAGCAGCTGTCACTGTCCATACAGCGTCTGTGTGTGTGTGAGTTCTGTGGTCCTGTCCCCCTCTGCAGTAATAGATCTGGGATTGGATTAAATATGGCAGCTAGGAGTCTGGTACATCACACTTCACAGCCTCAGCCACTATCAGCTGATTACAAATTACAAAGCCGGCTCCAGCTAATGACTAAAGATGTCCTTGCCAGACCAGAGGATGTGCAGCACAACACACACACACACACACACACACACACACACACACATTAACACGTCTGCACATGCACACAAATCATTAGGGATGCACCAATACATTAACGTACAATCTATCAATAAACATAAAATGAGACGTCAAAGCAGTTTACGAGTCTCGGCAAGCCAATACGTGTGTACACGTAGGACTGCTGGGTTGCACTGCACCCCCCACCATCACAGTCACCACCGCTGGTGCACCACACCAGCCTCTGCACAGGCAAGTTAAATTGCTTTCATGTCGAATCTTGGTCCACTGTGTTATTGATTCTTTGTTTTCAGCTGCAGGTCTCTTACTTTCTGTCTGTTTCTTCTTCTTTTCTGGTGGTCACTTTGGCCCATGATCATTAATCCAGAATACATTAAATTTTAGGTTAACCTTGGACTCAAGGATATGGGTCTTATGAGGATTTTTAATAACCTTCAGTGTAATAACTGCAGGTTCTTTTAGACTGATTTTGTATTTACAATTTGTCTCTTTTGGCTCAGCCCTGTGCACAGAAGAAATCCATCTAAATATGGATGTGGGGACATAATGTTGTAATTTTATCAAAGACATAATAATGTCACTGTGTTCCAGGACTGTGTACTTTACGTTATGTTTGTCAGTATCAAGGTGTTGAGTATAAATGATCAATTTGATCAAACCTTGGCAATAAAAAGAAGTTACATTGAAATTCCACTGACTTTAGGCTTTGCATCAAAGTCCAGCCTACTCTAACTGAAAAATCAACCACTTAGGTCAACCGTGGAAGCCGCTTAAACCCTTAACACACCAAGTCAAATGTCGGCTGTCTGTCAATGTTGGGTTGACGGTAAGCGTCCATGACCCTCATCGCTATGGTTTGTCCCATACCTTTGGCCCTTGCTAGTGCTCGTCAGCTTTTGATTCGCCGATTCAGTACGCTGAATCTTTCAATATTGGGTTGTGTTGTTAACGTGCTAACTGGTTAACAAGTTTTATGGCGGTCTTCCAGTTTCCCGTTTTGAATGATTATTGCAGATGACTGCCATCTGCTGGTATGGAGGGGTGCTTCTTCTCACACAGGTGCAGAACGTACATGCCTGTTGGTTGATCTGGTGTATTCATGTGCAACTTTTTGGCCACAGCGACGCAGCAAGGGGCTTTCGTCACCACTAGTTCTCTGATGTCAGTTTAGTGTGTCTGGGCCTTTAGAGAGAACCCCAGGAATGAGTCCTAAAATCCAAAAATTTGTTAGCACCTCTGGTTCCCCTGTCTCCAAGACAATAGATTTTTTTTAAGGGATTCTTGTTTATATGAAATACGATAGGACAGAGTCTTTTATTCTTAAATTTAACCGGAAATTTAAATGTTGTGTCGCTGTCTGACTTCCTGTCTGCACTGTGCTTAATTTGGCTGAATTGATACGAAGTGCTTCGACATCTGACAAAAATAGAAGCCTTGCCTATCTGATTTGCAAGGGTCCGGACTGCCGGAGCTGGGACAGGGTTGATTCGCAATACAGTGGAGACAGTGGAAGTAAACACATAAACAAGAGTGTAATCTATTTGCTCTGTCTGCCTCGGTGTATCGGAGCCAGACCGGACACGGATCTGGTGGAAAGTAGCCGTGACTTTCACAGAAAACAAAAGCTGCTTCAACCAGCACATCGCCAGTACCGCAGACGTGCGCAAAGGTGCAAGGCCCGTCCATTGCTTCCTGCAGCTTTAATTAAGCTCTCAGCTGCTCATAAACTTCCTGGTGAAGGTCAATTACAAACCTTGTACAATGCATCACACCCTAAATCAGTCGCCTCACTTCCTGTATTGTACCTTAGCCCGTCAGTTTTCTCACTTTCTCTGACCACATTGTGCTAAACAGAGAGGAGTGACATGAAATGGAAACAGTGAGGTGTAGACTGTCACTGGCTTGGTATTATTCTATTTGGGCTCCCCAGTGAGACGGGGCCTTCTACAGACAAACAAAAGGGATCTGTGGTGAACCTGACATTTCCATTTAGCTCTAGCCAGCCTGCACTGGATTGCCCATTCATTTCAATTGACTCTTGCTCCTTACATTGTCTGGGGGCCAGGGAGGGGAGGACAGATGAGTTGGAGAGCTGCACGCTTATGCATACACAGGACATAGACATGAGAACAACACGCAGACACATCTATGCATGCATAAAAAGACATGTGAATGTCATGCCTGTGGAGACACATGCAAAATGCCTCCTAGTTTTTTTTAAAGGGATAAATAAGAGTCTCCTGCTGAGAGGGGAGTAGAATGACCTGCAGGACAGATAATGGGATGGTGTTTGTTTGTCGTCTGTCTACATTTGCTTATGTGTGTGTTTGCATGGGTGACCCCTTCTGTCTGTTTGTGTGGTAGTGCTTTTGTGCCTGCACTCCCCCTGCTGCTCCTCTAATATGATGGGGGACAGGGCCATTGACATCATTTAGTGGGAAAAGAGACAGCACAGCGTGCTCCCCGAGGTGTGCAACGAGGCTGACTCATCCCACCACTAAAGGGACGTGTTCAGATGGGCTGTCGAAAAACGATGCTGCGCATCTTAACCCCTCAAAACTGGTGGCAAAACATGAGATTCTGCACACAATCTTTAGGCTTTCTCATGGACCCCATTTTACAAAGACAGAACATTATAAAAAGGAAATTAGCCACCCAAAAAGTGCAATTAAGCTTTTTTTGTCATTTGTCGAGAAAATTGAGGTTTAGCTTTGACGGCTTATCCTGAGGCTAATAGGACAAGATGAGTGTTGAAGAGAGGGATGAGGGAATGGATGGAAGGTGAAGGAAAGTGTGGTCTAAGGAAGGTCACAGATAGTTAAAAAAGAGAGCGTGTTACTGAGAGGGAATGGAGGGGAGAATTAGATGGAAAGACAGAATGAGACAGAGGTGTAGAGGAGAGACAGTGGGAGGAGAGGAAGAGAAGCGACAGACAGAGGGGGAGGGGGGAATCAAAGCTTGCTTCAAAGGTCACAAGCACTTTGTTCCTGATGACAACCATTTCCCTTTTGTCTTCTCTAAGTGTCACACTGGACATAAAGCAGGGTGATTCCTTAATTTCCCCAAACGAAAACCAGGAGCACATCTCTGCTGCAAAGCCACACAAAACATACATTAAAAATAAAATGATGATTTTACTGTCATGTTTTAAAATGGCTTAAAATGAGGAGAAAACCCCCGATGTTATGAAGTGAAAGTGCTTTGGAAATCAATCTTGAAATGCCATGCAAATGTAATATCAGCTAAGTTGCCAGATGTTGGCATTGTTCATTTAATGCTACAGTGAATACATTTAAACATTGTATACATATCAAATCAACATTTCTAGACTACAGGGCTCTGCAGCTTGGCAAACAAAAAAACAGAATTGGTTGCGTTTTAGTGAGTCATTGCCGTGTTTCCAGGGTTAGGGTTAGGCTCCAGATGAGGGTATTTAGTAGGTGAGAACTACATTGGGATTGGGATCCTGACATAAATCTTGCGGGAGCAAGCAGTTTTAATATTTGTCAATGTAAGAATATTAGCTTAGTGAATTCTAGAGAAAAGTAAGTAAGTAAGTATTATTTAAACCATGCATCTCTATTTAAGTTAATTTTGTTATTACAGTCAGATAGATCTGCAAACTAAGTACTGTTTTTGTCAGTAAGTATCCGCTGCCTTTGTTTAAGCAACAATGGTTGCACTGCCATGCCATGTGCCATTGTTCTGTTATTTATGTATATAATGTTTGTACTCCATACAATGTGATATTGTCTTGAACTAAATAAATACATGAAAATAAAATAAATAACTGATGACCAAAAAAAGGGGAAAAATTTTTTTAAAAAGCGGGTCCTGCGATTTGTTGCCTCAAGTGGCCATTCAAGGAACTGCAGTTTTTGGCAGAAATGCCAAAAAAATGCAGTTCACTGACTGGCCACTGGCTGGCTCCAGAAGCAAGTCAACCCACAGAGATCCCTATTTTAAAACATCTAACTTTACAGCAGAAATAAACATGTTTACAGCCTGTTAACATTTTCAGTTTATGCCTGATTACATTTTAATAAGGCCCAAAGTTATGCATGATTTAAGGGCGTGGCCGCTTAAGTGACAGGTTGTCTGTGAGGCGTCTGCACAGTCTGTGAGTCAGATCCACCCCAGCTTCACCCTCTTGTCCAAATATGGTCACTTCTAACTCCAAAAAACCAAGGTAGCCAAAGCTGAAATGCTGAACTCCAGGATTCAAAACAACAGTCCACAAACCAGTGGGTGACGTCACTGTAGCTCTGTCCATTATCTATACACTATACATATGGTGAAAACATGATCTTTTCATAACAATTTGGTTGCTTTGCTGAAACATAACCACATGTAGCATCATTGTATCCTAAATTTAAAATGTGTTTTCTGCGTTTTGCAGAAACATACAATACCAACATTTTTTCCTGGCGATTTTGTTGGATGATATCAACCCAATACATTTCATCATGAGCATAAGCCTGAAGTGTATGATCGGAGAGGTAATGAGGAAGGGTAAGGGAAGCTCATAAGCAAAAGAAAGATGCAATAAAGATGATAGAGCATGAGATATATATTGAAACAAGATATTTAAGGTTAATGAGCATATTAAGAGCGAGAGAGAGGCCCTGGTTGCTACTAATGATATTGATGCTGCTGCAGTGCTCTGCTGCTGCTCACCTCTAACAGCCATTCATCTCAAAGACAGGCCACAGTGAGTCAAAGTTTGGTAGAGATGACTGTCCTTACATCAGGGCGAAACACTGCTGCCAGTGATGAGACACTGCAGGGTAACAGCTCATCATGTTTAAAAGGTATATAAACAATACTTACAATTATAATGTGCTCTGGGATCTTCTCCAAATGTTTTTTATGAGGTTTTTAAGCTCAGATAAAAACGGTGAGAGTTATTTGGAAAGAGATAGAGGGAAGAGAATTAAAAGCAGAGCGGAAGAAGGGTAAATGGATAGAAGATGAGGAGGAAAATGAAACATTAAGACGACATCCAGATCACAGCACTATAATTATCCTCAGACTGATGTATCGCTGTGGTCCAAAAAAATGCCAAACGGCACGCAGGGGATTTGCAGTGTTTTCAGCAGCGACAACTGTTGTCAGCTAGTCAAACAAAGTCAGCGCTGTCACTGCATCAACAACATCTCTGATTTATTGCCTCGAACAACAGCTCCCTCCTCTCTTGCCTCCTCTGTCCTCCCGCGTCCTCTCTGGCTCATGTCCCCCATGACAAGCTGACACCACTTCTCTCCCTCCCTTCCTCAGACTGGACAGAAACCAGATCAAAAATCTCTTCCCCTTGATTCACTGAATTTTCACTATCTTTTCACGGCTTTCACATCCTCTCCTTTTTGTCAAGTTTACACCACCTAACCTCAAACTCCACTTTCAGAGTGATACTATCTATTAACAAGCCACCATACCGCCCTGTGCTCTCTCACTGGTGCAGATTGACAGATCAATAAGTCCAAACTGAAAACCGCTGGGGCTTGCCTCTTCGTTAAGTAGCGGCTGACACCTGGCCTACACCATGACGTGGAACAGAGGGCTGTTAGCACTGAACATCCTCGACCTTTTCCCCTTCTGGTGTGCAGATAAGTGGGAGTGGGAGGGGATGTTTTTCAGCTCTCACATGCGCCAGTCACACCGCTGACTGTCGAACAGCCACACAAACTGTGAGATGCTCCAAAGAACAAGGAAGGAATGCAACAACATATAATGAAGTACGTGAGTTAATGCACGTTCGCGCACACATGTGGAGAAGGGGCACGTCCACATGTATCTCCAGACTATACAACCACTTGTTGGCATGTTTTTAATGGTACACACTTACATGATGTCATGACACCTGAGCTAGTTTTATTTTCTGGTTGCAAGTACTCAAAAAGTCAATAAACATTTATTTATTTATTATATTATTATTAATATTATAATATTTATTTATTTGGCTAAATGTATACAAATATTTTGGGTTTTTTTCCAACTCCATTTTTAAATTCACAAAATATCTCCATACACACTAGAATGCAAAAATGACTCCAAACACGGACTCCACAGTCTATCATCATCACAAAGGTAGTAAAGTATATGGACAATGTTGCCTTTTTCAAAATACTGACGGGATATGTCATCACAGTTTATTCCCTCTTTGATATAAAGACTAAAGAGCTCTTTCACAGATACAGGTGATGCTCTGGACATAAAAAAGTTTCCCTCCACTTCTCTGATAACAGGCCCACTCTCAAAATCCTACCCATTGCTGGTTTGACTGGGACTGATTCAAAACTGTAGTTTCTGGCAGAATTTAAGCCATAGGCGCTGGGTGGCACAAATAACAATGGGTGCAGCAAACGCCTCCGTTTATCCATAAAGTGGAGTAGCAATACCAAGTTTAAGTGTAAAGAAGTCATTAGAATATGAATATGAATATTTCTTTATCGTCATTGCACAAGTAAAACGAAATTGAAATGCAATCCCCACAGTGCCTCTTCAGGCAATACACAGGTATCAGCAGTGATCTTGAGTTAACAACGCCTGTGCCGGAGGCATTTAAGATGTATGCGCACAGGTAAAAAGTCTATGAACACCGTCATAAAGAACTCAGTGTGTAGAGAAAAAAAACACCAGCGCATGACAGCAGCTGTCTGAGCCCGGATATACAGAGTAACTTCACACACAGAATCACACAGAATCACTTCATTCATCAGCTTCAACAACCTGTACAGTACTAGTTGAGCGCTGTGAGACATACTGTACTGTACAAAGACCAGGCCTCACTTCCGTAATCCCAGCATGTCAAAGACTGAGGCAAAGCGCAGAGTCCTTCATTGTGCTGTTTGCTATGCCAGCACACGTCTGCTCTGTCTTGAGCAGTGTGGTGTGGAGAGAAAGAAAGAGGGAGAGCGAGTTAGCGATTAATTAAAAATGTGGCAATTCGTCTCGGCTCCGTCATCTGTAGCTCCCCCACTCAAGGCTCAGAGGTGCTACTTCACTGGCTCTGCCGCTATTCATCTATTTCTCTTAACTCCACTCTTTCTAGTCTGGGTGTCCTTGTCTTCATATTCTCTATCCTGTTCATCCTGAGCTTTCGGTTCATCATTTCGCTAGGACACGGCGTAATCAATTCCCACCACTTGACTTGCGTAATCCCTTTTCTCATCACCTTCCTTCGTCTTTTTCATCATCTGTGCTCTCGATGTGACCCACAACTCTGTCTGCAGCTTAAAGGTCAAAATCTGTGAGAAACATCATGATGATGTCTCCCTCAAGCCCTGTTGCTGTTTTAACTAATAAAGCACTGGCTGGTAATAACAGCCTCAAATCCATCTGGAGTGTTAAATACCTGTGGGTCTGTAGGTCACGCTGCTACTACTCACACATGCAGCGCTCATGAAACATTCATCATTAAGCTTGAGTGGAACGAGCTGTGTCATAATGATTGAATAAGTCGAACTCGGCTGCCGCAAAGTATCAGCCCACCGCACTCAACTCTGCCATTAATTCAGACAACTATTGTAAGATTGCATTACACTCTTGGGTTATTGTTACTTAGTGATTAAACAAACAGCTTCAATCACATTTGTAAAGACGACTCAGCAGCAGAATCAAATAAAACTTCCCGGGAGGAGAAACTTGAAATGACAGCAGAGAGAATTGCTTGCACAAGACTTGATTTGTCGTCCAGGAGAAATAATTAGGTGAGATTTGATCAGAAAGGCAGAATTTTACTTTTACAAGGCTGCAAAATCTTGTGGAGCAGCTGCAGTCTTGGTGTATGGGAGCTTTTCGCTTTGCATTGCAGATTTGTTTTGAACCAGAGCAGCTTTGACTGTTGATAACATCTCACTCTCAGTCTTTATTGGGGAAAAGGGGTTGTGGAGCTGAAGAAGATATGTTAATCTTATAAATAAGACATGAAAAGTCACTGATTGTAGTCATAAGAATCATGGTTAATTAGTAAAACAATGGAGTATGATCCTAACGACCTCTGATAATACACACTTTTTCTCTTTCATCTGACCTCCATGTTTTATGTCTCATTCTCATACACACACGGATATACATGCACACATCGCTTTGCTCTCCTGTGTGAGACTAGGTCAGTGTTCATAGATCACGCAGTGGGAGTGAGGCAGTAAATGGGTCTGACACTGACTGTGAATGGACTAATCAGTCAATGGTGATCAGTCAATGGTAAAGACGCAACAAGGAAGTGTCATCAATTCAGGCCATTGAGAGGAGCCATGTACCACACACTTGTCCCTGAGGTCAAACCTTAGTCATCACTGGCACAATCTGTCATGCACACATTCATCTCAAAATTAACAAAAAAAAGGTGCAGTTTCAAAGGGTTAATAGTCAGATTTAATGACGCTCTGCACATACAGTTGCTGTTTTTACTCTTTAAATATTTCCAAGAAAACAAATGCACAAAACAAACTCCGAACAGCAGGGCACGAGCGGGGACAAATGCATACAAAGTACGTATGCATGCACAAGTGATTACCACAAGGTCAGAATGACAAATCAACAGTGTGTGTGCGTGCATGCAAAGAGTGACACACAGGAGCAGCTGTGCACGACACACACTCACTCAAACCTGCAGACAACTGCACAACAAATCAAGATGCAAAGCATGACTCCTGCAAAGCACAGATGAGCAAATTCACACAGAATGAGACATGCACAAGACTAGACACACACACATGTAAAACATATACTCATGTCTTACCCGGCAGGCCGAGACAGAGCAGGACGCTGTAGTAGATGACAGGCAGTGGTCCGAGAGGGCATCCCTGGGCAAACTCAGAGGGATGCTGCCCTGGGCTCCAGGTGCTCCCATTTGGGGCAAAAACAGGGAAGATGTGGCTGTGCTCCATGGCCTCTTCCTCGTCCTCTTCCTCAGCTAAGCTCAGTGTCAAGAAGCCTAGCTGCACGAGCAAACCGCCTGGTCGCCGGTACGGGAGAGAGGGTGCTCTGTCCTTGGGTGCCAATCAGCATGAGTGTATGCACGCGAGTTTGCACGAGGCGGCAAGGTTGAGTGCGTGAGAAGAAGGAGGGAGAAATGATGGTGGTGGTGGAGAGGGAGACAACAGACGGGGAGATGCCAGAGATGATATGTGTTAGTAGGTGATGGAGAGGAAGGAGGCGAGAGGTGAGTGTGAAGGTAGAAGTGGAGAGGGGAGGATGCTGCCTGAGTGTGTGAGCGAGGGGGAATGAGAACGAGTCGAGAGAGCAGCGGGAGGAGGAGGAGGAGCAGGAGGAAAGAGGAGGAGGGGAGAGGGAGGGGGAGAAGGAAGGAGGAAGGAAGGTAGATGGAGACTGAGGGCATGCTAGAGAGCAGAAAGTGAGGAAGAGAGACGGAGGCAGCAGGGACGCTCAGTGAGGGAAGGGGGCTCCTGTTTGAGGACAGCAAAGAGACAATAAAACTGACGAGGATGTGACAAAGATAAATGGAGGGTTAAGTCGACTGTGGAAAAGGATGGAGTGTGTTTGTCCTTGTCATATTGTCAATGTGTCTCTTTACTGCACATCTCTTTAACCTCAGTAACTTTGCTTTTGACCATTTATCCACAAATGAATGCACAAACATGAACCCACAAGCCTATTTGCATATGGCAAACGTTACATACAGAATAACAGTATAAATTCATGTGATTGTGTGTAGGTGTGTGTGTGGGGGGAGTGGGGGTTGGGGCTGGCTGCTCAATCTAATTTGTCATGCAGTGTGAACTGTTTGAATCTCCAGTTAAAATGTGCTAATGAGCAGAAGGCTGACACTGAAAAACACAAGTTCCTTCTTGAGAAACACTCCAGTTTCTGGTTTATCAGCACTGCAACCGACAGTTATGTTCCCTACAGATGAATCTAGCCATTTTCACAATACATCCCTTAGCTGTTTAGTCAAAATCCTTTCTGTTTGTATGAAATAAATTCCCAGACCATTATGAGCACAAGCATAACTGATGCAAATCAATTTAATGAACTTTTCTCCAATATGATATGTTCATTCCCCAAACAACCGTCAGCTACAGTACATTGCTTTCAACAGCATAACGAAGGAAATATAGCTGAAATCGTTTGGGGAATACACAATACAATGCTGGAGAGGAGTTGCAGGACCTATTCATTAATTTGCTCTTGATAGTCTGCAGAGTGAAACAAAATTATTACAAAGCAAAGACTCAAAATTGCTTGTTTAGTTTTTCCAATGGTCAAAAGAAAAAAAAAACAAAAAACAGTTTTCAACTTCTAACAATACCATCGAGTCCAGAGGTGGAATGTAATTATGTGCATAAACTGTGCCCAAGGAAAGTTCATGAGTCAGTCAGTACGATTACATGATGATAAAAAAAGTTTAATTTTTGTGTTAGTTTGACTAAAATGGACTTTTAAAATACATGTTAACACGTTAGCCCAACTGAAATCGTACTGAATCGAATTTCTCGAAGTTGGACTAACACACCTAGATAATGCAGTTGGGGGGCAATTTACTGTTTTGTATATACACCTCAACTGGACCTGAACTGGCCTAGGCATTCCACATGTGCTCCAAAATCCCTGTGTCAGGCTTTGACCCGAAAGTCGAACAGCATAAATTCATAGAAGAAAGCTGGGAGAAAAAAAAGAAGGGAAGAAAACAAAACAAGTGTAGAGTTGGTATGAAATGTACAGTTACCACTCTTGCAAGAGATGCAAAGGGTACTGGCTGACCATGTGCCTTGTAGCAACCCTAAAACGTATGTAAACGTATGTAAACGTATGTACGTAATGTGAAAAAGGGCAGTGTGTCAGTCCTCTCTTTGACACACAACAAACCCCCCACCCCACCCGACCACGTCCATCGTTTTAGGAGTTGCTACATGTGCAGAAAGTAGGCATCACAGCAGCTTTGGCATGAGTACAGTGAAACATCATGTCCATTTAGAAAGCTGTCAGCTGTATTTCTGCTTTCTCTCTGTGCCTTTTCAGCACAATCACGGCCTACACCATCCCTCCACAGGTCTGAGGTAACAACCACGCTATTCTCTGCCCTGCTGTCTCAGTGAGATACAGTATATCATTTAAAAGGTAGCGCATGTGGCTGCGACAAGGACCCGAGGGCAGACGAGATTAAAGAGTTTTACACAAAGAAAGAGACGAAAAGAGGTTTTTGTGGATGAAAAACTCATGAGTCACAAAGCAGGGGATCACAAAAGAGGATCAGCACCATCTTAAAACCTGCTTGGAGCTTCAATTACGGCATCTTGAGCCCCCTCCATACTTCATATGGAGGACACTGTATGAAAGGAAGAATTAATTACAGAAACAGCCCAATAATGTCTGACCTGTTTCTGCTGAATGCCCCCTGAGTCAGATGCAGGAAAGTGAAGGAACAGCATGAAGGAGTGAGAATAGGGAGAAGAGTATGAAGGAGCAATCACGTGCTCTTAATTCTTTTCTCCAACATGTGAACAAAGAGCTGCAGGGGACATGGGGAGGGCAGCACCACGATTAAGTGTTAAATAAAATATGGCCGGCTGACGTGAATTGATCACGGAGAAATGTGGGACAGGGGAAGGTGATTCTTCAAGAGTAGCTAGTGTAGCTGTGAAAGACCCCCAAAGGGGTAGCGTGTGCCTGCTCTCCAGTACTTAATACAACATCATCATTGGTCCTTGTCACACAAACTCAATTACATGCAATCTTCTAGCGCTTTGATATAGGCAAGATTGTGTTGTGTGTGGGTTGTGGTTTGTTGCTGAATTCAAAACAGGACAACAGATACTGTACATGTGTGAGGGTATTTTTGATGTTCAACTTTAATATGGCCTTATAAACCAGGGCAGGTGGTGGTTATGTATTGTTGTTTATGCAGTGTGATCGCAACTGACCTCCTTACTTTTGGTAATATACAACGGTAATATATGTGAAAGAGACTAGTGGTAGGAAAGGTCTGTGCAGGTCATTAGTGTGTCTGTGTGTTATTAACCCATTACATCATCATTACACATATTGTCTGGGGACCTCGAACTGTCACATCCTCATCGAACTGAACAATCACACGCGGACACACACAAACGTGCAAAACCAAACTCATGTTATTGCCTCAAACGCCACAGAGATGTTTGTCATTCTGTTTGTTGACATTTATGGTTAGTTACTAAGCAGGGCAAAGCTGGTCCATGTGGTTTATGGTGTGTGATGCTTGCATATCAGAGTCATTGAGTATCTGGATGTAACACTGTAAAAATGACCACAAATAAAGGCTGATTTATAGTTGTGCATTGGCTCTACGCAGCGCCTATGCAGTAAAATATCAGACTGTATAAATAATGGATATGGCTACTGTGACATCAGCTATTAGTAAATGGATGAACCTGCACTTGTATAACACTTGTCTAGTCATTTTTGACCATTCAAAGCACTTTCACACTTCAGATTCACCCTTTCACACACATTCATGCACTAGTTGCCAAGGGTACCGTACACGTGCCAGCTGATATTCAGTCTTCTACCATTCATATGCACTCACACATCAATGGAACAGTTATCAGGCGCAATTTGGGGGTCAGTATCTTGCCCAAGGATACTTCAATTTGTTGACCAGAGGATCAGGGGATTGTACCGCCATCCTTCTCTTTAGAGGACAACCCCCTCTACCTCTGTTCTGAAGCCTAGAATTGGCATTTTAGCCATTGCTAAAGGGCCAGAGGTGACCATATTTGGTTGAGAGGTTGGAGCTGTGGAGCAGCAAGGGGTTGATCTAACTATCAGCAGTAAGGCATTTAAACATGGGGGTCTATGGGGAACCCACCCTCAAGTGGCCATTTGATGAACTGCAGTTTTTGGTATTTCTACATTGGCTTCAATTTTCAGCCTCGAAAGCTGCTGCTTATCACCTACAAAAACCTCAAAAACACAAGTGCTGTAAAGGTTGATTCATTCAAACACTTGTAAAAAAAAATGGGAAGACAATGACATGATGTCAATGTTGAAAGCGAAACAAAAATGAGAGTCCACAGCCATGGTAGTAGTAGTGTTGTAGCATCATAATGTGGCAGTGCAAACACAAAAACACCAATCCTACCAATCACCACCAATAATGATTATGATAACACAGGAAATGGAAGAAGCACAGGAAGAAACAGCTCCTGCAAACAAACTGCAAAAAAAATGCAATACCAGCAACTCAACAAAAGAAAGTATAAGCAACAAAACACACTGATCTTATCCTCACAGGGAAACCTGTCACACTCGCAGTGTCCTTATGAATAGTTTAACCACTGTCTGCTGAGGCGAGCACAGCCAAAACCATGTTGCCAAGCCAGATGCGTTACAAAAAACAAACAAAAACAATGAAAGCAAAACCAATCAAATCAAAATTAAGGACTGGCATGTAGAGTGTGGATGCTGAGAGACAACACTAGAGATAAAACCACATGAAGGTGTGGAGAATTTTACAGAAGTTCTGCCAGGAAGTGCAAATGGAACAGGCCAGCATCTTGATGCACAGTCTGGCCAACAATTACCAGAGAGCAGAGAAGTAGCTACTCAGCAACGGCGGGAGGGTGAGAGCCGCCAGCCATGACTTGCTCACTCCACAAACAGTAAATTTGCATTAAGGGAAATAGTATTTCATCGATCTAAAGAGGGCCCTCACAAAAAACTAGGTGGTCTATGCAATAGAAAGACAGAAAGACTGAAATTGGTGCTATTGCTTTTGCTCAAGAGGTAGAAAACCTACAACAACCAGAATGCACTGCACCATACCAGACCAATAAACACTGCTGCTGGTGGTTGACATAATGCAAAATCTTATAGTCCACACATTGGCGGATGTAAACATAAACTAATGCTTTCTATTTGAGAACGTTCTTTATTATATCAGCCGCCATCCATTTGAGAGTACCCAAAAAGTTTGGTCAGGCTGAGCGCACTTATTGAGCACCTGAGTGGACACCATTTCTTTATTCCACTGTCTGCTGTAACCCTTCAACATTGCAGCTTCATGTGCATGTGACATAACCCATAGCTCCCATGGGATTAAAGTCATTGTCCCAGCCTTTATTTAATTGCCTTGCCCCTGACATGGAAGCCAGGTAGGAAATGCACCTCCAAGTAGCGGGCACTGCGTGCCCGATATAGCACTCAGCAGTGCCATCCAGTAATTAGGGCTCTAGGGAAACACTGCATGCAGCCCGATGATGATAATGGGCAGAAAACAGAGAGAGCCCACTCTGATACAGCAACATTTGCTAATTAGCACAAAACACAAGGTACAGCTGAGGCTGATGTGATTAGTTTAGGTATTTGGTCTTAAATTTGACCTGATGGTGGCGCTAGATGAAAAGTCAGGAGGTGACCAAAGTATAGAGGACCCCATTAATAAGTCCTAACACCAGGAAATCTATGAGCATTTCAGCACCTTCTGTTCCCTCAGTTAAAAATCAATGGGTTTTTTGAATGGGCTTTTGGTTGGAAGGTCTTTGGCTAACACAAGTTGAATAGACTTTCACGTTTTGTTCTACGACATAAATGACGTCAGCAAAAACTTCACTTGCAGACGTTGAAGCTTTTATGTGTCTTAAAAAAGGTAGTTGCTGACAAGTGGCCAAATGAAACTACACAATGTCATCAAGCCGATCATAGCTTTACAACTTAGTGGTGGCAACGCAACCATGGTGTAGCTTGTGTTAGCCTAGCAGTAGATTTTTACTTCCGGTGATTACATTTAGGCTTCAAAAATCATGAAAGTAGTCTTTATTTGTGGCTATTATCTTGCTGAACAAAACATTTACGTATCACAAACATCTGTTTGGCACAGAGCTTATTTTCTGCCAAAATCCAATGCAAAAATCCCCTTGGCTTTTTGACGAGGAAACTGGGGCAACAAAAGCTTCCGGGTTAGCCTACAGAAAAACATCCTCTCTGGAAATCTCTATTTACAATGAATCCTCTGGGGATCATGAATGTTTGCACCACATTTAATTGAAATTCATCTTGTAGTTAAGATTTTTCAGTCGAGGAAAAAGTGATGAAAAGCAGAGGAGGTAATAAGATGCAAGAAGGATAATTGAAATTCCACCATGCAGGGAGTCCCGGGGATTTCGTCTCCGGCCTGCATCCATCACAAAGTTGTCAAGAAGCAGGTGACATTAATTATAGATGCCTTCTGTGATGGCTGTTTGTTTAGCATGCCTGTAAAATTGGATCCTAGATTTGAAGAGGAATGGGTCAGCAAGGTCACACGTGAGCGCTGCACCGCTCTCCTTCCTGCTCGTGAGCCGGCACTCAAAGAATAATGAGAGGAGTGGGAAGACATAGAGGCAAGAGAGAGAGTGAGCGAGTGTGAGAGAGAGACAATACAAAAGGGGGATGTTGAATAAAACATAATTGAGAGAAAGAGACTGATGACTGGGGGAGATTTGTGCTCCAGTGCATGCAAACACAGTGCATGCTCCCATACTCTACATATAATATTGCACATGTACAAACACGTGACTCCTGGCAACAACTTTGGATTTCACCTCACACGACAATCACCCGGGAAATGAACAAAATCATTTACACCTCTATCTGCAGCTCTGCTTGTCACGGCAGTCTCTCCTTCCGCTCTCCTCACCCGAGGTGGGTCTCCCTGGACTGGGCAGTCCAGCTCCTGCCCCTGTCCAGCACCAGGGACCAGCTGGTCTAAGCAGGCTCTTATAATACCTCTGTTATTAGACTTGGGAAATGGAGACATTTAACACGGCTGCAGCTGAGACGAAAGCCCCACGGCCCTGTCTGCAAATTACATTGCTCTCACAAACAATCCCACTGAAATAAAGCCACTGAAGAGGGACTTTGGGTTTGGAGAGCGTAGCCTTGATGGCCTAGTTTCAGCAACTGTTATCATTGTGTGTTTGATAGTCCCCATACAAGAATCACAAAACACATCTGACATTAAAAATGCAACAACTCTAAAGGCTCATAATTCCTCCTGAATTAACTAAATGATCTAATAAATCTTTGAAATGTTATTTTTTATTTCAGATACATGCTATGACTGTTCTTCATTGTACTGAAAACTTCACAGCCTCTCTGCCCTCAGTTTCTCAAGAGTTTCCATATAATCCTCGTGTCCTCTATGATTTTCACTTGTCTGCTTTATGTAGCTGATGTGTGTAAAGCTCCAATCTGGTTGTTGGCTGTTTGCTGTTGTCTAGACTCATGTGTGTTTGTTTGCAGTTAAGCTTCTCCTATTGATCACAGCAGATAGTATCCCAGTTTGTTTGATCAGGCGTGTGCATCAGAGGAGTTCCTGATTCTGATTACACTGCTGAAGAAAATAACACTGATAGTCCTAAATCTTTCTGTTTTTTTTTTCAAATGCAGGTGTGTATTAATGTCTGCAGATATAAAAAGACACATCGACATGCTAAACACGGGCCAAAGATTAACAAGCAAATTCCAAACTACTGCTTTTTCCTCTGTGACCCCTAATGACACGTGACAAGTCTTGGCCTTTAGGTATCTTGGATTGTTCCATTGGGAGGATCTTTAGATGCCTGAAAATATTCACATTTCACATGTATAAGGCAAAAACATGAGAAAAGACATGAAAATAAGTACACCTTTTATCCTTTAAACTGTGACACCTCAGATCTATCTTCCCTTTGGTGGTTTTGATTCCTGGTTTAGGAACAAGAATTCACCCTGCTTCAAAAAGCCTAAAAAAATGGAGTCAGTGACATGGTTCAATACAACTTAGCATGTTGGGGCTTCAGGACACTTGAATTGCTTCGGTCAAGCAGTATGGACAGACAGGAGTATTATTATTTTGTTAATGTTTGAATCCTGGTCACCATTTGCTTCAATTGTTTGGGAGATAACTGTGATGCCTTTTCCCTGTGAAACTCCAGCAGTGTTTTGTGGACTATAAAACTTCACCTGGCTTTCCATCAGCATGAGGGTGAGAAGATAATGACTGAATTTTCAATTTTCGTTTAAATATTCTTTTAATATCATAAAATTACTTTTGATACTTAAGTACAGTATTTATCAGATACTTGATAGAAAAGCTAATAGTCAGGGCTGGCTCAGGCTTGCCATGTGCCAGCCCCTAGTTAGGCTGACATAGGCTTAGTCTGCCCGGGGACCTCCTATGATACACTGAGCTCCTCTCTGCTTCTCTGTCTCTCTTTATCTGCAAAAACTCATGTCCTATTACTAAAGTTCACTAACTCGGCTTCTTTTCCAGAGTGTTTGTGCTACCTTGTCTCGTTGTTTTATTGGATCATGGCTGCACCTGGTTTGTGGTCATGGTTGTGTTGATGCTGTGGTCCTGTCTATGGCTGCGCCTGTGTTGTGAGTCTTGGTTGCACAGATGCCGTGATCCTACTTGACACCAACGTCTACTGTCATTATTATTAGTCATGCCTCCACTATTAATATACAAATATGGTTGTTATTGCCGCATACATAAACGACAAAATTTGCAAGGTAATATTACATGCTATCATAAATTACATTTTTTGGAAGGGAGAGTTTTTTCTTAGTTGATGTGAGGGTCTAAGGACAGAAGAATGTCGTATGCTGTAAAGCCCACTGATGCAAACTGTGATTTGTGATAATCGGCTGTCAATAAAACTGACTTGACTTGAATTGACTTAATGACTTCTGCTCAAGTAATATTATAATAGGTGACTTTAGCTTTTACCAAAGTTATTTTCTGGTATGAAATCTATACTTTGACTCACGCATGGCTTTCAAGTACTTCATCCTCCACTGCTCATCTAAAGTCAGTCTTGCAGGCTCTTGGTAATGTGTCTATGTCCTGCAGGACAACATACTGTACTGCACAGGGACAGTCAGCTCTGTCTTACAGCGCCCTCTAATGGCCTCTTTATTCCATCACACTCACCACAGGCAGTAAACACTGTGCAGGCTTGGATGTGGTCATCATCCGTTATTTTAGATTGTTAGGCCCGATCCGTGCAGGAAGCTGCGGTGTGTAGCAAGACCAGCGGGCAGAGAGAGGGACCAGACCGGGCCGGTACCGTGAATTCAGTCCGGAGCGGTAGGTACCGAGCATCACTGCTGTTAATGTTGCTGTTTCGTACCGTTACTCTGTTGGACCCGCCCTGAAAACACACGGATATGTAAAATGTTAATATTCACATCTATGTTACATTGCAGCAGTTGGTGGAAGAGCAGCATCCTGTATGTTTCTGCAGCACATTAAGATGCGTTTCACTTTTTCTGGCTCCTTCTGTGTTTTGTAACATTACATGAGCTAAATGCTACCAGGCTGCTAAAAAGCTACGCACACGCACAGTGGAGACTCTCTGAGATCAAATAAACACAATGTTCTCTGCTGAGGTGACTATCAGTGATATACACACTTATTATTGTGTATTGTTTAGAAGAATCTTTCATTCAGTATTTGTTTACAATGTGTAAACAGAAAATAAGGCCCACTAACATGGCAGCAGTGCAACAATGACTCAGTGATGATAAAACAGTATGAGGTCATTTACTGGATGCTCATAAATTATTAAACAAACAAAACATGAGAATAATGGTGTAAGGTTTTAGTTTAAATGGCATTCACAACAGACATTACAAAATTAGAATAAATATGTTTTAATAAATTCTTCTTATAGTCTAATTTACTAAATGCAAACTCTCTTGCAACAAAACAACAGGTTTTTAAAGGTACAATAATTCTTTATACATGGTCTTAACTCTGCCGTAATTGGTGCAATAATTCAAATACAGCAATAGCCTTTGCAGTTATCAACTGTGAAATGTTCCTCCCACTGTTGAATGTGTATTTAACATATTTTGCACATACATTCCTATTTCTGCATATATTGTGTTGTACTTTATAGCATTATACACATATTTTATATTTCTAACGCTACATACTAGTTTTATACATTGTTATGTAGCATATAATGGCATATAGTTTTATATTTTTTACTCACTTTGCATACTTAGTGCATTATACATATTTATATTTTTTATACTTTGCACAAGTATAACTCTGTAGAATATTTATATTTATATTTTTTTTACATACCTTGTATTTTATTTCTAGTTTTATAATTCTCTATGCTTTACATTAGAGCAACTGTAATCACTCACAAATTCCCCCTGGGGATCAGCAAGGTATTTCTGATTTTGATTCTAATTGATCAGACTAGTCTTTACAATTGCTTACATAGTTATGTTACTTTGATCCACGCATAACTGTGAAGTACACCTTTGCATTTTTAGTTGAGTATATCACATGAACATTTTATTTTGTAATCTGCAAAGTGCTGAAACTGTTTAAACATGTGTAAAAAGTCATATTTCCATGCCTTTTTTAAAATAAAGTAAGTATAGGTGCCAAATTAATGCTGTGAATGTATATAAATGCTCAGTCCACACAAAAACACATACAGTCTATATTCAAAAACGAATTATTATTACTTACTTATTAACAGTTATTAGTTATAATTGTTTTTTTTTTTTTTAACTAAAATTCATTGCTAATAGATCTGTCCCATTATTTCAACAGTATTGTTACAAGAAGGATCTCTCTATTATTTATGAATGACCAGACCATATTTGTGTATATTATTGATGTGCCATCATCGTCTTCTAAAACATTAATGAACCCTGGGCAGACCTAACACTTTACCAGGCTTCTACGTCTCATTGTCTCTCTCTGATTTATCCTGTGCATCATGTCTGTAATCACCTCGTCTCGTTTGTAGGAGGACACATTGATCCCCGCTGCACTGATAACTCAACTCAGATCACGCTTCAGTGTCACCATGCACTCCTGGACCACATTTGCCACTCTGCTGTGTCTGCTGGCAGGGGCCATGACAGCCGTTCAGACCCCCCAGACAGGTGAGAGCCAGATGGGTCTGCAGAGCTCGAGGATGCCGTAGTCTGAGCTCTAGAGAGAGGAAAGAAAAGAGTATTATCAAAATGAGGTCAAGTTGGCAGAATGCTGAGTACATGAAATGTCAGAGTCTCTCTGCTGTGTTTTTAAGGGTTTCAGGGTGGTGGTTTTGTAAAATACCAGCTTTAGCCTCAGTGGATGAGATGCTGCATATATTGATTAGTTTAGTTTTGTTTATTGGTTGCAGATTTGTTTATTTCTGCCCTATTTCAAAGCACAGCCTTTTCTTAGGAATCGTCTTTGTAATGATAACAGCCTTTTTTATTTAGTCATCATCATCTAATGTAGGACTGCGATTAATGATTATTTTCATTGGCTGTGTTCAAAATTCCATTAGCATGTACAAAACCTTATCATGAAACCAATAGTAATTAAACTGCATGCCGAAATATTACAGTATGCAAACACAGGACATTATTCTGGCATAAATATTCTGCAATGCAGAGTGGTAGATCACAACATTCACAACAGACAATATAAGACAGCTCTGTAATGTCAATAACACTTCCATTTAAGTATAAGTGTTAGATCTCACTTTACAAGGTGTGATGCATTTTTAAAATGATTTTTAAAGTGCCGGAAAAGCTGAGGTTGGCCTTTAGTGGCAAGGATTGCAGATTGCAACCAGCTGAAACGTCTCCTGTGCGCCAATCATGAACTCTTGGTTAGAATTTCCTGTTTTCAGTGTTCTAGAGGATTTTAACAGGAGACAAATCATTTGCAGAGATCTCTTCGTCTCCATATTTCATCTCTCCCATTAATTAGAAGAGTTTCATGTTACAAATCAGTGCTTTTCTGACGATGTTTGGCTTCTCTCTGAGAGGCTGCTAACTACGGTGGCCGTTGCAAAAAGACAAATGGCCCTTTCAAGAGCCAGTGTTTGGTTTGATTATTCTGGGCTACTGTAGAAACATGGCGTTGCAACATGGCGGTGGACGAAGACCTGCTTCCAATGTGGATGTAAACTGCTCATTCTAAGGTGATGAAAACACAACTAGTCTTATTTTCAGTTGATTATGCACTAAAGAAAGCATAGTTATTATATTATATTATATTATATTTCTGTCAATATAGCCCTTTAAATCCTACACACTGGACCTTTAAGAAATTATTACTATCCAAACAGCTGATTATTTTTCTGTCAACTAATAGCTACTATTTTATTATCTCTCAAAAAAAGGTACGTGCTAATCACACAAGACCCGCAGTGCTTCACAATGAGACTTTTTCTGTTCCTCTAGTGTTCTTGGACAAGCAGCAGGCGAGCTTGGTGATCTCCCGTCAGAAGAGGAACGTTGGAGGCAGTAACCCGGCTCAGCCTTCCAGCTTAGAGCAGGTTTGCATGGAGAAAGTGTGCAACTATGAGCAGGCCAGAGAGGTCTTCCAGGACTCGTATCGTACGGTGAGCTCAAGAACCCCCTCCTCTGTGCCTCTTCTTTGCTTTGTCTATATCTCTAACTGCATCTATGTCATGAACGCCCTGTGTGAATGACTCACTTATCACTGATATTTTCTCCTGCAGGATATTTTCTGGTCTGTCTACATTGGTAGGTGCTGCACTGAATTACCTTTCAAACACTGCACAGTCATTAGCAGTACATTACATCTTCTCACAGACTTTCTGTCTGTGTGTAGATGGAGACCAGTGTGCAGAGAACCCCTGCAAGAATGGAGCCATGTGTTCAGACAGCGTTGGAGGCTATGACTGCGTCTGTAAGTCGGGTTTCACAGGAGTCCACTGTGAAAAAGGTGAGAAGGTGTTGGCAGGTTGTGTGTGATCTTCATCATTAATTCACTTCTCATTTGGTGTGTGAGCACTGCAACCTTCTCCTTCTGTATCCACGATGCAGACGAGACTCTCTGCACGCTGGAAAAGGACAAGGGCTGCTCCCAGTTCTGTAAACCAGGCTACACGTCCTATGAGTGCTCCTGTGCCCTCGGATGGAAGCTGAGCCGCACAGACAGGAATAAGTGCGAGCCCGCAGGTATGCCAGTATTTCAGTCCAGCTGAAATTAAAATGCTAAAGTTATTTATTATCATATGTACAGCAATTACGGAGAAGCAGTCATTGGAACTTTCAGGCTCCTTCTAACAATGGTCGTACAAATACGTATAGAATGGAAATCAAGCAAAAATGAAACTTGCTGACAAAGTATTTATTATAACATATACTAAATATAAAATATTATGTATTCGGTAGACAGATGTACAGTACTTGTAAAAATGAATGAACTGTATGTCAGCAGCATTATTGTAAATCTGTATGAGTAACTTGTTTCCATACGGCCAATCAAATTCTTGCAAGTACATCAGCTTTTTATCATAGGCAGGGCAGGCCGTCTCACCGAGCAAGACAGCAACCCACTACGCAAAACAAAAACCACAGACTACATTAGCTTTCTTTCTCATTTTAAAAAGTTGAGGCAATTTTTGACTGCAAAGAAGGTTGATTAAATTTTTTTTTTTTGGAGAATTGATGTTATTGATGTATTTATAATCATCTCACATTCTCCTTTCAGTCTCGTATCCCTGTGGTAAAGTGAGCAGTCTGACTCAGTGGGAAAGCCGACTGTCCAGCAACACTCGCAGCAACTTTGAAGGACTTACCTGTAATTTATCCGAGTGTCCCTGGCAGGTAGAAACACTCACACTGTGACTCATTACTGATCACAGTAAACCAGCATCTTATTTCTGCATGTCATTATGTTGTTTGCAGGCTCTTCTGAAGAATTCAGATTCCACAGGTTTCTGTAGTGGCATCATTCTGAAGGAGAACCTGGTTTTGACTACAGCTCAGTGTGCCAGCAAATACCGCTCCTTCAAGGTGACTGTCGGTAAGTATAAAAACACAATCAGTCCTCCACCGCTTATATTTCTGAGCTCCAAAATATTTTAGACTGAGCTGCACTAAAACCAAATCACAGTAGACATTTAAAAAGTATATATCTAACATATCAGGAGGTTTTTACCGGGAGCCAAATCATCCGCAGAAGTCTCCTCCTCTCCATAATAAATGGAGCAGGTGATTAAAACAGTAAAAACACTGAATAAAGCAGTCTCATGTCACAAATCTGTGTTTTTTCTATGCTGTTTGGAGATGTAGCTGACGGCCCGTTCATCCAGCGCCTGCTATGTGTGCGCACTTTCTTTTAACCAGTAGAAACTTCATCCGGTTAGGATTTCTGTAGTTTTAATTGTTCAGAAGATTTTTACCAGAAGCCAAATTATACACAGAGGTATTTTCTTCTTCAAAACAAATGGAACCTGTGATTTAAACTGGTAAAACACTGAATAATGCTGTTTTACATTAAAAAAACAAGTTACAGTGGCTGATGAGAAAATGTAAATGGCCCTATCTAGAGCAAGTGTTTGGATTGTCTGTTGTGAACTATTATAGAAACATGACTGTGCAACATGATGGACTCACTGGACAAGGACCCGCTTCCTATGTAAATATAAACAACTCATTAGACACTAAAAACATACTTATTATACTATATTCAATGTCTTTCAATAAATCTCCCTAACTCCCACACAAGGGAAGTTTAAATGCCCTGTTTCCTCCAACCATCAGTTCAAAAATATTCAGTTTCCTACAGATAAGCTTAAAATTTTCACTTTTGATAGGCTGCAAACATAAAATGTTTGGCATTTTTGCCTAAAAAAATGACTAACAACTATTTGATTATTAAAAATGGTTGTTGTGGATTAGCTAGTTGATCGAGCAACCATTGTAGCTCGACATGTCTGTATGTGTGCAACCCCATAATACTGAATGTCTTCTTACCTGCACCTCCTCAGGCACCCGCACCACCAACTCTGGTGTTGGAGGGGGCACGCTGTACGCAAAAATAGTTCACATTCACCCGCGCTACGTGGCAGAACGGTCGGAAAATGACCTGGCTGTGATTGAGCTCCAGGGCCGCATCAGCTTTAGGCAGGACGTGATTGCTGCCTGTGTGCCAGAAAAAGACTTTGCCGAAAGTGTCCTAATGTCCGGAGACTTACCGGCCATTGTCACTGGCTGGAAAGAATCTGCTGCTCTATCTGATTTCCAGGGCCCGCTAACCCTTAACCAACTGGCGTACAACAGCCTGCCTCAGTGTGTGGACACTCACTCCAACCTGATGACCAATAAAATGGGCTGCACCACTCCCCGCACCAACGCCGACTGCACCATGAGCTCCGGCAGCCCCCTGCTCACCCTGTACAGGGAGGTGTTCTACCTCACTGGGGTGATCAGTCGGCCCCAAGAGGCTGACTGCAGCAAAGGCTACGTCTTCCAGAAAGTGTCGCGCCACCTCGGATGGCTGCGGTCTCTCATGGGTTCACGTTAGATGGGCTAGTCAGGGAGAGCATGGAGGTTATTAGTAATGGAAAAAATATTATAATGCAGGTAAATATAAATAAATACTTTAAAACAGGGAATCTGATGAACATTTTCATGGATCACCTGTAGCCCAAACTTTGTTTTGTCTTTGTGTCTTTTAATAATATCCATCTCCTGTAGGAAAACTATACCAACCATATAGTCTCATTTTAGGCTTCTGATCCGTCTGCGTGGACTTCCTCATTTATCCACATGGTGGCTCTCTGTTAACATAAACAGAGAAGCACTTTCTGTATGAATCAACTAACCAGATGGTGAAAAGCAGCAAGAAATACAATGGATTATTCAGCATGTGTTTTGTGACGTCGACATACCTTTTATTAACCTTTCATGTGATGATACTTTAAGCGACTACTGTACTGGCTGACATGCACCTTGTAACACTCCAGGTAATCACTGTTCTATGAATGTAATAAACCCTACCAAAACACCTGATGTCAGCTTTGTCATTGTTTCAGGATGATGTAAAAAGTAGTAGTTCTGGAAGATGCTGAGGACAAACCTATTCTTCTTCCTTTTTTTATTTTTTATTTTTAACTTAAAGTCAATATCTGAGCATTCGGAAATACAATATGAGTGACTGTCACAGTAGATATAATTAGATGTTAAAAGTTTTTAGCAATTTGAAGACATAATCAGACTGTAACAATATTAAACAATAAATAAACATTGATATAATTATCTAAAATGATCAAAAATAATATTTAAGAAGACTTACCACAGCATGGTAACCAGTCTGCCAACCAGTAAAGTTATGGTTTACATCCATGTCAGTCAAGTCATAATGTAGCCATGAAAATAGGCAGTGCTTCAGATATGGATGTTGCCGCAAAGATCAAAAATTCTGAAATGTTGATGCTGTACACACATCCTTCCCTAGCAGCACAGAGGATCTATACACCCAACATAGTTTCAAGATAAATGCCACCAATTCAGTATCTGACCAAGTGTCTCTCTTTATGGTTATGAGTTATGGTGTTGAATAACGGCCAGAGAAGTTTTTTTGCAGAACGTTATGACGTCACAATGAATTTGACCCTTTGGATATAAAATATCATCTCATTATCATTTTACTCAATTAGTCATTTGTGAGAAATTCTGTCAGAAATCTGACAAAAGCATATGAATATTTGAATTCTGGCCAAAATCAGGTTTTGTGACACTTTTGGGATGGTTGCTTTTGATATGTAACAGATTACAGATTATTAATTGCACTATTAAAATATTAATAAGTCATGTAACTACTTTAATCATGTAACTACTTTAACTACTTTTCTACTTATTACATTTGTTTCATAGAACACTTTTTGAACAAATGTTTTTAACTGGGGAGTAAGGCTGACAAATGACTGGAAATAAGCTATGCCGAAAGAAGACTAAAAGATGCAAAGCAACAGAGTGAATGTTATATCGTACTCATATGTTTTTAACAGAAAATAATATAACTAACTAACTAACTAACTAATAATAACTAACTGATTACATTACGTGTATTTCCTTTTTCCTTTTTAAAATTATATTCATTCTTGAATCTAAGTACATGTTTGCGCCAAATTTAAGGAAATTCCCTCAAAACATCTGATATTGAATTAGATATTGAATTAATGACAATGAAACGGATTGAAGGACAACCTGAAAACATAGTGTAGCAGAGACAGAAAAAACCAAAAAAAACCAAAAAGCCTCTTCCATAACCTCAAATATCACTACTGCATCCCTGATATAAAATGTGTGGACAACTGTCGCACTAAGAAACATTTTATCGGTAGTAAAATAAAACATATGCAATGTAGAGGAAACAAGACTACAGTCATGTAAGTGGCTCTCAGGCTGCACTGAGGCACAGTGGTGCTCTGAACTACTTTTGAGTAGGCTTGAGTAGGGTCCCTGCACTAAATGCAGCTAGAGCCAAGTGAGTGACTGCTTATTTTACTGGAGCACCAGTATACACATCAGGGTCTCAAAGACTAAAAGAAAAAGAGGAACAGGAAAGATAGCAAACTGACTTTGTGCATGAAAGCGACATGGATCAAGGGAGAAGGGCAGGGGGCCCACAGAGACTGCTTATGCATAGGGCCCTAAATTTGGTGCTGCGCCCCTGGCCGCTCACATACAGATGACAACAAAATTAGTAATGAAACAGTAGGAGTAAAAAACAAGAGCAAGCACATTTGAAATGACTTGAAGTCATGAAAAGAAGTGATTTTAAGACTCGCTCAAGGCAGTTTTACTTTTCTGATGATGAATTAAATTAAAAGGCTCCTCTATTTCTATTTATACAACCTTTCAAGCACAGATAAGAAAGCATCAAATCTGCAGCTCTCATATACAACTGTAGTGTCAAATGTAGCTCTGAAAATCTATCTGAACTAGTTGTATATTCCTTTTTTGTCCCAGACAATATTAGCTCGCCTTCACTGTCACATACCCCCGTGTTGTCTGGCAATATTTTCCCACAGACACTCGCCCTCTGCAGTCTTCTCACAGCCTCCCTGGTGAACAAGGCCAGCACCGTGTCATGCAGGCAGAGAAAAGGAGAGGCAGAAGAATGGGCAAGAGGGAGCGAGAGTAAGAGACGCCACATAACAAAAAACCTGGCCTGCCACTTCTGATCGGGCGCTTGAAAAGGACAGCTCTGAAAGCTGGGGCCCACGTTGGCTGTTGCCATGGTACTCACCTAGGAGATGGCTCCTTGCTCCCAAAAATGGCTCTGCTCCTTTACTGGGCCGTCCAGTGGAGATTAATTTGAGTGGAGCTCCTTCCTTCCTGAGTCTGGTCCTGCTCTCTGGTCCTGCCAGCTCCATTTATATGCTCAACCCTACGTATACACAGAGACGCACATAAACACACACGCAGGAAGGTAGAAGCTTATCTTTAAAGTATTTCACCGCTGGAAAGATGGCTTTTTAATAAAACTAGGATGTCCATACATAGAACGACACCTAATTTAGGTGTTATGTGACTACAGAGAACAGAAAAAAGGGCCCTTTTAGTGAGGTAGAAAACCTACAACTACCAGAATCCACTGCGCCACAAGGAACCAATAAATACTTCCACTGGTGGGTGACATAATGCAAACTAGTACATGTGAAACAATGGTGCTGGCTTGCAAGAAACAATCTCATATTATCATTATTTTAAGAAATAGACATGCTCAGAGCAGCTGGTGACTGAACACAGGGAAATAGAGATCCATGTGGGTAAATAAGACCCTTTGAAAGAAGAGAAAACCCGGGCCATGCTAGCTGGTCGAGAAGCTCCGCCTACAACATGGTCAGCTCAAAGGTCATTTCCGGATAAGCCAGGGACAGTTTAACAATCTGCTGTATATCGCCAGGCGTAATTACTGTTGGAAAACAGTAGTTGAGACAATAATTTATTCAGTTGTTTTGTAGCTTGCCTAGGGTGACACTAACTTAAGGGCACACATAAGCAGCTTTAAAATAAGCTAATATTGGCAGTTTCAACACATCGCTGTATTTTTGTACCAATGCAAAATTGCATCTTCACAACATGTCCAGTTCAACTTTGGTGAACTTTGACCGCCCAAGTCGTAGCCTAAACCAATAGCAACAAGTATGTGTGGGGGATACATTTATTGCTGCCGGGTCAAAACATCTGGTATTGTATGATATTATCCATGAAAAATACAAACTGCCACGGTGATGAAATGCTGCCTGGCTGGTAGTCAGCTGGGAGAATGCAACAATAACATAATATTTCACCCATAGACTGTATATTCAGATGGATTGCAAAACAGCAAAACTGAAGCCCAAACATCGCAGTTAAACTGTAGAAGAATCTTGGTTTAAATTAGATCAGCGCTGCTAAATTTTACCATTTGATCTCAGTTTCTAAAAAACATTTTCAGCAAGAATTAGCACTACCTAGTTTTAACTCGTATTTCAGCCACAGTGGCAGCATGGGTAGCAGGAAGTACGCAAATGCGAAGGTACAGTCTGTAGTTTGAGTAACAGCCTGATAGCCAGCCAAAATCCAACGCATCATGTGTTTTGTAACACTTTGCGTCATCCAGCAGAGTTTACCGCAGGAAGGAGGGATATCCAGGCACTGGTAAGATGCAGGGAAGTCTACCACAGTTCATTAATACAAACTGTCCACATTGTTTTGGTACAAAGCTGGTTGAAATTTGGCAGAGTGTCCCTTTAAACTTGCTCTGAGCTGCTGAGCTGTTTTAGTTCATTTAAGTCTTCTTTAATGTATCACTTAAAAATTCAACAATAACTGTATCGGTTGGATTCTATTCCCTGAATCAAACCTAAAATCTGAGCAAACGTGGAGACCAAGACATAATGTGGATGCTGAGGGGGAAAAAAAAAGCAAGACGGGAAGAAAAAGGGCAGAGTGAAAGATGTGTGACAGGCCGGGAAAGCGAAGAGAAGATGAGATGGAAAGTGGCTTGTAGATGATGAGCAGGGACAGACCAAGAGATTGGGGATTTGCAATGCTGACACAGAAAAGAAGTCGTTGTGTGGACAGATTGATGGACCTTCACTATATTAGACAGGAATGAAAAGACCCTGTAGTGAAACATTAGTGAGGCCATTAAGCACTCAATGCATAACCTTTCTCTCTACACAAATGACGCTGGTCAAGATTGCTGCAAATAGTTGAATTTTATGACGATGTGTCGAGCATGTGGGTACATCTGGCCAGTGTCCCACTAAATCAATAATCCTTTACCCTCCCCAAAACCAAAAATTAGTGTGGGGGAGACATCAAATGACAGACTTTGAAAAGGATTATCTGTCTGTGTGGTGTCTGATTCCACGCAGGGGGTTAGCAGTTTGTCTGAGCGTGGAAGGCAGATTGAGTTAAAGTCTCGTGCAATGTGTGCAACGAGCACTCTGCTATCTGTGAAGGCACGCCTGTGATTTTGTGCAATAATCCCCCTTTACCAAAACCCATGTCCCCAATCTCGTCTCCCCCATCAGGAAGCAACAGACATGGGGCTGTGCAGTCACCCCACCCCGTCTCAAACTGTGCCCAACGCCAGACAGAGCAGCTTCCACTTGGTTGGGTAATTGTGCAGGAGGGGGGAGGTAACACAGGACCTCGAGAGGTTAGGGCCTGGACTGGGATGAAGTGGCTGCAGGAGAAAGAGAGAGACAGGCTGTGGACTTTTATATAACTCAGCTGTAGTCGAATTTCCCCCTCATATTAATTGTTTAACAAGGTGCCAATTATACAGAGCGAGTTTTGCAACTTGCAAGGTGCACCGGACTGCCTTTTTTAGGAGACCAGCAATTCACCTTTCCTTAGCTTGACCACTATTTTGCTGTGATGTAAACTTATACATCTGTATCTTCAAATCTGCAATAAAAAACAGACAGGCTAGAGCACTTGGTGACTGGAAACAGGAAAACAGAGATCCATGTGGGTAGACCTTCAAAAAGAGGAGAAAACACAGGGAGTACCAATAACTGAGTTTCGCTTGGATCATGGTCGGTTCAGGGCTTATTTAAGGACAAGTTGAGGACATTTTGATAACGTGCTGTCAATCGCCGGGCCTGGTTACAGTAGGTAAAAGATTAGAAAGTACACAAGACAACAATTTGATCAGATGTTTTGCAGATTGCCTAGGGTGATGTTGAAAGTGAGCCAATATTAGCTTAAGTGTACATTAACATGGGCGAAATTAAAACCAGCAAATAGTTCATCCCGTTCAGTTCAATACAAGCTTAGGAGTAAATAAATTCGATTCAAGTAGTAAAGCAAATTTGCATATCCACACCAGATGGAGTTCGGCTTTGGTGAAGTTTGTCGCAGCCTCAATCAATATCAACACGTTTGTGTGGAGGCGATTTTGACTGTTGCTGTGTCTAACCAGCTGATATTGTATGATATTAGTAGGGATGCATGATAATATCATTGGTATCATAAGATATTGGCTTTAAAATGAGATATCAGAATCGGTCAACATGCTAATTTCTGTCGATATATGTATATGTATTTCTTTTTGATTGACAAAGTGAACATGTAAAAAACATCAACCCCAAGTTGAAGTATTTTTCTTATTTTGCACAATGAATGAATATTACATACACTGAAAAGAATTGTCTTTCATGTGTCCATCTGCTGGTAGGCCATCATGATACGAGTATATGTAATATAATGTTAATTCCACTACAGAAGAGGCTTGATGATCACTAAAATTAGTTTGAAGAAAAAGTGGATGTGGATATCTCGATATCCGTATCTGTTATCAGCCAAATGAGTTGTTATATATTGGCATATTGGATATCGGCTAGAAATCCAATATTGTGCATCCTGAGATATTAGCTATGAGAATTACAAACTCCCACAATGGAGAGATACCACCTGCTGGAAGTAAGTCGGGAGACTGACTACAGTATTTCACCTCCATGTGTGCTAATTGTATATATGGAAGTGACAATAAGCTGATTCGGATTCTGACTTGGAATAAATGGGAAATGCAACAATAACAACATATCTCACCCATAGACTGTATATAAAGATGGATGACACAACAGCTTCCCCAAAGTGAAGCCACTCACACAGGCCTCATCTCAAAGGCCTCCTGGTGGGAAACTGACCAGTGTATGAATGTGTGTGTGAATGGATGAATGGTGCTTGTGTTGTAAGGTGTTTTGAGTGGTCACTTAAATGCCAGAAAAGCAATAGATGAATGCAGTAAATTTAGTTTTGCTGGTATTAGGTCAAAAATCAAAAGTATTGGACAAATTTAAATTTGACCTAGATGAAAGGTTAAGGGATCAAAGTGATTAATTTACAATTAATCCTGAAGGGGACCAAAATGTCTGTGCCAAATTTCATGGTAATACATCCCAGAGCTGTTGAGATATTTCACTTTAAACCACAAATATTAACCTCTTGATGGCTCTAGAGTAAAATAGTTCACCAAAGACAATAGGATTCATCCAACGGGGAGCATGAATTGTGGCAATCCATGTTACAGTTGTTCAGATATTTCAACATTAGACCAAACTGTTGAACTAACCAACAAACCATATATATTTTCATCCAAAGAGCTTCATTGCTAGAATCAACCAACCTCATGCTCATATTAAAGGTCATCTGAATGACTTAAAAATGACCTATGTAAAGATTTTCACGTTCTGTATCTGGAGGACAGGACAAATACACACACAGCAGTCGTATCAAAGACCACCACATGGATCGTAGTGTGTTTTCATTTGTCTGCGCTCTTAGTTATACAGACAAATGGACGTCTCTCTTGCTAAATAAAAATATCACTTCATATGAGCTCTGAAGGCTCTCCTGCATCCCACTTTCATCTTTTCTGCAATAGACGACATTTCTGCTAATAACAAAAAGTCACACAATCCTTTTTCCACCTCTGTCCTTGAGACAGGCTTTAAAAACAATACGCCTTTCAGTGCATGGACACGGTGACTGGATGTTAGAGGAGGAAGGTAAATCCTGGAGCTGCCTTTATTCCACTGACCTCACCCTGACCTTCTGAGGGTTAAATCCTGTTTAGGGCCATTGAGAAACCTGAGGAGCTGACAGAGGCTCACTGAATGAAAACAAGTGTGCTATGGTCCATGCGGTGGTCTTAGAAGTGGTCAGATAAGACCCATGTGTGCATGTGTCCTCCATATACAGAACTTGTAAATTTTATTTTTCACTCCAATGACCTTTAATTTCTATACTTCTTTCTGCAGGGCTATGCCCCTTCAAAAGGTCATGACCTCTGCAGGTTTTCCATATTCTGAAAGGCCAGCAACAGGCGGAGGATTTAAGACACTGATGACCAGATGAGGTCAGGATAATCCCACTGAACATACTACCTGAAATACCTCAGTGACCAAGTCAGCATATTTCACTACACAGCACCGGCAAATCAAATTAAACATTTAGCTAACTTGCACATTTACAGCAGTGCTTATTATTCTGCACTGTCCCTGTTATATAAGCCAACATATAAATACATCTCAAAAAAACATGGGCAACATAAGTGAGTGTGTGTCGTAAAGGGTACCTATCCAATCTAGACCCTATTTTCCCATGTTTTTGTATCTAAAGGCCGATATACTCTGTTCGATTTTAGGCTTTCCCAGAAGAAAGATGACAATTGTGAGAGAAACATGGTGGTAACTTTGGTCGTGGTCCTACGTCGCACAGTGAGAGAGGATCTGGGATGGCTGTTGTGCGATCAAAGACAGCTTGGGATAAAATTCTGACAGTGTCAAAATATCGAGATGACCATCTAACTGTGTGACTGCTGTTATGATCTACATCTACGAACCAACCAACACAAATGAGGCATGAACTGACACACTGATTAGCAAGATTAGTGAATGCTAAATGCTAGTTGATGGTAATAGTCACTTCGAGCTCTCATTGCATGCCATGTTTCACATCGTCCACCTCTGAGATACATTGTTGTCAAGTTATAATGTTTGTCTGGAAACGAAGTGCTCTTTAAAATTAGACTTTCTTCCGGCTGGTTTTGGACACCTGCATCCTGCAATAGTTATTACATCCTGCAAGGTCACTGGCTTTCATCCTGATGCTTGTCACTGGAAACAGATGCAGCATACGGCCCCGTATGTCGGCCACCCTGCCGTCACTTTTGTGATTCATTGTGTTTGAGCCGAGCAGGGTCTTAACAAGGTAAGGCAACCTCGGGGGTGGGGTGGGGGGTTGGATGTGTAAGCAGGGGAAGGATGAGAGAGAGGAAAGAAGGAACAGAAACACAGATAAAACATGGAGAGAGGTGGTTGACACTGAAGAATAAAGACAGAGACATAAAAAAGTTCCTTTACATACAGTACATCATATACAAGTATAGTGCATAAGCCAAAGCAAACATGACAGACAGTGGCTTTGACACTGTTGTTCCTGTCCACATGACACCTTAAGAGCATGTGCTCTCTTCATTAAAGGACAATAACTCACCAGGCAGAGCCAAACTTAGTCTACAGCCTGTCTGTAAAGCTATATTAGTCAGCGACTGATCCCCACACATGATCATCACACTGACACAGAGACAACTTGTCACCCCCTAAAAATATTGAAGCAGAAGTTCTTCACTGGCTGCTTTTATCTGATATTAACACTATGCGAACACGGGCACATGCAGTGGGACAATCTGTTGCAATGTCGCTGCTTTGCCAGAGAGCTCTATAAATGTGAAGATTATTTACAAAAAACAGGAGTGGTTCAGCATCCAAAACACGTTTTAGCTCGCAGGCAAGTTAGTTAAGCTCGAATTATTCAGGAAGTCAAACAAACAAGACAGTTCATTCACACAAAACCTGGCATGACGCTCAAAGTCACACTAATTCCAGCAATCACAGAATCAGAGAGGAGCTAACAAAAACTCTGTGTTTCGCAGTTCATCTCAGTATCATGGTGACTAAACTACAGAGAAACCAATTTTGCCACTTCACAGTTAGGAGCTTCTGAAGGCCTGTGACCTGGCGTCATGGCTATTATTATCTTCAAAGTCAACAAAGAATAATTGAAGTATTTATCAAAAAAATGCAATACTTTATTCAATATGTATGCATGTGTTAAATATATAGTATGTCTAAACAGTATGTACAAAGGGGGTTGGAAAAATTTTGGGAAACACAGTCTTGCTTTCTTGTTGAGAGTTAGAAGATCAATGCCACTCTAACGTTTGCGTGGTGAATAGCTATTTCAGCAGCTTAGCGTAAAGATTGGAAGCTGGGGGAAACAGCCAGCTGATCGCTCCAAGTTTGTTTGAGTTACAGGGTAGATATCTGATCTGTCAATCCGCTAATGGATGAGATCAGAAGCTGCTTCAGAGGTAAGTAGAGGCAAACTTTTAGACAAGCACAATTACAGGTTAAGTTTCACTTTCACTGTGTCTGGTGTTCTGCTGCTCCGTCTGTGCCCAGAGTAGGCTCTGCACTCCAAAAGTGGTGAAATGAATATTGGTTTTATATATATATATATATATTTGTATCAATGAATATAAATATAAATAAATATAAATATATATATATATACCCCTGTGCAGTGTCCTTAATGTTACTATAATGTTGCTGGGGATACAGTGAGATGCACCAGGCTATTCACTAACACAAGTTAAACTCATCCATGTCTTTATAAGATGCTCATAGCAACAGATGTAGGATGAAAGTCCACTTAGGGTGGGCAGGAGTGGAGGTGGTGCAGCAAGCACTGGACTTTGACCTAGGATATTGGTGTTTAAGATCAACAAACAACAACATAAGCTGCAGTGTTTTACAGCTTGAAGTCTGAAGTTCCTCCTCAAAGCGATTACTTTTACATATGTCCACCTCATTAGTTGAAACTTTGGCCACATTTAAGATTAACATCTAACATTGTAACATTATATAATCAGGAAAATCACATTTCCCCTTTAAATAGCTTGTTCTCCTACTCCTGTGAAGTGATGTTCTTTCAAATCCATTTATTGCGATTACTTATGTGATCCTTTTCAGCACACAATCTGTCACTGCTGATAACCACTATGATGAGAAAAAGGATGGTATTGATGATATACTGCCTTAGTCTGTCTGCTGATAAAATGCGAGAGCCATTAATCTCCTTAGTCGTCCTGTTTCGAGGAGTGACCCCTCCCCTCCTCCTCCTTCTCTTCCACCCCCTCTTCCCATGCTGTCACTCTCTCAGCCTGCACCTGTCAGATTAGTCTCACATCCTCAGCTGCCACTCCATATGATACGCCTCCTTACTGCCCAGAGCCCGCATGTCATCTCACTTTGCATGTATTTAAGCGTGTGAAAGGGAAACTGGGGGGAAAAAAGCAATGAGAGAGCAAATCCCATGCAGGATGTGAGTGTGACTGGTTGTTGGTTCCAATTGTACCCCTCATATTGCAGCAGTATTTGTTTTTTTTTTTACCATTAAGATGTAAGACATAAAAAAAAAAAATAAATAAATAAAAAAATCACATTTAATTTTATCTGCATCAAGTAGCAGGAGATATGATGGGGATTGTGAGTATCAATAGATGGAAAAGAAATTTCTCAAGTCTCTCACAGTGACTTTTTCGTTGATGAATAATCACATTTTGTAAATGTCTCTTGTTTATGAACGTCATATTATTCCCTGCTTTATCCCTATTTGATTTATGGTATTGTTTGGGCAAATTCATACCCCTCTAATTATCATACATTTTATTTGCTGCAAAAACGATTTGTAGGACTGGCAACTCTCTCATTCTCTAATGAGGCTGATGTTCCACTTTTCAGGAAACTGAACATTTTCTCAGTATATTACATAAATATTTATCAGATATGTGCGTTTATATATAAATGTGTGTTCTTACCGTTTTTCTGTAGCATCATCCTTTAGCCATTTCTTTAAATCAAATTTTAAAAATTAATTCATGTAATATTAGACAGGTCGATCAACTTCCACCTTCTGTGTTACAAAACAAAACATGGTTGTTTTCTCAGACGTCGCGGTGTACTTTCCCTAATCATGAAGTCAGGACTTAACATGCACTTTGCACCTGATGTGCACTTACTTGATCTTTTTTTCCCTTTTACTGTGAAAATTGCTGTGATATTTTGGCACTCTAGTATTCTTTTATTTGTATTTCTTGCTTGGGGATATGCTCCATTTTATTCTATTCTGTTGGAATGATAAAGTACTCATTATTAAGAGCTCATTATCTGTAGAGACTTTTAAAAGGAAATTATCATTACAATTAATTCATGATGTTAATTCATTTCTGTGTGAGCATATATCTTTTCTTTTTCTTTGTGCATGTGCTCTATGTATATCTTGGTTTTTATTGGGCTACTTTCTCTGCTCAGTGTGCTTTTTGTTGTCAGTTATCTTTTGTTGTATTTTTCTGTAAAATGTTTTTTTATTGTTGTTGCCCCCCCCTCTTTCTTTGTTATTGTTTGTTCTTTTCAAGTTGAGGGTGGATCCATTTGCATAAGCCTCTGGCTCCTCTCCTGACACATTTCTTATTTTCAGTCATCTGGATTTTATGCAGTTTTAATTGTGTGCAAATAAACTAAACGAAACTCCCCCAAATCGCTGGATTATTTGCAGTCTCACAAAATGAGGTGTAACCCTGTGAGTGGACAGAGAGGGAAGGTTTGTTCCTGTATAGTCAGATAATATTCTACACCAGCAGCTGCATTGTGATTACCTGGTCAGAGGTGTCATGGCTGCCATGCTCTGCTCCTGCTTGACTGCAGTTTGGACACCCATTTCAAACTTATTGCCACAGGCGACTTCCACTGGCTCACATCATACACCAGCATAAAGGCAGGATGGTGGGGGGTGGAGGTAGTGGGGGGAGTGGGGGCTCCAGTATTGAAAGCCTCCCTGGTAGACAGACTGGAGCAGCTGAGGCAACAAGCATGTGACTAGAGGGAGAAATAATAAGCACCACATCAGTTTAGGGCTGAGTCAAATAGCTAGAAATAACCAGAGCAACAACGGAAACAGGCTGGGTATACTTTCAAAATAAGAGTCTCATTTCTTTAAAATGAAAATGAGTTGCAGAAGATGTGAGCACGGAGTTGACATCATTTATATTATAAAATCCTCAATGATAACAATATGGCAAGTCTTTGTGAAATACTCACTGAGTTTGCTGCGGGGTTTGTGGTTCAGTCTCTGGCTCCGTCCAACTTCTGTCTACATGTTGCAGTGTCCTTGAGAAAAACACTGATTCTTAATTTTCCCCTGATGGTCAGGACTTGCAGGACAGCTTGCTGAATCACTGTGTGCCTGTAAATGAGAGACAAATAGACCTTTTAGACGTGTCTGTTCAGAAAAAGCACAGGTGTATTTAATAAGATTGATGATGGCTGTGTTCCAATTAGTGGAGGTCCTAGAATTGTGGATGCTGACTAACTGGAGCAGCTTTCTGGCACACTTAATGGAATTGAGCCATCATTAATGTTGTCTGGGAGGAACCTATGCTGTGAAAAGGGTTGGGATTTTGCCATAATTGAAAAAAAATGTTGTTTTTTCACTATTGTCATGCATGTGTGAGCGCAGCATTTGATGTTTTTACAAGATCTGGTTAGTTCAAATGTTTCATTTTTGAGTAAAATTGTTAAATGAAACTTAAAATTAATTGATTATTTAAGACATACAACCTGCATCAAACATAATGTGTCTGAGGGCCACCAAAATTTGAAAATTGGACAATAATTTTTATTTTTGCAGTTACTGGCTATGATATAAATGGATGGATGAATGGATGGATGAATGAAGATTTTTTTTTGCTTTCTGCCTTTATTTGATAGGACAGCTTTCGAGTGAAAGGGGGAGAGGGAGGGGATGACATGCAGCAAAAGGCTATGGGTTGGTATTGAACCTGCAGCTGTTGCAGCAAAGAAATGGCCTTTGTATATGGGACATGCACTCTACCAGATGAACTACTGGTTGCCCAAATGGATTTATTTAGGTGATTCTTAAAATAAAGATGCCTTTTAAATCCACCACTGGAATTTGGGGCTCAGAGGTGGTTAAAAGTAATGCAAAATATTACTATTTAAAGTTGCAGCTATGTTCCTCCCCAAAGCCAAAATAAATAACACAATTCCTTCCCAAATGCATAAAAAAAAAATAACTGACATGCCTTTCCTGTTTTTCACCACTTCTCAAAACGAACAGTCCCATTGACAAGGGGCTTATGACTATTAGTTTAAAAAAAACTTATTCTGAAAGGTGCACCCGGAAACTACATTTTAACAATCTAACTTGACACTATATTGGCAAATTTTCTATGACTTAGAGCAGTGGACGAGGCAAAAATCAGTACAGCAAACTGGAACTAAGCAGGAGGGTCCAAACTGTGCGTACAAGCTGTGACAGTGACATTAAGACAAAAGATTTAGGAGGTGTGTGTGTGTTTGTGTTTGTGTGTGTGTGTAAGGGAGAGAGAGAGGGAGCGAGAGAGAGAGACTCGCTGTGCGTCCACAAAGGATTTATTAAGGTGGTCCCCCTGTCAGGCACCAATTAATTTATCGGAGAGTAAACCAGTTAAAGGGAGGGAGGACAGAGAGGAGTTACTGGCGGCTCTGAAGAGCTGTCACTTTGTTTGTACGCGACGTGTGTGTGTGTGTGTGTGTATGTATGCGGAGAGGGATTATCAGTACGCGCGTTATGCGGAGCGCAGTTTTGGTGATGCATTCAGTCGGGAGATGTGCAGCGGGGAGCAGTGACCATCAAGCGGGACATTCAGCGGCGTAAGGCGCAGGAGAAGGGGGGTCCAGCAGGGTTTCTTTTTTTTGTTTGCTTTTTGGTCGGGGAGAACCGTCTCTGCGCATCACAGGATTTCGACTCATTGTGTGTTTTATGAATTTTTGATGACTGCTCCTTCGCTGGTGCAGAGTGAAAGTCAAAGATGCGCACCGTTGAACAAAGGATTTAGGGGAAAACGATCAAGAACATCGTTTTAATCCTGACACCCCGGCGTGTTTCGTCCATGCCCATTCTGCCTCTGAGGACAACAGATACGGGCTGAATCACCGGGTGCCTCTGGTGTCAGAGCCTGAGCAGGAGGAATCATCTGGGCTGATCGAGTCCATGTGGATGGAGAGAGAATACGCAAACGCAGCAAGCGGAGCTCATTCCGAAATGTGACATTTTTACTCTCCCAGTCTCCCATCCAACCTGACAACTGTGCATCTGCCCTCCTTCTCGATCGGATTTGTTTACATCGATTAAGGTACGTGCTGTCCACCATGTAGCCCATCGGACAATGATTAATAAAAAAGGGGGTGTGATTGAGGTGATGCGAGATATGTATTCAGTTAGCAGAGAGGATCTCGGATTATATGAGTGCATCTCTCGGGTTGTGTTGTATTAAAGCTGTTTCGGGGCTTATTGCCACTGAGGTGGAAGTTGCATCACTGACAGCCCGGGGAGAAAGGCGATGTCGATGCACCAAATGCATAGGTGTGTGTGAAGCAGAAAGGACACGCAGTATTTTAGACATGAATGCACATTTACGCACAGGGTTTGGCACATATGGCCTTGACATCAAAGAGCATTTGGTAAAATCGTGATAAGCTTAACTAAACACATGGAGGACTTTGACCTGTGTGAAATGTAAGGACTGATTGGCTGTGGCACTTTTTTTTCTCTCATGAGGATTAAAACGTTGATGTCTATTAGTAGCTGCACCTCCATTTTCACCCCCCAATGCATTTGGATATTTTCGGAGTGTCAGTCACTCCATTCTTTCGTTTAGAGGTTAGATGTCATTCTTTATATGTGTCACACACACACACACACACACACACACACACACCTAAGTAACAATGGTCTTACTGCTGTTCCCTCAAACAAACACTCTTCTGGAACCCCCCAGGGACCCTCCCATGTGGCCATTGTTAAGAGGCAGGGGGATGAGCCCAAAAAGAAAAGAAAAGAGAGCATTCTCCAACTGTGTGTTTGCATTTAACTGCTCCTTAGGTCAGCTAAAAACCAAGGGTGTCCCCTTTAGGAGATGTGTCCCTCCCACGCTGGCCCCATAAACAAAAGGCTTGTTGTCGAACTCTGGAAAGAAATTGTTCTTAAATGGCCACTTGAGTCCAATTAGACAAGGAAGTTTGCATGGAAATGGAAGTCAATGCATAGATTGACTTTCTGCTGGTCAATAGATAGATGATACATGAGCCTCGAGCTTCCGTCAGTGCAGTATTTGTGTACTCAGAAAGCTCCCGGGCCTATTTTGGCGTGTTCTGTTTTCCATCATTAATCAATATTCAGCAGAGTGGAGCTGTTTATTCTCAGGCTGCGCTTTCATGAGTTAGTTAGCTCTCTCATGGGAAAAGAGGATGCTACAGTATCTCCTCGGGGCTGATGCCATATGTACCTTGTTTGGATGATTGTGTGTGTGCGGCCTCTTTATGTACACATGGCACAGCTGAGTGCAGGAGCTGGATGTTCACATACATGGGAAGTTCTCCTTTCATATGTGCATTTGTGATCATGAACCCCCCCACACACACACACGCTCGAGGCACAAGGCTCGCTCCAGTTCTTCCTTCCCCTGTTTCTGCTGCTCCTCTGATCACTATCACACTCTCCAAACCAAATCTGATCTCACTGGGCTCCTGTGATCAACGCCCCCATTCATCCTATTACTGTATCTGTAACAGAAGATGCTTACTGACATCACATAAAAGCAAAACACATGACACCGGAGGTCGGTGGCCATTTTTAGGTTCAGGATGCCTTCACATCTGCGAACAGACTGCATCGGAGGAGGAAGAAGAGGAAGAAAAGGGAGCAGAGGGAGGGGTGTAAGGCACTGCTAATTGTTAAGTCAATTAGCATATGGTCTTGCTGTGAGCCCAGTCACATGGTAATGAGGCCTAATGAGGATGGCTGGGGAAAATACTTCCACTGTCAGTTTCTTCATGGTGACACCCAAGAGGCCAGTGCAATGAATGGACTACTACTTTTTCAGTTTCACCATTTAATCTGACATCCCTGTGACGTCCTGTCTTCTGCGAGTCTATTTTTTCCCCAAACTTGTCCTCACCAACTCCTTTTCAATATTTTAGCACAGCCATACGTCATACCTTGACGTCTACCGCATCGCTCCCCCTCTTTCTTCTTCCTCATCCTCTTTTTATGCCCATCTTTTTATCCACCACACAAGGGATTGGTGATGTCACTCTGTAAGGTTACAGATGCTGGGAGATTGGAGACACAGACGGATCAGATTATGCGGTGCAATTCATGGTTATTGTTCATTTTATTACAGGCAGGACGCTGGATAAGTTTGGAGCTAAATGCATTCCTTTGCATTCGTTCAAAGAAAAAAATCATCTGAGGATCGAGATACTGTAAATGTGTTCTTAAGTATCCATGCACAGCAAAGTTGTGTTAAAGGTTTACTGTGCGTACAGCTATGGATTTGGATGCCAGGTCTGTTTATTTCAGCAAACTTGCACCAGAGATATCTTTCTCAAAACGCCGACTCGAAACTCTCATGTAAACTGGCTGTGCTTTTGCAATCTTCTGCGTAGGAGGTCTCTGACTGAATGCATGATCTGTAAGGAAGGCCAACTCTGCAAAGTTCAGGGATTACAGCGACCATGTGTCCTGTCGAAATGTCCTTGAGTGAGAAAGAGAGTGTCTATCTGTCTATCTGCAGTGGATGAGGTTCCAAACTAAGGCCACATCCTCATTAATATGTTTTCATTTTAAAACGGCATTTTAAAACAATCTATGTACACATAAGCATACACAAGAAATAATCTCCATCCAAACTCAACACACCTGAAAATGCAAATCACACAACCATCCATGCACATAGGCTTGCATGTGCCAATATAAACAGAGCGCAGTTTGTCTACTCTACTGGTGATTGCTTAGTGTCAGAAAATACCACAGAAATCTGAAAAAGTAAGACCAGAGATTTCTTTGCTTGAATTTATGACAAGGTAGAACTTTTAAGCCCATTGTCCACCGCACAGGATACACACAAACACCTGCTAACATCTGGATTTTTAATGTAATGGAAAAGGTTACAATCAATGGGATCTAATGACTCTGCAGTGGTCATGGGTATTTATCGTCTCCAGCTCCTATCAGCTTTAATGGAAGCACAGCATTTGCGTGAGCGCGCTAATTTTAGCCCCATTACTGGTGGGACACATGATGCGCCACCACAAAACACTGTCTGTCTCTACCCAAGCAGCACTCAAACATGGATCCAAATTAGTCCAAAGAGTTTGAGAGAGAACCTGAGTAAGTAAGAGATGTATAAGGAGAAACAACCACTGTAAAGTTTTCACAGGCCTCCACGCTGCTTTCTACTGTTTACTAACCTGTTTTGAGGCCTGTCCATGACTTTGATTGTGACACACCAAATCAAACAAATAAAAAAAAAAACCACACACACAGAAAAACATGCTTTGCTGCAGAGCCGTGTACACAGCTCTGTTTTATTGGCAATTGGGAATGGAGCCTATAACCTGTGTATATGCATATTTATTTTAGTGGAAAAGGGGTGTTACTGAGAGTATTTTGAGTATGAGGCAGTAAAAGCAACAGAAAACAGAGTAAATACAGCAACATATTAGAGTGAAACCAGCTGGGAGCATTATCCATCACTACAGAAAGATATTGCATGGGGAAAGAATTTCCCGATCAAGAAGAGTAAAATCACAAAGGTACCTTGACCTAGCAATAAAAGTTTGGCTTGACCAAAGAAAGGCATCGATCACCGATCAGCATTGATGGGAACACACCTGGGTGATCGTGCTAATTTCAGCTACTTTGTTGGTGAAATGCAATGACACGTCACTAATTACTAGTTGTCTCCTCGTAAGCAGCATTAAACCATCACTCCAAGTTAGTCTGCACCAAGTTTGAAAGAAAGACTGAACAAATAAGAAATAAATAAAGAGAAGAAAATACTGAAAAGTTTTCAAAGACCTCTGTTCCTGCTGCTGTCTATGTTTACTTGTTCTCCTGCCTGTCCAAGATGTTGCATGGACACACCGACAAAACCCCCAATGCACACACACAAGTTGACAAAAAAGCAGACTTGTCTACTGCAGCGCTGTGTTCCCAGGCAATGGGAATATAGTCTGTCTCCTATATTCAGCAGGGTTTACCCGTGTTTGAAAAATCCATGTACATGCACTAATTTTGGTAGTTAAAGGGTATATCTAAGACCTCATGTAAGACAGAAAGGTTCCTCAGTGGTTCTCATTACTTCTGTGTCTTAATTCCTTCTCTTTTCTGGACCATGTTTCACATTAGACTTCAGCAACTTCAAGGCAATTACTCTCACTCAAGACATCATAGAAGATCAAGACTGCTTAACACAGAAGTAGCAACTGATAAAACCACAGTCTCCAGTGACAAACCTATTGAAAGTAGAGCATTCAAACTTATTTAGAGGCACAGATGTGTTTTTAATCCAAAGTCACAGAGTGAGACAAGACATCCAGACAGCTTGGGTTAATTTACATGACTGATATCTAAAGGCCTTATGTAATCCCAGCCACTGATGTAAGATGTAAATTTATGCACGATCAGAAAGGAAAGGTCTGTTAGTTTTAGAGAAGACAGTGAATAAGGCTGCGGAGTCTGGAGTGGCGTCAGCAGCAAGCAGATGCCAGCGCAGGTCCTGCAAATGACCTGCTCACCTCAACAGCTGGCTCAACGTGTTCCCAGCCGTACACCTACACACTCACTCACACATTTTCTCCATCAGTAGCCTGAATAATACAAAAGTAGGAGAAAAAAAATCAAGAACTGAAGCAAGTCGTCAAAATGCAATAATCCTCCCAATTATCACCGCAGTAATTAGGCAGCATCTGGTTGTGTGCTATGTCTGATAATTATTGGAAGAGGTAATTGTACAGGACACCCCTGCCCTTCCAGCCTGGAGCAGATTTAAAGGACTGCAGTGCTGCACATTTGCACTCTCATGTCTGTATTCCTGTTGTGTGCGTAAGGAATGCACGCTGCATACTTGTCACATTCAGCTTTGTGTGAGAATGTGGTGCCTTCACACACAAATGCATAATACATGTCGCCGAGCAGACTGTTATATTTACATGCAAATAGACCCAGCAAACATAGGCATTATGCCAGTCTGTGTGTGTGTGTGTGTGTGTGTGTGTGAGAGAGAGACACGTGCAGCGTGAATGCATGTAACCCTGCGACGTGCAGAATACAAAACTAAGATGGACCTCTGAGTGCCAGCAGGCTGCTTGGCACTGAGGAAGATGATGCCTGAGAAACAGCAGCCATGCAGCAGAACTGGCAGGAGCTGGATCTTTCCCCAGTTACGTAAGATACACAAGAATAAAGGCAAGGGGGGTGGGGTGGGGGGGCACAAGGAGGGGAGAAGGAGAAGCCAAAATGGAAGGAAGAGGGTGTGTGTTTGGGATTAGAGGATGGGGGGGTAAAAAGAGGGAGGATATGTGGGGAGAGGAGGTGTGTGAGGCGCATCTTTCACAGTGCATCTTCAAATGTAGCAGAGAGATGAGACTGCTCTGGCTGCTCTGGAGTAGATGTGGAATTGAAAGCCAACAGAATAGAGGATTTTAAATGGAGGGGAGGACAGAAATGGCTGCACGGAGCAGGAGTGACAGAGAAAGAAACATGTCTAGAAAGATGGGAGGGAGGGGAGGATGAGACGGCGGCAGCATCCTCTGTGCTGCACAAAGCAGAAGGCCAGGGGCTCCCTCTCTCTCTCTCTCTCTCTCTCTCTATCTCTTTTTGCACGACTTGTATTAGTGGGAAGTAGGGGACTTGAGTGTGTGGCATGTGCATAGATGTGTATTCTGTATTGTGTGTCGTGCATTTTTGCAGAAGCATCAGTGATTTTGCACATGTGTAGCCCTCAGTGTGCATCCTGCAGCTGTGCCAAGTCCCACTCAAAAAGCAGCCAGAGCAGCCATCTGTACAAGAGGGAGTGACTGGGTGAGAGGGTGAGGGGACATTCACCCATGTGCACAAGCTCCAGCCTCTGTGTGTGTCTGTGTGTGTGTCTTGTCTGCACTATGTGGCTTCCCAGGCTCTGTCATTAGAAAAATGTGACAAAGAAGAGAAAAAGAAAAGATCGAAAATAAAAAGACAGAGGAGGAGCAGTCTGCTCGGCTTGTCGAGGATGAGTGAGCCTTTCTCTCTTTGTCTCCTCTCCCTTTTTGTTTTATTCCTGTCATTTAAAGATGGGGTGTGACCATGCTTATCACGAGAAAAACAACACCATGTTCAAAGAAAGCAGGAGTTTATCAGAAGTGTCTGTTTTTGTGTCAGTGTAAGGTGTTTGAGTGTGTTTTGGTGACTCATCCCTGTATGAGTGCTGATTGATGTTAATGTAGACCAATAATATCCAGCGGCAGTGAGCTGCTGCAACAAGGCGGGAAGGAGACTACAGGAAACGACAGGCTGAAATAACGGCAGGAAACGAGGCAGCGAAGAATTTTGGTAATGAGGAGGCGTGAGGAGGAATTTGGAGGGTGTAAATCTCTGGAGGACACATGAAAGAGCTTTAAACAAATGAATATGCACAAGCACACACACACATATGCACACATGCATATTTCACTGTTACGCCCTCTGGGGTCTCACTGAAATATGTCAAGAGTTGTAAACAATATCTGCCTTAAAAATATGCTCTTTTTAAAAATATGGATATTAGGAAAGACATATCAAAAGCTTATAAATAAATGGATGGACCAGCTATGGGTATACTCTCCTACATATTCCAATAGTTTTTTGGTTAATAGGTGAGTATACTCTAAACAGCCAGAAAAAGAGGTGGGTATACCCTGTATACCCTCCACTACACTGATGTCTGTTTACATATTTGTGTTTTGTGTGGATGTGGAAATTTGGGGGATAATCGAACCACTTGTTTTGATAGAAAATTACATATGCCAGTGTCTTAAATTATATTACATTCAGAACAGTGGTAAACAGTATCCAAAAACAGTGCTTCAGCTCGTAGTCACAGGGAAACAGGTTTTGGTGCTATATGGCACCTATGTTTTTAAAGTGCTATACAACACCTTCGTTCAATAAAGAACCATTGGAGGTGCAAAACTGCACTGAATTGTTTGAACACTTTTGATCCTATCGTATAATGTCAGATAATAACGTGGATAACTCAATATGCTTCTAAATGACACTTGAAATATCAATGATTTTAATTATTTCTTAAAAGATTCATAATCCTATACTAAATGCTTACTGAGAAACAAATATGTGACCTTTTCAAACCTCGAATATTTCTGTGCATATGCAGAAAGGCTGAGAGCCACTGCTTTAATGTGTTAACTGCTGGAAATACAGTTTGTAGGCTATTTTTGGTGTGATGTTTTTAATCTTCCCCCAGTAAACTAAACTAAACTAAACTAAACTAAACTAAACTAAAGAACCAGAAGATAACCTCGAAAGAACTATATAGGAGCTTTAAATGTTGATTCTTCAGCTTCAGGGTTCTTTCCCAGAAAATTTGAACTTCAAACACTTAATTTATGGCATTCAGTAATATTTTACCTGCATCAATTTGAACATTTTCTGCATCAATTTATGGCAATTTAAAGGTCTCTAATTTTGTCAAGATAAAAGTCCTCTAGTACTTTCATGTTTTTATTGGGGCACGTGTTCTGAATAGACACCTTCAAATTGCTTGTTTTGCCTGAACAGTAGTTAAAGGTCCAGTGTGTAAAATGAAGGGGGATTTAGTGGCATCTAGTGGTGAGACTTGCAGATTGCAAACAAAACAAAACTTAATTTGGTAAGGATTCCTTCAATGTCCATTGTTCACCAGTTTTTTTTAAATGTAGAAACGCAGAATAATGCACATCAAAAATCTGTGTCTATCCAACGCTTCTTGGTCTTCTTCGTCTTGGATGAGCTGCTACCTACGGTGGCCGACATGAAAACACAGATGGCCCTTTGATGAGCCGTTGTTTGGTTTGTACATTCTGGGCTACTGTAGAAACATGGAGAAAAATATTAAAAGCTCATGGTAAGGTAACAAAAACACAATTCCTATATTCAGATGATAAAAAAACCAAACATAATAATTAGGTTATATTCCATTTATGTAAATATATCCTCCTAAATCCTAAATGCTGGACCTTTAAACAAAACACGTGGAATCAGTAAATCCTCTCTTGAGAAATTTGGACCATGAAATCTTTGGGGTTTTTTTGCTTAAAAAAAGAGAAAAAAAAAACTGACTTGAAACAATAAATCGGTTAATTTTTTTTTTTTTTTTTAAAAAAGCAGTTCAACTTTCCATTGAAGTACTAATCCATTAATCTACAAACTGTTTCAACTCAGATTTTTTTATATATATTTAATTTATAAACAGTGAATAATATTTTGAAGCTCTTTGTTTTGTTTGAAATCTTAATTTTTAAAGTAACTATTGCTGTCCAATGAATATTATGTGGCTGTTAGCTGAGTAGAATTACAAAGTAGCAAGGAATGAAAATAAGTACAAAATTTGTGCTCCAGAACAGTGCTTGGGTGAATTCACTCAATGTCAGGTGCATTAAAGGGACATATCATACGAATGAAAACAGGTCTAGTCTGAGTATATTTGCTGCACATCCACTAGACTTCCTCCCACTTCTGTCCCTGTTTTCTAGTATCAAGGGGTCTGTCTCTGTCTTGCTGTCTGCCCCATTTAATAAGCTCCACGCTGGAAGGACTGTGTGTGACCTGTAGCCCCGGCTGGTGTGTATTTAAATCTACCACTCTCCCCTGACGGCTCGACCATGTAACTCTCCCCGACTTATCGGCATTACTGGCATGGAGAGAGAATATGAGGCTGGGGATATCCAGTGTCCTTTATGTGGTATGTAAATATTGTGGTACAGTCTATTTGTGAACCCCGGGAGATATTTCATGTCAAAACTACAGCTGAAATAAACAATCCAAAGTGTAGCTTCAAGCGTGGAGCGGCTCAAAAAGAGTGTGTGTGTGTTCTTTGTAAGAGCAGATTGTTTGACACACTAATGTATGAGCCAGCCTGGAAAGAATTTCTGAAAGCTTAGCGATGTAGCAAAGAGACAGTTGACAGTATCCTGGCAGAATGATGTGGTGTGTGTGCGGCTCCGTGGTGGCTTTAAATACAGATCAACCTCTCAAAAAACACACAGCTTGTCAGGTGAAGCGACAGCACTGATCATCCCAGCAAAGACCTCAATGAAACGATGTGTGTTTGTGTGTGTGTGTGGCTGTCTGACAGCTGTGATGAATAAAGGAATAGGCAGACTGAGACAGCATTGATTTCGCTTACCGAGTGCTACTGTGTTGGGGTTTTTTTTCACCGGGACACAAAAATACTCGAGTGTTTGTACTTGCACTCGAGGCTCTGTGCATTTGTGTGCCGTGTATTATGCATTGTCTCACGCCTTGCTAGATGCCCTTAGATGCCTGATAGTGACGAGAACTGCTTGTACGCACTACTTCCTTTCTCTGTATCTCTATTTTTTTCTTCATAAAAATATGCATGATGCTGCAGCTTTACTGTCAGTGCCCCAGCAGCCGGTTCACTGGACAAGACTGGACAAATAATAAACCTGAAACGCTCAGCAGAAGCATTTAAGGTGCTCCGTCTCTGACCTCACCTCTCTGTAAATAAACTTAAGGTAGCTTATCTGGGCTTTTCTGGGTTTGTAGGTATTTTTCTGCCATGTGTATGCTTTTTTTTGCTACAAAATGAAACCTGAAAGCCTTTAAAGGAGCAGTGTGTAAGATTTAAGGTGATGGTGTCTAGCCATGAAGATTGCAAGCAGCTGAAACTTCTCCCGGTTGGGATTCCCTTCAGTGTTCATTGTACAGGAGGTATTGACCAGGAGCCGAATTCTCCGCCGAGGTCTCCTCCTCTCCAAAATGCACAGACCAGGTGATTAAATTCATTGTAAAATCACTGACTAAAGTAGTTTCATGTCACAAATTTTTGTGATGCTGTTTGGCATGTTGAAGATGGATGTTAGACTAGCACCAGCGTTAATGTGTGCTCACATTTTTTCTCTGACAACGTAAGATTCAGACATTCAGAAGGTTTTTACTGGGAGCCGAATTGTAAGCAGAGGTGTCTTCCTCTCAAAAATAAATGGACCAGGTGACCAGAACTAGTTAAAATACTGCATACAGCAGTTTCATGTTAAAAATCAGTGTTTCCTCTATGCTGCTTAGCATGTCACAGACAGGCTGCTCACCCACCGCTATGTATTTATTACTTACTTATTTCTGATCTATACGTTTAGGAGGTTTTTTACCATAAGCTGACCTTTCTACAAAGTTCTTTGGCATGTCAGAGAGTTTGCTAGCTGAGCAGCTGCTAATGTTTTCCCACCTTTTTACTCTGATAACTTAAGATCCAGACGTTCAGAAGGTTTTTAACTGTAAGCCGAAATATCCGCAGGGGTCAGTTGCTCTCAGAAAAAATGGAATCCAGTGATTTTAACCAGTTATAAAACAACGACAACAAAAAATTCTGTGTTTTTCCAACACTGCTTGCTGTGGAGGGGCTTCTTACTATAGTGGCTGCTGCAAAACTGCGAATGGTCCTATCTAGAGACAGTGTTTATTTTGACCGTTCTAAACTACTGTAAAAACATGCCAGTGCAACATGGCGATCTCTGTGGCTTGACCCTGTTCCCTATGGAGATATAAATGGCTCATCCTAAGGTAACCAAAAAAAACAGTGGTTATACACTACATAAAATATACTTATATTCAATTACTGCAAATATATGCCCCTAAAACCTATGCACTGGATCTTTAAAAGAGCGCAGGGCTAGAGGCAACCATTGGTGAAACAGTATGTGTGAGAGTGTGTTTTTGTGTGTTTGGAAAGGCTTCACTCATTCACCCTGCATGAACTGCTGTCCTTTGTTTCCTCTCTAAAACACAGCAGTGGCTGATTGTTTGCATTGTCACTCAGAGGCGGATGATTACTGTGGAAATGACTGACTGCTCAGCTCTGTTGCATTTATGACCAGAATGACTCACTCTTTCTCTTTCTGTCTCTCCATTCTCCATCTTTGCTCCTTCACCCCTCTCCGTCTTCTGATCTGTTGACCTCTCAGAGATGGCGTTCCTCCCGGTCCTCCTCCTGCTGCTGCTGACTGTTGCTCATCGTGCCACCGGCCAAGACTCTGAGGAATCTGAGGCTCTCCCGAGAGGCTGTGGCTGGGGCCTTGTCCGTCCCTACACCCTCCTTTGTGACCTGGACTCCATATGGGGTGTGGCGGTGGAGTCAGTGGCCGCTGGTGGGGTGCTGACTGCCATCCTGCTGGCCTTAGTCCTGCTGTGCCGCTTACACCACATCAGTGAGGCTGAAAAGCGCAGCGGTGTGGGACCCATCCTCCTGCTGCTCTTGGGCATCCTCGGCTTGTTCGGCCTGAGCTTTGCTTACCTGATCGAGCAGGATGAGTCTTTATGTTTGCTCCGCCGGGCCCTGTGGGGTCTCCTGTTTGCTGTCTGCTTCTCCTGCTTGCTGGTGCAGGGTGTCCGTCTGCGCAGGATTGGCCGTGAGCGCCGGAGCCCTGGTGGCTGCGCCCTAACAGGCCTAGCGCTGGGTTTGAGTGCCGTGCAGGGCATCATCGCAGCGGAGTGGCTTCTTCTGACCGTGCTGAGGGAGGGACGAGCTGCCTGTCAGTACCTGCCACTGGACTTCTCTCTAGCCTGCAGCTACGTACTAGCCCTCCTACTAGCTGCGCTGACTGCCGCCTCGTTGGCCCTGTGCGGGAAGACACGTCAGTGGCGCTGCAATGCCATCTGGCTGCTGGTGACCTGCCTGCTGTCGCTGCTGCTGTGGGTGGCCTGGGTGGGCTTCTATCTGTACGGCAACGCCTGGTTGGGGAGGGCCCCGGACTGGGATGACCCAGCGCTGGCCATTGCTTTAGTTGCTCAGGGCTGGCTGCTGCTGATCTTCCATGCCATTCCTGAATCCCACATCTGCCTGAGACCCCCTCCGCAGCCCACTGCTCCAGATTACTTTGACACCTCTCAGAACTCGACACGGATGAGGGAGACCAGCTTCGATGAAGACATCCCTCTCTCTCACAGGCAGTTTGTGGAGAACCAAGGATACGGATACAACGATGAGAACACTGCAGGTACAGTACAATCCAATATTTTAGAGCAGACAGGCGTAATGTGTGAGGACAGTCTGTAGGCGGAAGTAGGCCGAAGTGAGTAATAGAACACTAGGAAATATTTGCATACGTGGCTAGAATAAGTGCAGGAGGAAATTTCTGTGGTGCAGACTTACATACAGGATTCCCACACATTTTTACCAATACATTTTCCCGAATTTTCCATCATATTTTACCCCAATACATATTTAAAATTATGGTACGAAAATATAATTTTAAGCACATTTTTCAGGTCATTTTCCTGTTTTTTTTAACCTATTTTCAGGTCATTTTTATGTAAGTTTTAATCATTTCTATCAAATTTTTGGGTAATTTCTTCTTTCATCGCTCATTGCCTTCTTCCCATGTTTTTAAAATTAAAATTTGTTTGTTCAGGTTTCAAAGGGTTAAACAATATCCAAAATAATATATAGTCAAAACTTTTCCAAATCATTCTGTTAATTCCAAATCATTTCCAGCCCTGGAAAAAAAAAGTTTTTCTAATTTCATAACTTTTCCAGGAACTTCATGACCATGGGAACCCTGTACATAGCAAATGTTTCTTTAAGAAGGACAGTGATGTGCTGAGTCACAGCTCGTAATCGCCTCTGTCTATTCCACGCCAGGCTTGAGGAGCGGTGGCGGTGCTGGGCAACATAACAGCAACACCGGCGCCAGGCCTAGCGCTCCTTTCCGCAGCAATGTCTACCAACCCACCGAGATGACTATGATCCTGAACGGGGGAGCGGTGAGTACATCCTCCCAGTCACAGGTACACGCCGCTTACACGCCGCTATCTCATTCGACCACGCCGACAAGACTGCATGCACATTTGTGCGTTCCAGACCGTACATCATTGCACAAGAATGAGGGAGAGGTGTGAGTATGTGTGTGTGCATCGGTTTGCTGGATGCATGGTCACATGGCCTGTGTGTGTTGTATGATGTGCATGGATGGTTTTTGTCACAAATGATCGCTCATCTGACATTGAGTCTGTGTATGGGTGAGCGTGAGAGAGCTACCATGTGCTCCCATGTGTGGAAATACGCAACAATGCTATCTGTCCACTGAGTGATGTGACTGTCCGCCGGCCTGTCACGCCCTTCGTTATGCAGGATGAATGGGCACTCTGGCTGGCACAGGTGGACTTATTTCCAGCCACCAGGTTATGAATCAAGCACAAGAGCACAACACACCACCTTGCACACTACTAGAGGCTGAAACGCTGAAGCAACACTGTACTGACTAAAAGATCATTTGTAGCCACTATTCCTAGAGACTGCAGGTGTGCTTAGGGACAGTTCAGCCCAAAATTAAAAATACCCTTTTTTCCTCTTACCTGTAGTGCTATACATTAGTCTTGATTTTTTTTGGTGTAAGTTGCAGAGTGTTGGAGATATCGGCCGTAGAGATGTCTGCCTTATCTCTAATATAAAGGTACTAGATGGCACTGGACTTTAAAAAAATAACAATAATTTGAAAAACTCAACAGCAATGTCTCTTTCCAAAAATCATGACCTGGTTACTCAAGATCCTCCACAGACTTTGTGAGCAATTTCATGTAGGAACTATATTTCCTCTACTGAATTACACCTGCCAACTGTGAAGGAAGTGTGCAATTACTCATGGATGTGGGTGCATGCAAATCCGTAGGAAGCGTGCTGGACTTTGAAGCCAGTTTTTGTAGTGGCCATACAGTGAAATTAGAACTTTTGAGTCAGTCACGTATGCCATTGGGCCCAAATTGGTCTTTCCCATTTACTTATATTGGGAAAGAGATGTCTATAAATCAGTGGATACAATTTTTTGAGTGTCACAGGCTCGCAAAATGACTTGTTTCATTATCAGGATTTGATCCACTGGGTCCAATAACTTTTTGAAAAGTTGAGAAAAGCTGCACGATTAAAGCATTTCATCCCCATTCAAATTAAGCATTAAATAGCCAGCTCTAATGGTGAAAGTCTCTAATGCACCTGCTCTATGTAATTTTACACACAGCAGTTGAAAGTTTTTAGTGTCATTCGCCACTAATCAACTTTAATAGCAATGATCAGGGTCCTGCCACTACTGCGTTATCTAGGTCTCTTTAAATACATGGGCTCGTGCTCATAACAGCATGAGATGTAAACATTAATGGCATCCTCCTTAGCTGAGCTGTTACACTGACTCGCTCTGTGAAACTCCTGAAATCCTCTTTCCTTCCTTTGTGCGCATTGTGGTACAACTGCTCAGTAATGCATGTGGCGGGTGTAGTTCAAGAAAAATAGTTCCTACTGCTCACAACAAGGTCTGTGGATTATCTTGAGTAACTGGGTCATGATTTCTGTAAAGAGACACTGCTGGTGAGTTTTTTAAATATTTTTGCTTGTTTTTTTGCACTTTTAGCATCACAAGCCGAGTGCCATCTAGTTCCATTATATTGAAGAGAAGGAAGACATCTTTCTGCAGATATCTCCAACACTCAGCAACTCACACCGAAACAATCTAGCTAGATAAGTAGCACTACAGTTTGATTTTGGGATGAACTGTCCCCTTAAGATGCTCTGCATAAAGTATCATTAGTGTTTTTGTGCATTCATTATAAATTTCATTTATTCATAAAGCATGCTTTATACTGAAATAAAAATGCTTTGCATAAGCATAAAAGATATTAAGTGAGAAATTCAGCTTTTAAGGGAGCAATTTAAATGGATAAAATATATTCAAAAGATGAAAGCACAAAATTAAATTGAAAAGAGTAGGATGCAAGAGCAAAGTAAATACTGGCCTAAGTGTGTAAGATTGAGTTAACTGAATACTTTAACATTTCAGGAAATAGGCTTATTAGCTTTATTACAAAGGGTTGGATGAAAAGATTAATAACACTTTCTAGCCTCTAGAGCAGTAAATTTAGCTTAGCGTAAAGATGGGAAGTAAGGGGAAACAACTAGCTGGGCTCTGTCCAAAAGGAACAAGTAACACCTGCCACAAACAGTTTTACTCCTCAATTTTTGTGCGGACTAAACAAATGAGGTAGGAGAGGGAGCTTTAGAGGTGCTGGTAGCTGGATTTTGACAAAGCCAGGCTTAGACATTAGATCTTCTTTTCTAATGGAGAAGCTTAGTTCCCAAAATATCAAACAATTACTTAAAGGAGTGTAGGGCATAAAGGACTATGACTTGGGTTTAAAGATGGTCAGAGTTGAGCCAGCTCTTCCACATTGCTGAGCATGATAAATAAATCCTGCTTCTCTGTGGTTTGCCTTAAACTCTGGGACTGTTATGCTGCGGTAGAAGGTAGACAACAAACAGGATATCATTTTAGAGGATGAGGGCAGGATTTCGTAATTAGGCTGGCAAGGAATACCGGCAATTATAAATGTAGACAACATGTCTTTTTAAAGTTTAAACATTTTAACTTCTTGCTGTTTCCACAGCAGAATTTACAAACAGATGTTACATAGGAGCTCCTTCACAAAAAGGTAAAAAAATGGGGGATCTGAAAAACCACTGGACATTACTATATTAATTACATAAAATAATATACCGAAAATAATTTTATTATGTTTTATGCCATACTTTGTAAACACAACATCACCATCGTGACATATCGTTGTGCACGTTTCATTTTACTGTTCTGCCATTCTGCTGGACTGTTTGTTTTTCCTGTGCCATCCAGAAGGCGTTGTCCTGTCAGTTTGCCGTCTACCATCTGCCTGTTTCCGTGTGATTGCAGCATTAAGCCCCTTTCCCACTGCACAATGAACCCACTAAAACTTGCTGGCATCTGGCTTTTGTGTTTCATGAAAGAAGTTACAACTTGCTTTTACTCTCAGGTCAAATGAGTCTGCAGTAGTCGCTTGTAATTAATTTCAGCTTTGATTGGCAGTGACAAAAAAATGACACCCGGGTGGAAAAAAAACCATCACTCTCTGTCCCAGTAGCACTAGACTATTTCTCCAACATTTTCACCAGCCTCCATGCTGCTTTCTGCTATTTGCTATTCTGTTTCCAGCCCGTCTGTGATGTTGAACATAACACACACACACAGAAAGGCATATTTGTCTACTGTAGAGTAGTGTACACAGCTCTGGTATACTGGCAAAGGGAAAGGAGTCCATAGCCTATTTCTAGCAGGTAGTGCAAACATGCACATATTTCTGTATTTGACAGCTACTATATGACATAAGAGAGCCTATTTTAAAGTAGAAGACAGCCAGAGATGTATTTTGCATTAAACCGTGTTTGTGGAAAAGCATTAGTAAAAAGTTTAAATCGGGCCTATGCAGCTTCAGCATGCATGTGTGTAAAGACGCATTTGTGAATATATGAAGGTATCCATGATGTTTCATTTACAATCATAATTTTTCCTCCTACAGGTGCCCTCTGCCCCTCCAACCTACACTGGGAGGCAGCTGTGGTGAGTGAGAGGATTGGAAAGACGTGTGGTCGAAAATGAAGAAGAGGATGGAGAGGGTGAGGAGGGAGGGGCCCAGGATGAGGGGCCCGCCTGGTTGAATTGGACTTAAAACGTGGATGCCAAGGGCCCTTTCATTCTGTGTACAGACTTAAATACTGACTGTGTGCCAATCAACTATTGTATGAGTGTGTTTGTGAGACTGAGAGACAACAGGGTATGGAGGACAGAGCTAAAGCTCTTCTAGCACACAAATCTCTATAGAAGGGTTCAAAAACTCGAAATGTGACCAGCAAGTAGCAAAACAAGACACGCTGACTCAGATCTGAAAATATCAACATGCAGTATTGTTTTTTTTCTTTTTGTTTGATTTGCTCCCCTGAGACTATACAGCACTGTAAGCATCCTTGAGAAACTGTGAAATGTTTTGCTTTTTCTTGCTCTCTCTCTCCTCTCCTGTCAGTCAGGCTGTCTTTCCCTGCTGCTGGCGCTCACGTGGAAACATTTGGCTCTGTCCTCCATCCATCCACAGTATAGGTGAAAAAAGAGCACATGGGCAAACTGTACAGCTCGAGCACCGCCCGCTTTAAAAGAATCCAGCCTCTGTGGGTGTGTATGTAGAGTATAAGAGAGGAGTGTGTGTATTCCCTACATCTCAAATCTGCCGCTCCAATAAACCTTCTCCCTTAAGACTGTTACCCCTCCGCGAACACTTCTTCTTCCTCCCTCACTATTTCACTGCACCGTATGTGAATACAATGCATAACACCTTGCCTCATCCTCCCACCTGCATGGACACTTCGCAAAAATGTGAAACAAACTGTGAAACTGCAGACGGAAAAGAAGTTCCCAGTGACCGCGCACGCAGCAAAAGCAGCCTGGAGCACCTGAACAGAGGGATCGCAAGCTGCTAATGAACTGCTGTTATATACACTATATACTGTATATACAGCAGATTAGAGTGAATTGTGATTGGACAAGGAGGGTGTCAGTCGTCGGCGGGGAGGCACCGCTTTCATGAATCTAGGTCAGACTGCTGTGTGCTGCTCTCCCACATCTCCGGTGGCCACTGGCGTTTTGAGGCAGCCAGGAGAATCTGTCACTTTATATCAGCAGGAAACGAAGCGAGCAAATTAAACTGTTCCTAGCTCTATCTGTGTTTACGTGTGCGTACGTGTGATTTTATGAGTGTTGGGAGTTGACAGGTGGGGTGGACGAGGGGGAGGGGGGGGTCAAAAAGTCAAGTTTGCTTTCTGGTGCTAAACATCCCTCCAACACAACTTCCCAGTGCAGCACACAACTACAGTAGTCAAATCTGTGAGTGACAGGCTATAGATAGAGCTGTGGCTGGTGTGTGGAGATATCCCAGAGCCTTAGAAAGATCAGATTTACAGTGTGGTGGAAAGAGGGAGATCAAATACAAGAGGTGGAAGAAGGGGGATGGGAGCGAGGAGGAAGGAGATGGCGAGTTGCGGTCCGAGGGGGGGGGGAATGGGGAATCTATGAGACAGATCTGTGTGAGAAAATGGCTCCCTGGTCTGTCTGTGTGTGTGTTTGTGCGTGATGTGTGCAGGCGGCAGCGCTGCTCTGCTCTCTGTGGTCGTCTTCTTTATCTGGTGAAGCGTCACTCCCTCCTCCTCCCCCCTCCTGTCTCCCCGTGGTCGGCTATAGCTCAAGTGTAGCCCCATGTGCCAAGAAGGACTCTCGTTTCACTGGAGTCTCCGTTTCACGCCCTCTCCCTTCATCACCACACCAGCTCTCTCTCGCTCTCTTCACCTGAGAAGCTGTGTACATAGTAGTGCTGTAAAGCTTTGCTTGCTTCCTTACTTTTACTTTTTCTTTTTTAACTGTAGCCTGAGTTTAGACACCAGTGTGGTACGACCCACTGGAGGACTGACTACTGCAAATTGTTTTTATCTGGGGATTTTTTTAACTGGTTTGCTTTGTTGTTCATACATTTGCTTGTTGTTACATTATGCTTTTATTTCTCTCTTGCTGGTGTCTTTTTTTTTTAATTAGCATTTTGGAAATGTTTTGCCAACACTAGATATGCTTTTATTTTTTGTTTGATTAATGTTAAAGGAAATGAGTAGGTCCACTCTTTGCTGTAACAGTTATGGGGATACAAACACTATTTTTATTTTTTCAGGAAAAAAAATGACAATGGCTGTGAATAATTATTTGGCACTTCATGCAGTAAACAACATATTCTGCGATACTTTGGGAATAATTAGAAAATACAGAGCAGGGAGGGCTGAAAAACTTCAAGCACCCCCAACAGTCATATTTGCGACCCCTGGTTTTACAGCAGCCCTTAACTAAGAAAAGACTATGGGTCAACCCTTGACTGCTGCTGTATGTTTATGTCTTAACCACTGGCTATTCTAAAATAGGACTGGTACCAGCAGGCCAGCTCCATGCCCAAAGAGAGCGTGTCCCGCCACGTCAGGCTCTGTTTGGGTCAACCCTGGTCAGAAACAGACTACGAGCCTTCAGAAACGTGCGCCGTAGCCCATGAAAAACTGTCTTTAGGGTTTTGGATGATCGGCAGTAATGAGACAAAACTCTCAACACTCAGAGCGGAGGAGGGGGGAGGTTTCAGTTCTTGCGATGTTTTCACTCAGTGTGGAGTACAAAAAAAAAAACAAAAAACAATAATTACGTGACTTTGTAGATTTTGCACTTGTCGACTACCTATCTGTGCATGCTTATCACCATTTCTACATGTAAGACCTTTCTCAGACGTACTTTTGAATACTAACTCTATTTATGTAAAGGTCATGTGACAGCAATCATAATTTCAGTGTATATCAGATGACACACTTTATGTCTGTGCTTTCTTAAACACAAAAAGAGAGCTGGCTCTTGAGAAGCAAAGAGATTAAAGTCAGGGGGAAATGGTCCAAAATAGTATGATTCCCCAAAAAGGAACAAATCGCCATCATGACTGGACCTAATAAAAACCTCCTGTTTTGGTTTGAAGACATGAGGGGGGAAAAAAGAGAATCTTCTGACTGGTATCGTCTCTGTGTTTAAAATCAAATAGACTGTGGTGAAATTTGCACAAAACTTCTATATGTTAAGTCTGTCATCCCTGGGCAGCCCACTGAACACCCATCCTCCCTGGGTTTGACATGTCCTTGCCTGTCCTCTCCTGATTTGTCTTGCCTTCAGACTGTTCCAGCGGGGCAGCTGACAGGGATGATATTGGTTTTCACAGCTGTGACTGTGCAGTGACGCAGCATGCCTATGTATAGAACTTGATTCCCCTGATTAGAAAAATAATTATTAAAAAAAAAACAACAACAGTTAACTCTCTTGTTTCTGTAACTGAATCAGGAAAAAAAATAAGTTCAATAAAAGTGTCATGTTTGTAGTTAACTTTTAATGGGATGTGGTGTTTTTTTTTCTTCAGCTGACTACATGATCATTCTAAAGATTTTCAAAATTAAAGCACCTAATTTGAGTACTTCAAATTTTAAAATCTAATGATGATATACTGTCCAATGATTTTTAACAGAAACACTGTGCAACTTTAGGATCCCTTTAATTAACTTATTTAAGACCACGATATGTACTACGTGGGACATGTTACATTTGTCAGTGCTCTTTGTTGGTTAAACCATGCAATGGAAACACTGGCTGTCATTTATTAATCTAATATTGAAGCTGAAGAGGCTTCACTTTTGTTCTGCGACATATAATACATCAATAAATACCCAACACATGAAACAATGAACGAAACTCCCCAAGCACAGCCGATGTGATCGTCAGGTGCTGGTCGGTGGCAGGAACATTTAAAGTGAAAAAGTAGATCACCGCACACTGAATGACTTTAATGTGATTTTATTCAGAGCGAGCGATGCGTTTCGCCTGCGGCCTCTTCAGGTTTGCTCAGTGCAGGCGAAACGCGTCGTTGCTCTGAATAAAATCACAGTAAAGTCATGCAGTGTGCTGTGGTCTACTTTGGTTTTCGCCCCGCTCGTGAACTTAGAAGCCTTCATGTATCTAAGAAAAGGCAGCTGCTAACAAGAGGCTAAATGAGACTGCAGAACGTCCTTACGCTGCGGTTTCACAGCCCCCTAATGGTAGGGATGCAACTGTAGTGTATTTTGTTTAGTGGTGTTCATCTGTGAAGATTATCTTGCTAAACAAAACATTTAAGTATCACAAACATTGGTTTGCCACAGAGCTTAATTTCTGAAACAATCCAGAATCAAATAGAAAAATTCTCTTAGGCTTTTTGACAAGGAAACCAGGGCGACATCAACTTCGGCTTTGGCCGACAGAAAAACGCCATCCCTGGGGTAATGTATATATTGTCAGTTTAGAGGCCTTGCCCTGAGAGTTTACAACATGGACAGGCCAAGAAGGGAAACATCTCTGAGCTAGAAATGGAAACGCTGACATTGCAAGTCCAATTTAACCAACTGATCCTATTTAGCAGCCTGAAAAATGGCATCAAAAGAAGTCGGAAAAACGCAGTATGGAACAAAATCACTGCTGCGGTCAACACCGTTGCGATGAACAATCAAACCCCAGTTGAGGTTGCAATATTTAAAAAATACGTCTATGGACATGCATACATATTAATAATATTCACCTATATATTATATAATAATGATAATATTGTGATTTTCATATAAACTTTTTTGGGGTTACTGGAAATAAAAATTAAATAGATAACACCTGATAATGACTGGTACATTTCAGTTGAGGACATCTCTGACTGTAAACAGATACAAAGGTCGAACATCTTTTTAAAATAAATTTGGAAATATTCTAAAGTAAAAGTCTCACATTTCTATCTTCAAATGACTTAAAATCTGAAAATGTAAACAACAACAAAATTGCTCCATAATTTCTGAGAATAAGTGAAATATTTGAGTTTAGGACATCTCAAACTACACCCATACTGAAAGTCAAGCAATTTTACTGTTTGTTAAACTGTAAAATATCAGATAGTTTTAATGGACCAGCCCAGTTGACGTTAAATTGAGCTCTATGTGGAACTAAAATGAGTTTGACACCCCTGATTTGGGCCTTTAACATCCTCCATGTTTACCATGTGCTTAGATGTAAACAGTTTGACAGACATGATGTTTACATCTAAGAACATGGTGTTAGAATCGCTCATTAATCAGTGTATTCATAGCCCACACAAATCAAGATCTCTGTATGTAAACACAGTTCTGCTTTACATTTCCACCTTCAGCCTGGAATCGAAGCCCAGAACCAGTTGTTTTCTGGCTCTGCTCCGACAGCCCGGTGCCCACTCCCTCCCACTGGTGTGTGATCCAGTTTCAGTCGGGCCCAGTGCTGCCAGACTCTGGGGAGCTGGCTGCACTATCAGATGTCCCCAGAACGAAATGGGCTGTTTTATCACCTCACCCAGTGGCAGCTGTCTCCCAGGCATCCACATACCTGCAAAAGGAGATACATGACCCTCTTCATGCCTCCCTGCGAAACGGTGTGCATCAGTGACTGGGATGGTCTGGAAAGCCGTCCATCACAAGACAGCCGACTTGCCGCTCTGCAGAGACACTGGAGGGGGAAACCAGAAGTATCCTATCAGGTATGTGATGGAAATATGCCAGGAAAGCACTTTATGCACTCAGTTTAACTGACACAAAGTCAGGAGAAGACGCTTATAACCCGCACAGTCTTTACAGAAGTGCAGTTGAGCAGCCTGCAGTCTTTTAATCCTGAATATTTTTGCTTATCAAATTTTCGTGAACTTTCCGTGACTGATTCATGACATTTAAGATGATGTTTGGATGCTACTATGAGCACAAAAAAGGACAGCTGAGGGTGATGGACTCATCAGCGGCAAAATACAAAATGTCTAACCCTGGGGTACTTGCAAAAAAACAAAAATACATAATGACAATAAAAATATTCCAACTGATGTCATTTTAGAATACTGAAAAAATAAAATACAGCATGTACAAAATACACATTCAGACAATACAGAAGGACACCATCATACAGTGTCAAACTTTCATGATATGGGCATATGTAATGTGATGTTGGTTTTTTATGTCATGCTTTAAAGTGGATGTTTTATATTAGGTTGAGAGCTAAAACCATTGCTGTTTCTAAAACTGGACTCTTTCATCAGTACACTTACACAAGGCACACTGCGCACACTACATACTTACTTGTGTAGTGCACAAACTTTAACATGGTGTCTTAAATTTAATGTCGCTATTGCGCACTTATGGGAAATGACAATCACAAGATTTTGCAGCTATTCTTCCTCTAGTTGGAGAGTGAGAGTCACTTAGCAACATTTATGCTTCCTATATCTGGTTGTCTGCTCATTTGACTTCCTCTGCATTTATTTATTTAGTGTACTAAAAATGAAAATGCTCCCACGGCACTTTTCTGTTTCTACAAATGTCCCTGGCTGATACTGGTTGGCTCTATCATCAGCTGATCCATCCAGTTAATGATAGCTGCCAGATTTTGCAAATATTAAGCATCTGACCTCAAATCTAATGTGACCAGGTTACTTAATATACACAGCTCAGATTTAACTGGAGCCACAAATTGCTTTAGCATAAAAATAGATCTTATTGACATAGATAAAATAAAACTTGTCTCTATTCAACCAATTAGCAGCAAGGAACTAAACTGAAAAACCTAAATGCAAGCAAACCAGGCATACCTTGTTTTTTGGATTATGTGTCTCAGCAACCACTCCAGCAATTAGTCCATCACCAAACATGCATGATCTACCAAACACATTTTCAACCTAACCTCTAATAAATCTGCATTTTATGCACTAAAAGATACATTTTATGGCACTACAAGTTTACTTTTGAAATCATGCTTCTAACACATTTGGTTTTAAAAAGGGAACCTACCAAATCAAAGATGAAACAAGGGTCTGATTCAGCTGCTGGTGTGTTTCAGAGTGGCATGAAACGACTTCACTGTAACACATTCACGGCATGAAAAGCCCAGGTGAGCTTCCTGCCGCTTCTTATAGACTCCGCCCCTTTCCTGGGTCCTAGTGCCACACTGGAGAGCAAGCCCCCAGGAAGTGCGCCATGCGCTAATGTAAAATTTACATAGTGGCCGAAAGTGGAATTACACCGTTTGAGTCGGTTTACATGAAGACACTGACCCAGAAAGACTTTCCCCCATTGACTAACATTGTGAAAGAGACGTCTGTAAATTAGTAAATTAATTTTTAGTGAGCGCCAAAAAACCCGCGAAACGTATTCAATCCCTATTTACATGTAAACCATCCAATTCGATATCATTTGGAAAGTCTAAAATAGCCGCAAGTTTAAACTTTTTAGACTGCCATTCAAGCTCGACTAGGGGTTAATCCGGAAGTCGGTCGCTCCGCCGGCGGAAGTCGCGCTCGGCCGCCGGTAATCTCTTTATATGCCATTCCATTAGATCACCGGAAATGCTGGCGTTTGAGGTGTTGTGTTGTGTTGTGTTGATCAAACTGAGAGAGATTTGTTGTTAGACAGATAGATAGATACAATACATTATTATTATTATTATTATTACTAATTTAACCCTTGGGGACCCTTACCTTTTCTTCTTCTTTTTTTTTTTTTGATAATTTTGGTTGTGTTGATGCATATGACAAGAATTTCTATTAATTATTGAATTTGCAGCTCAGCTCTTGCAATAAGTCTAAAATACACTGTATAAACAAAATTGTTCTGTTCATACTGTTAAGTAGAAAGGATGTGCCATTGAAACTCATTCAAACTGTAATTTTTGATCCCATAGCCATCAAAGCATAAAAACATGCATCTGGGTGTCTGCACTATCAACTAACTATAGCATAGGACCACCATCACCATGTCACATAAAATTGCTAAGAAACAGTCACCACATACAAGAACTAAATAAATGATTGAATTTGCATGACGCCTATAGCCTTTTGGGCTGGGGAAAAGGGAGCTTTCAATCAAAAAATTAAATGATAACTGCAATGTCAGCTTCTGCCTGTGGATGCCAATGCTGAGCAAACAGGTTTTGAAACATTTCAAAACAATGGTATGAAAGTGTTGAAATGTTTCAGATTTGCCATCTCTACTAGACTGTTACCTTTTTCAGTGGAGAGGACAATTTAATATGCATTAACACTGAATTTTACTTATAGTACACTGCATTATGTCATATTTCCCAGTGTTAAAAATACAGAGCTTAGATGTATCCAATCTCAGACAGAACATGACATTACTTTTCTACCGAAGCAAAAGTACATATGGTGTAAACTTTAATAAATTTGTAAAAAGTAAAAAAGTTTCTTTTTCCCTCATGACAATAAGCTGCTTTTTCTATAATATATACATGAACTCATGTTAAAAAAAAACATTTATTGTGTAAATAGAGTGTAATGTCCAGCTAACCTTACTAAAACTAACATTTAATCCACAAAGGCTCTGTTTACACTTGGTATTAACATGCGTTTTGGGTGATACAATCAGAAGTGGACAGCACTAAATACAAGTGTAAATGACCACAAAGATGCACTGTGATCCGATCACTCAAACTGCCCGCCAAGATGGTCTGTGAAACATTTGACCACACATATTTTTTATAATGTTTACGCTAAGTACCGTGGCACACCAAGCCAACAGTTGGTCGGTTGCCAGGCCCTCGTCACAGTGGTACGTCCTGCAACCTTAAAAAACCCAACCCAATATTGAAAGAGCAAGGCATATTTACGGTGCACCAGTGAACAACAAAACACAACCTATCAGGAAATGTTTCCATTAAGAGCACGTCTATTTCTCTTCTCATACGCCAAACTCTATGGCCAATCATTGGGATTTCATTCAATGACGGCCTCCATGGCTGTCGCCGCCGATTTAACATGCTGAATCAGCCTTAAAAAAGCTGACGTGGGCCAACGGTGCAAAACACACCACGTGAAGAGGGCCGTGGGCACTCACCGTCAGTCCATCGTGGGCAGACCGCCGACCGCAGGCTTGGTGTATCACGGCCTGAAGGAGAATAAAGGATATTCCTGCTTGCTGCTCAGTAAAATAGCTGTCAATCTCCCACCTGTGATCTCTGTGATGTTTAAACATTTTAGTCTCTGTTTCCCTGACAGGGTAATTTCCTTTCCTGATAAACAGGATAGAAAGTACTGCTCTGCGCGCTGACTCACCTTTCACTCTGGCCTCGATTCCTGGCTTGAATGGAAATGCTCTAACCTCTTTTGTGGAGTGATATGTATTGCTAAGGAAAAAGGAAATGACAAGGCAAGGAAATACGATTTGGTTATCTTCCAGTGAGCTATCAGCTGGAGGTGCTGAGGAAATATTAAGTCTGTTATGGAAGGCTTCACTCCCAGTAATAATACGTGACCCGTGCTATATGATGTTCATTTGTTGGGTGAGACTCGTGAAGGGGAGTGATCCATCAAAAAGGCAATGAAAGCAATCAACTAATTAGACGCGAATCTCCGACCATAAATCCCTGCCTGGCCATATCCAGTTGGTTACAGGCGTTTTTAATGGCATGTTTGACTTACGACTTTGGTCAGTTTGACATAATCCTAACAGAGTTTAATAGCCTTTACACACCAGAAAAACCTTGTTCACACAGCTAGTGATTACAGTCAACAGAACCACCAGTCTAACATAGGTTTAAAGACAAAGACGCTGCAGTCATGGATTTGTCCCCATGCAGGGATACAGCCAGGGAATCAGTTGCCAATTATGTAGAAGCCATTTTCTCCATGCTGTGCAGGCCAGGGGTCAGCCACTCAACACCGTCAGGGGTCATCTGCTGGGTGGGGGTGTGGACCACAGTGCTCTGGGGGGTGGGGGAAACCACTTGGATGGACACATCGGATTCGCCGGGCTGGGGGCTTCCTGGAAGATCCGTCATTGCGGATCCCACTGGAGACAAACAAGAACTGTATCCTTGATATCTCAACACTAAGCTTTATTTTTGAAAATCCGGACATGTTGCTGCACTCCACTGAGCCAACAGCTGTATTTAAAAGTGCCTTTAAAATTCAGGAAAAATCGAATAAAATTTCAAAATCTCACAGAATTGTCATACAGACAATTAAAGGAATACTTCACCTACAAAATGACCATGTGTATATCAGTTAGTCACGCCGTGTCACCTTTAATTAGTTAAGAAAAAATATTTGTGATTATTAATAGATTGGGGAAGACATATAACAACAACAAAAAACTACAGTATATCAAGACATTTGTTTACCAACACTCACATGACTTGTGCAATATAATGCAAGTCTCATTTATCCAGTAGTTTGCTCAGTACTTTCCAAACCATGCATTTCTGTAAAATAAAAAAGTTATTTAAAAAAATAACTTTGTGGGCTATTAGATTCTGGCTTTGAGGAGAGCATAGATATGGTTTACAGTTCAAATTCAGATACTAAGGTTTTAGTTAAAATACATGTGTCTTTGAAGTACTGAACCTTTATAAATGGACAGAGTATACTGCACAAGTTGTATGAGTTTGTAAACGGATGTTTTGATACAGTTTTGCTGTTGTTTAACACTGTTCTCAAAAAAAAAAAATTGTCATGACTGATATACAAAAGCACTCAAAGTGCTCCTGTGAGTGTTTTACCAAAACATGCCCAAAAGGCTTTTTTTTTTCTGTCAGGTTTTATACTTTAGACTTTTTATAGATTTTTTGCACAACTTTCTGTTTCTAGCAAACACAGTGCAGTGAAAAATATCAGAATAACCTTTTGGAAAGAACTGTTTGCGACTCCTATTTTTATCTTTAAAGCATATCTTAATATACTTTTAGCTGCCTGTTTTTTGGTGAGTACATTATGCTGGTATTTAAAGGCATACACTGAAAAATAAATGTTCTGCTGCCCTAAATCACAATTGCAGCTACAGGAGACAATAGCAGCCCAAAGGGGACACCGAATTCCCCCTTTATCCCCTTATGTAAGCTTTTTTTGTTCCTTTACTTTTTAACATTCAAAAAAAATCGACCACAGTGGAGAGTATGTGGAGAGCATTACAGTAAGAGAACATGGAAAGGCAAAAGCCATCTGGGGCTCAGTGCAAGAAAAGAGAGGAGGACAAGATTTGCACATATTCTATTATTTAATTGTTTGTTTTTTTTATTGTACCTGTTTGTTAGCTAAGTGGTTTATTTGTGTTGATTTCTTATTAACTTATTAACTCTTCTTGTTGATAATAAATACAACACATTTGAAACATGCAGGGGGGCACCAAATTTCCTCGGTCCAGCACTGGGTGATTATTGACAGATAACTATTTTAATGAGGCCTGGTTTGAAATCTGTTTCACAAACCATGATTCAGCATGACACTTTTTTCACTGACAGCTGCAAGGCCATCGTGGTGGCCTTTTGTTATCTGCTGCTAAAAGGCAATGGCTTTGACATTATGGAAGTGAAGCTATGATGAATAGATTGCTATATTTGGCCATATTTATACAACAAGAGGCACAGACAGATTGGAAAAGATGGCGGGGAGAGTTGTTTTGCTTTATTTACAAGCTAATGACTGTAACTGTGGTTCTGAAAACTCTCTGAGGTGCATCAGTACCATCTGTAGCGTCAACAATCTGCACCGATGCTGCTTGTTAGTACCTTTTTATCTAAAAATGCATGTCTCTATTTAAGATACAATATTTATAAACTAGTTGTGGAGGCTCTTTAAAATAATTGATGGTAATAAAAATGCAGAATGTAACTTGTCTTGGGGACAACTACATTATATAACTGTTTAACTCTTTGAAACTGGAGCAAATTGGTTTGCTTTCTCTCAAAAACATGGGGAAAAAAGGCAATAAGCGACTTGCCAAGAAATGTCCCCAAATTGCAAGAAATTAGTAGATTTAGAAAATTATGTTTTTAAAAAAGAAAACTACATTTGTTATTATCATAATTATATATTTAATTATTTTTTAATATTCATTTACTTTTTTACAGAAGTACAATAATTTTTAAGCGGTTTTTCAGGTCATGTCCTTTTTTTCCTTTCCCCTTTTGTTGTTGCTTGTTTGTTTTTGTTGCTAATTTTTAGGTAATTTTCTTGTACTTTCCACCAATTTCTTGCTTATTTCTGGATCATTTCTTTATTAGTTGCATATTGCCTTCTTCCATGTTTTTGAAAGAAATCAAACCAATTTAAGGTTTAAAAGGTTTAATTTCATTATTTTCTATGGATTTTTTTATATCATTTTGATATGAAACTTATTACTAATATTACCATGAGGAGGAAAGGTGTTTTTCCAGGCTAGCTAACTAGTCTGTTTTAGCAGCGTTTGAACTGATGGTACATGTCAGGCTAACGTCAAGGACAGTCATGTCGTGATTCATGAGCTGTTGAGCGCTGCACCTGCCCCATGAGCCATGACCTTTTGACCTTGAAGTATCATCATGCGTCTGCTCTCTGGGTCACTTTGCTATTTCCCCTTTGTTTTCCTCTCCGTCTCTGACTAATTCTGATTTCAGACTGTGAAATGGCAGAAGACATATAATGCCGGTCTCCTCAGGTCAAATGAGACGCGTGCAGCTGTTGCTGGGTCAACTTAAAGAGCATGTATACAGTAGGGAGGGGGCTTCCCTAAATAATTTCTTTCCCTCACTCACCCTCTCTCTCTACCACGGTCTCTATCCCAAACATGGGTCATTTATCTGTCAGTGCTGGGGGGCAGAGCTTGCTTCGTTACACCCAAAACAACAACAGGCAAACAAACTGCAACTTCAGCACCAATCTCTTCCGCTCCCTGCCTGCCCCTAGCTCGCACATTTCTGGTTCTCTCTCCGTCTCAACCATTTCAGATTCTGTTGAAGAGGTCAGAAAATGGCTTCCATTCAGGACAGTCTGGGCAGACTCACACACCCTCTTACAACAGACACACACACACACACACACACACACACATCCCCAGGCCCCCTGCTAAAATGTCAGGTCAGCAGCAGTAGCGGCAGTTAGCAGCAGCAGCACAGCGTGGTTGTGGCACCCCGGTGGAAGAATGTTCGTCGGCCCGCGGCGGCTGCAGTGAGCGCCTTTGTTGTGTGTGAATGTGTCAGTGTGGAAGAAACCTGTGTTTATGGGGGCATCATTGTTTGTGGGTGACAAAAACAGAGATGCTACGACACCCGGCTTTAGTGTGCAAGTTGGAGCGTGTGTGTTCGTCATTATCCATATGCACATTTATTTCAAGTGGCTATAATCAGTTTTTTTTGGGATGAATGCATCACATGACAATGTGAATGTGAGAGGGCTTGCTTAGGGGCACAATTACAGAAAACTCTGAACATCCACTCAGTTCTCAGAGTTTTATAATATCTTATCTTATCTTTGGTTTCTGGCCAAAAACTGTGCTGTTTGGTTCACTTTCACCCCTTTCATAAGAGCCTGTTTACAGATAATGTATAAAGATAATGAATTTACAAAGTAGTTACTTTGACATCACCCGCTGGTTTGTGGACTCATGTTTTGAAGACTTAAGTTCTGCATTTCAGCCATCACCCACTTGATTTTTTTGGAGCCAAAAGTGATCATATTCTGTTGGTGATGTGGAGGAGCGACGTGGGATCTGACTGAGAGACGAGGACAGTCTGTCATTAAAAGTATAAAGACATTTTTAATAAAATAGTAGCGAAAATAAGCTAACATTAGATGGTCATGTTAGCCTGGTAGCGATGCATCCATGCACAGAGTTGAAATACGAAAGACAGTTAAATTTAAGCACGTTTACTCATCTGGCCAAAAACAAGACAGCAATTGTTTCAGTTGCGGACCAATACAAAATATTTATAGCCCACTTGACTCTTTTACACGTCTGGTAGCTCACCATGTAACGTAAGTAATGTTAGTAACATAAAGACCGAAATACACAAAACCGACATCAGCGAACTACGTTGCCCTCACATCATCATCAAATGGTTGAGTTATGGGAAAAATCACTTTTCTTTTTTGTATGGATCACGTCCAACATGCGTTTTAATTTTCTGATGATATGTGCCCTCCATTTGAATTTCGCTGGTCATAATAGTCATGTGATTGTGAAACAAGCTATTTGTAATTCTCTATGTATGTATATGCATTTTACTTCCCTTGTTAAATATATATATATATATATATAAGAGAGAGAGAGAGTTTTTTTTTAATTTGCCATGGTCTATTCATGTACCCTCTTGTAACTACATAACAATACAAGGGGTTAAAACTCGCTGGATGGAAAGCACTTGAACAGTGTAGCACTGTGTGTGTGTGTGTGTGTGTGTGTGTGTGTGTGTGTGTGTGTGTGTGTGTGTGTGTGTGTGTGTGTGTGTGTGTGTGTGTGTGTGTGTGCGCTCAAGGTCAAAATTTTGTCACTCTCATTGAACTCTAATGCCAGTCAGTCACACTGGACATGGGCCTGCATTCTCAGCTGCTGTGCTAAGTCTTTCATGTGCGCATAGTACAAACACACACACACACACACACACACACACACACTTTATCCTTCTTTGTCTTCATCTCCCTCCTTCTTCGCTCTGCATCTCTTCTCTTTCTTCACGTCTCCCCAGTCTCCATCCCCTGCTCTATCTTGCTGTCACTCAAACACACCCTGAACCCTGCAGACATTTTCTTTCTCTCCTTCACTTCCAATCTTCTCCCTCTTTCTCCGACCCACTCCCCTCTGTCTCTTCTCTGTCTCTGCCCTCATTCACTCTCTGTGTCACTGCTCCCCTCATCTCTGTGCTTTGACTTCAAAGCCTTGCTGGAGTGAATACTGTATCTCTGCAGTTGATATGTGTGTAACTGCGTGAGTTTGTACTGCGTACTGTATCTCTATGTATATTGGTGTGTATAGTGCTGTATAGGTTGATAACTTTGTAGCCTGTTTATGTGAATGCTCATGTGTGCCGGCATCCTGCGTGCCAACCAGCAGCTGTTGTCGGCCAAAGGAGAAAATTCAAGATCAATGGTATTGTGTTGCCAGCGAGCCTGAGGCCTGGCATTCAGTGATACCATGGGAGTGTGTGTGTGCATGTGTGTGTGTGCCCTCACCTCGGCTCTCTCGTTGGGACCAGAACTGCTCGACAGTTTTGGCAATGTCACGCTTCTCTCTCAGTTCTTTCTGCCACTGGCGCAGCTCCTGCACATCTGGGCGTGCCCTGATCTAAAACACACACACACCACAGCACACTCGTGAATGCAGCACATGCATAAAAACACATAAGCAACACCATCAATAACTTAATTAAGCTGCGAGCTAATAAGTGCGAGTGAGTTGCCGTTGTTTTCTTAAATGACCCATTTAAAGATTCAGTTATGTTTTTTAGTTAATGTATCATTCTGTTTTACTTGAATGATTAAACAGTGAGAGCGGCTCATTTACTGGTGACACTGTTACCTCGATACTTCATACTCATACAGTGCTTCTGCTCGGTATTTGTGCTCATGTAAAGTGATAAATTGACTTTACTTAAAATATTTACTGCATGCTAATGTGTTTTTCGATTGTTCTGTCAGGTTTGGACCTCCCTGTGTCTGAGGTTTAAGGAATCAGAAAACATATATAATACCTTAATAATAATAGTAATCATAATAATAATAATAATAATAATAATAATAATAATAATAATAATTAAGTAAAAAAAAAAAAGTAAGAGTTATAAATGAAAAGGCAGTGTGAGATAAGCAGAGATGAACTCCAGCTGTTATGAGTTGTTGTTGTCTCTCTGTCTACTCTGTAGTTAACATAAGTTAAGCTTTTGTTCTGGGAGAAAACCCCTGTAGTTGTTGTGTGTGTGCTGCTGGCTTTCCTGAGAGATTACAAAACAGACTTGCTGTTTTAGTTGAATAGAAAATGTCCCTGAAGAACTTTCTTTATCTTTCTTCTCTTCTAATGCTATTCTCCCACTAATTCGGCCTCCTCCTCCCTCTCTTCTTCAGGTGTGTCTCTCCCTCTCCTCACACTCAAGACGCTATCTCTAATACCAACACCTAATTCTCTCATTCTCCAGCACATAGATGTTTCATCTCTTTCCTCTCTACTCTGTATTCTCTCCCACCTCTCCTCTCTCCAATCTCGTTTTCCTCTTACTCCTCCCACTCCCTTCGACTGCTTGAATGATGACAATAGTGTTGCTATTAGCAGTGGGTATGAAAGTGGGCCTGTTATATAAGCCTGGCGATGGGCTGAGGAATGGGTAAAACTAGCGGGCTCCAATAGTTAATTCACCGGGTGTCACAGTGCTGCAACAGCCCCTCTGCTGATGGGAGCAAACCATAGAAATGGAAATGAGGGGTGAGGGTCAGGAGGGGTGGGAGGGCGGTTGGAGTCTGTCATGTTTGCTCACCATCGCTTGTGTGTGTCTATATTTGTGTCTGTGTGGCCATTTCTACTCTGTCACTTTCCATTGGTGTCCCGCAGCAGCGTTATACCTCCAGTTCTTCTTCTGCTGCTGTCAACTACTGCTAAACGGCAGAGATTATTTACTGCCATGGGACCCCTGAGACGATGCTTTACCATAGGGGACACACAAAGACAAAATCCAAGTCTCAGCTCTTGGAAAGATGACTTTTTTTTTTTTTAATATACATGCTTTCACAGGAGGCTGCCAGTTTGTGTGTGACAGCAGTAGACAAAGAGCCGGGCTGAGTGTGTGTGTGCGTGAGCATTTTGAGGCCTGTCGGTGTGCATCAGCACAGCTGATTAGCAGGGGTGAGGTATTGTTTAGGCTGTGTGCATGTGCATATCTGTATGTTGAGTGTGAGAATATATGCATTTGAACATGATTTGAGAAGACCAAATTCTGTTTTGTGAGCTATTTTTCCTGGTTTGAATTATTATTGGCTATTTAGTTGTTGCCTGTTTACATATTTATTTATTATTCTACTTTGTTGTCCTTTCATCTACCTTTCATTCGCTTTTTAGGGTATTTTACTTATTTATTTATATTTATTACTTTTATTTATATATTTATTTTATTTTATCTTTTATTTTTATCTTTCTATTGATAGGTTTTAAACTGCTTCTGGTGTTTCCTCACTTGCGGTCACATTTCCTCAGTTCCTGGTTTTAATGAGTCCTCTTATTTTAGCACTTTACTTAATTACAAAGTCTTCCTTTTTATTTATTGTGTGTGTGTATTTTGGTTTTGTTGTATGAAGCACTTTGTGTTACAGTTTCCTTTGTATGAAAAGTGCAATACAAATTAAGTCTGATTTATTTATGTATTTATTTATTTATGAACCTTTGATAATACAGTTTTGTGTGGCGGTAATCACTGATGTCTGCGCATGTGTCTCATGCTGCGTGAGTATGCATGAAGATCAGAGTGAAAATTAGTAAGGCCGCATGCATTCACACGCATTATTTGACATGCGAAAGCACTTTTGCAAGAATACACATTCACACATTGAAAAAAGCACAAAACACTAAAAAGAGGGACTGCATCCTCCTCCATCTCTCAAAGCCAGCAGCAGAAGCAGTGCCCCCCCACGCTCACCACCACGCACCCACAAAAATGCACACAACCACACAATGACACAAATGGTGCCGTCTTTCTCACACACACTTCAATTCTGCTGCACAGCCTTTCAAGCTGCCTTCCCTTGCAAAGCTGCCTGTGAGACCGTGCTCCTCTCCCAGTCTCACACTCTGCAGCAGCACAATAGCTCCTGTTTGGACAAACTGGCTGCAGTCACATCACCAGGCGCACTGACAGGCTGCACAAAGACACAGCCACCACAGCCTGCTCCGTCAACACTTCACACCCCATCCACCCACCGGTCCATCGATGCTTCCAGCGAGGTTTAACCAGCTGAGGAACCTGTGATCTGATTCATGCCTTTGTAGACAAAGGCACAGGAAGTGGTTGCACTGTGATCCTGCTCTGCTTTGCAACAACACTTAAAATACTCTCTATGGTACTCATGATAGTGGATATTACATGACTACCTGAGGAGGCCTTTTAAAATACGAACACTCCATGTAATTCTGGGAAAGTGTGCCTCTACAGCCACTCTGCAGGAGAGGAAAGTGAGGATGAAGCAGAGCCACCGGCTACTGAACGTCCTGAGTGCTTGTGACATATTTTCTGCATGAGTGTCACTGCACGTGGCCTGTCACTGACTTAACACACTGGACATCAATTCAAACCATTCATCTGTCACTGCCCTCGGATCATTCAGCTGGAATCGCAGACCTAGTTCTGCTGTTGACTCTACAGCTCCCTGAGTGTGAGTGTGAGTGTGAGTGTGTGTGTGTGTGTGTGTGTGTGTGTGTGTGTGTATGAGAGAGAGAGTCATTCAAACAGCTCTATTAATTTATGTCATGTGGAATATACTCAGTTCTCACAGTGTCCTACTTTTGGACAATAAGTGGACTTCCTAGTAGGGGTGTAATATAAATGCCCTTAAATATCATATTATGTTTGTGATACTTTATTGATTCTGAAAAACCCTGCATTTAATCAATAATTTACATCAATGCAATGCACCACTGGCATTGACAATTAGAAAATAAATTGCATTTTATCACCTTGCTCGCAGTATTGCAATGCATTACAGATATATTTTATTGTAAACCCTGTATCACGATACGAGTACGAGTCTTGCCACTACAAAGTCCTACCTGCTAGCCCAAGAAAACTTTCCTCAGACATGTCGGGATCATAGACTGTAAAGCTAAATTCTTATCACCCCCTAGTGGCTGGCTGCAGAATAGGTCACAAACCATGCCCCCGCAATGTTAGCTGATAGGACATGGGCCGAACTAAAATATCAAAGTACAAACATACATTTTTCCCCAAAAATGGTTTCTGACATTTTAGTTAGCTCTTATCACACTGATGTTTATTTTTCTGGTAATTTTGGTTTTAATTAGTTATCTGAAGCTATAAAAAGGGAGTTTGATGTCATGATTGACAGCTGTGTGCGCCAATTGGTGCACTCACGATGGATGGCGCTTCTTTTTATTTATTACACCAGAGAAACAGGGTGAGGAAAGTAAACAGCCTTCGTTGCCATTAGTTTTTTTTTTTTAATTCCACTTGGTGTGTCTGTGCCTTTAGCTTTGTATTTACAGGACAAATATGAAAGAGGTAACAATCTTCTCATCCAACTCTCATCAAAAGCAAAAAAGTGTATTTCCCAAAATGTTGAAGTATTAAGTTCTCTAAATAGACAAACAAAAACTATAGAATCAAATCTGATGACTGATGATGGAGTAAAAGAAGAAAACCAATAACGAACATCTTGTCTCACCTGTGTTAGATTTACACATTTAACCTGCTTAGGTTAGACAAGGCTGTGCTGCACAGGACAGTGCTGTGCTATGGTCAGGAAAAGGCCATACACAGTGTGTGCATGCTTAATAGATCAGCAGAAATGATTTTGATAAAAGCCCTCTCCTCTGCCTCACCACATACCCTTACACTGACAGCCTAATTGTAATGCCTATTCATTACACAGCAGCCACATTACTCCAAGTCAGCTGACCAGACCTAAGAGAGCCTGAGAAGCCTTAATGAACAGCAGAGTGTGTGTGCATGTACATATGTGTGCATTACAGTAGCAGGCATGGATGAATGGATTAGAGTTGGGCTAAGGCACACAGTGTAAAGAAGATTATGTAATATGTTTAGACCGAGCAGCTCTTCATAGTTTTACATGAGACAAACAACAATCACATTGTCTGGGCTGTAGATGTGAATTAGTGTGTGTGTGTGTGTGTGTGTGTGTGTGTGTGCGCGCACGCGCACACGTGTGTGCTATCTCTACTGCTACTCTTCTTCAGTCCTCATATGTTTTGATTACAGAGATTAATAATGGAGGGATAAAATTCTAAGGTACAAAAATACTGCCTTCCCTGCTTCCTGCCTCTCAGTCCGTCTGTCTTTCTTACATGCATGCATGCACGCACGCACACGCACGCACGCACGCACGCACACACACACACACACACACACACACACACACACACACACACTCACACACACCCCCTCTGCAGTCAGCGCTGCGTCAGGCAGGTTATATAACAGCAGTGAGTGTAAGAGTGAGGGGAAAGAGAGAGGGGGTAGAGAGAATAGAGCATATTGACAAAGGTAGAGGTGTGCACTTTGGATTAAGCTCTTATTATTATTAATATTATTATTATTATATCAGATATCTACATGTTAACATATTAAGCGAAGTATTAAAAAACATCACAGAGAACTTAAATTCATCACTGAGGCAAATGTTTTTGTGTGTGTGTGTTTTTCTACAGCAAAATCCCATAATCCTATTAAACTCCTATTATAAACCATCAAAAATATTCTCATGGAATTAACAATTAGGACAGATTATGGTGAAATATAGCCTGATAGTGTTCACATAGATATTAAAAGCAACAGTGTGTAGGATTTAAACAGATTTAAGGTGATTTAGTGGCATCTAGTGGTGAAGATTGCAGATTGTAACCAGCTGAGTCTTCTCCTGGTTAGAATTTCTTTAGTGTTCATTGTCCAGGAAGTTTTATAGGGAGATAAATTATCTGCAGAGGGCTCTTCCTCTCCAAAACATATGGACTATGTGATTAAAACACTGAATTAAGCAATTTCATGTTTCAAATCAGTCTTTCTCCTGTGCTGTAAAGCTCATCAGAGAAGGGCCGATTGCACAGAACCTGTTATGTGTGATCACCTTTTTTTCTCTGATAATTTAAGATTCAGATGTTCAGAAGGTTTTTACCAGGAGCCGAATTATCAGCAGAGGTCTCTTCCTCCCCGAAACAAACAGACCCAGTTAAAACGCCCAGACTTAAGGCGGGAAAAAAATGAGAATACAGCATTTCATTTAAAAAAGAAAACATCTAACACTGCGTGTTATGGATGGGCTGCTACCTCAGGTGCCAGACATGAACGACCCTTTCCAGAATCAGTGTTTGGTTTGTCCACTCTGGGCCACTGTAGAAACATGGTGGTGCAACATGGCTGACTCCATGGACAAGGGCCTGCTCCCTTAATGTAGATATGAACGGCTTATTCAAAGGTAACGAAAAACACGATTCCTTTATGTGGTGATTATACACAGAAGAAAATATACCTACTGTGCAAGAGTCTTAGGCCACCATAGATTTGATGTTTTAGCAAAGTTATGAGGTTATATTTATTTCTCAGTCTCTTTTTTAAGATACAAAGAATACAGAGAACATGTAGAATACATTAAAACACAAAAAGTCAGAACAAAATGGCTTCTTCAGACTAATGTCAATATTTAGTGTGAAACAGAGAATTGAAGTCAGAATTAGGTGTAAAACATGGAATCAAACAACCACAACAAAAGGTAGGTTAAACAATCAATATTGAGCTTTGGACATGTCTCGATTGCAACCTGGTGTAAACACAAGTTCAAATCATGCAAGTAGAAATAAATAATTGCAACTTTAGCCTGCTGAAGTTGTTTTATTCTGAAATACTTGAGTTATGAATACTGTATATATATTTCCTGTATGTTGTGATTGTATATCAGTAAAGAGACTACTGATAAATAAATGTGTATGATCATTATAACCTTGCTAAAATAACAAAGTTTAAGGTGGCCTCAGAGTGTTGCACAGTACTGTGTATTATACTGCATTTCTGGAGTCCCCGTAAATCCCAGAAACTGAACCTCTAAATATGCGAACCATGACATCATGATATGAAAGTTTTGTAAGGATACACTTATAATGCAAGACAGTATTGAGTTTTTTAGTGCGCCATTGCTTCACAGATGACTCTGCCTTAGCTGCTTGCCTCACAGCTACACAGGATGTTACACACACAGAAACTAATGGAGTTTTTCAGTGCATCAGTGCTTCACAGATGACTCTGCTTTTGCTGATGTCCTTGTCTCTGCTCCGCTGCCCGCTGAGTTGTTAACTGCTTTTTTTCTCGCGCCAAGGTAACAGCAGCCGTGACACACCACAACGCCCGTCAGGACTTTGCCTCAGTGCCTACCCAAAATATCTCCACCCTATGTACTTTGAATAAGTCATGATCTTCAGACGCACACCCTCAACTTTGGACCCTGACTGTGCTGCGTTCACAGCCTCCCAGTGCTTCTCAGAGGCTGCATCTCGCTCCCTATTCTACAGATGTTGCCGAATCTTCATCTCCCTCACTATGCCCCATTCCTAATCCCAAATCACTCTGCAACATCATCTTGCCTCTCTCCTCCCTTTCGTCATCCACCCATCCATCTGAAAATACTCCTAGCGTAGCCTACGATTCATCCTCCCAGATATATCCTCTCAGTCTCTCACTACTGTCTCCTTCTGGCTGTGTTTCTTCCTCTAAATCCCTCGGGTGCTCTGGGCTGCAGTGCTATCAGCGGCCCTAGTGAACCTCTCTTAGTTCAGGGTAAACAAAGTGAGGAGTGACAGGCGGTCGGCTCACTGCTGCCACCCCATGAGCAGTCTTTTTTGGTTGTTGTTACAAATAAAAGAGAGGAAGTGTTGCCCCCTGCTGGTGCAAAAGTAGCCCAAACATGGATGCATGCACACACACATTCAATACTTCTTTTTGCGCACTCTCCCACAAATTCGACTACATGCAGAAATGTTCAGATCATTCAAACAGAACGTAATTGTACATGACAGCACAGCTGGCATCTTTTTGTCTCAATGGTTTGTGCAGCGACACTGAAGCTGAATCCTCTCACAAGCACGAAGGATAAGAAACGAAAAAATAAGTGCTTCTGCTGAGACAAACAAAAAACACAACCTCTTCTTAAATTCCTACAAAGTACAACACTGGGCTTTTTTGTGTGTGAGCGTGGAGAATTTGCTGCCGCTTGCCTCTGGTAGTGTCTGTTTATGTCTATTTATATCTCAGCACAGAGTACTTCAGACCACAACGCCCACACAGGAAGGAATTAAATCCCGCCATCACTGATGACATAATCAAGCTGCTGAATGAAATTGCAGTCCCCTGTGGAAGAGGGACTTTTCCGTGGGATGGGATTATACAACAAGATCGCACTGTGGGCCAATGCACACGCAGGAGGGCGCCTATTGTTTGTTAGGATAACAGACCCACACACACACACACACACACACACACACACACATAGGCAGGCGTGCTCACTGTGGTGTGTTGGGTAATAACAGGGTTCCTTCAAGCCTTCTATCTTCAAAATTTCCACTCTGTAACTTCTTAAATCTATCTGAAGAGTTTGGGAGGTGGTAATTAGAGTTGGTCAGCCTGGAAAAGCCCAGGCGTAGCTAAAGTTACGTTCAAATATGTCAAGCGATAAGAGTTTTTAAATCCTATTTTCTTAAGCTTTAGAGTTTATATGCTTATGTGTATTTTCCATGTTTTTCGAGGCTTTTAAAAACTGTGTAATTAGTTTTCTTTCACCTGTGTCTGTCTGCATTCCTTGCCCTATTTCTTAATAATCCAGCATACCTTGTATCCCCTCCAGAAAGCCTGGATGAGCAGAGCGGCTTGATCCTCGCTCAGCAGCAGAAACAGAGGGATGGGAGGCCTGGGACTGAAGACAGAGAGAAAAAGAAAAAGAGAAAAGATTTGACAAGAGACAAAAAGGGGGGGATACATGCTGCATAAAAAATACAGCATGTATCTGTGAATAAGCGTATTTATGAGTTTTAATTACTTAAATCTAATTTTTGTATAATTATTTTCCTTGAAATTTTGGGCTGAACACAGATTTGTGTGATTTTCTTACAATGAATGTAAACAATGAATTTAAAGGAAACAGCTGTTGCACGTGCGTGTGTTGGGTGACATTTAGGACACTCACTGCATGCTGAGCCAGTCCTTGACAAAAGGGATGTCATGGAAGTTCAGTGGGACCTGTTCTCGCCTGCGGGGGTTGTGGCTGATGAAAAAGGAAAGGAGGACAAAAAACCCCAAAAAAGCATGACACACAAACACAGTTTTTTTTGCACATAGCACTTAAAAACACATTTGAGGAAACTGATGGGGTGAGGTGAGGATTACACAGTCGAGAGAGAGAGAGATGTATGTGTGTGTATGTGTGTGTGTGTGTGTGTGTGTGTGTGGACTGTTACTTGTAGAGCCACTCTGTCAAGAAGTCACACGGGTTAAATGCCGTTTTTTCCCTCTGCAACACAAAGAAAATAATCAGTGCCATGCATCATGCGGAGGAATTACTCAGCATTACTTAAACTCATTACATGTGAAACGGTAAAAAAATGAAAATGTAAAAATACTCAATTACATGTTAAATGTACTTAAAGTATTAAAACTCTACGTTATATTATTGTAGATTATATTCTTGGACTAGTATTACTGATGCAGCCATGGGTAAAATTTTAATGCTGTACTTAGTCAGGATTAAGTACATTTAAATTACTTAATATTCTACTGGGTAATTAGAAAAGAAAAACGTGTACATATTACAGTAGTTATCTCAACAGACTGTGAATCCAAACACATAAATTAATTTAATTCTTTAGGGTTTTAAATTAATCTCTAGTTATTTTAACAACATTGGCCACCTGTAGTTTGTTACATGTTTCTAAGAAGAAATTCAGACCTCAAAACAACCATGTTTCTGTGCTTCTTTCAGTAAAGCCTCCAGTCCGGGCAGCAGCACTGGAAACACTCTCTTCTCCAAAAAACGTGTGACAGGACCTGACAAAAACACACAAACATACATTTATACAAAACAATATATGGCAAGGTAGATATTATAATCTAAACTGTGTTTGTGTGCTATATCATAGGGGTGGGAATCAGTCATTTTTATTGCAGCAAGTTGTATGTAGAGGACAGAAAAAGATAATGACTTTATTATTCTAGAAGGCTACTAAAAGTTTAATTTGAATTTAAAATAGTTAGGGTTTCCTGACACCCTCACAGACAAAATATGACAACATTTCATAACCTTTGAAAGACATTTCAAGGACCCAAAATATATGTGTATATGTTTTTCAATTATCGGCAAGTAGCCCATAATTAATAATTTTTTAAACTTTCAATGATTTTTTACTAATTCCATGACTTTCCAGGCCTGGAAAATATGACTGTGAAATTCCATGGCTTTTTCAGGTTTTCCAGTGATAAAATATTACAGGACATGCATGGAAATGAAACACTGATACAAAATTTATGCTGAAACTGTAAAAGTAGACATAAATTACGGCAGATTTAGCCACCCCTCCCCGGTGTTGACTCTATGGTTACGGCCTTGACATATAGACCAGAACGGCAGTTGGACCCTGCAGGACAAAGCCCACTCATCTTACGTTCATGTAGTTGTGGTAGTGATGTAGTTTCAGCTGTTGACGGGCGCTTCTGGCTTGAATGACGAGGTTTTCCCAACACAGAGTAGCCGGCGAGAGCAGGGTGACAGAGAAGAGGGTCAAAGTCTCTCAGAGGATCATCGTCCACAAACACCTAATCAAACACCACTGCTGATTACTTCAGAGCATACTAATAATGATAACTTTATTTACACAGCACATTTAAAAACAGAGTTTGACAAACGAAGCAACGCAGACTCAAGACACCTCAGAGGCAATATAACAATAGTCAATAACGCCAAACAAAGAACTAAGGTAGAATTAAACACAAGATTAAGATTTAGGATAAACACAATATAATAATAATAATAATAATAATAATAATAATAATAATAATAATAATAATAATAATAATAGTAATAATAATAATAATAATGATAATAATAATCAGGATCAAGACAGAATGAAAAGATAAATTAAAAGATAAACTAAAAGACAAATTAAAAGATGACATCACATAAAAGTAAGTCTAAAAAACAGGTTTTAAGAAATGATTTAAAAGATCCACATGGTAAGCAAGTTTTTGTACTTCAATCTGTGGTGTAAAATTATGGAATAGTTTTAAATATTAAGTTGAAGCAATGTTTAAACATGAAAAAAAATGTACAAGGATATGATTTTCATAAGGTACAAGGGCAAAGAAGGGATTTGACATTCACCAGGTGTTTACAGGGATTATAGTACAATTTATTGTTTTGTATTGTTTTGTATTATTTCCTTTTTTTGTATCCTTCCTCTTTTTCGGTAAAAAAAACAGTTAGATATGTTTATATATAATTTTATATGGTCTGTATAGTTTATAGTTTATATATAGTTATATATTGTTATATAGTTTAAGAAAATTCAATCAATTTAAAAATGGAAACAGTACATTTTTTTCAATAAGGGTAGGGTGTGGGAGTGAGGACCATAATTATAACCACACAGGGATAAATGAGCTGAAAGATAAGCTGACCTTGGCTGTGGTGAGTCCATAAAAGACTGGGGAGTGTATACTGGCGCTGTACTGGGAGAACTGGGTGCTCACTGAGCTGCTGTCTGTCCACACAGCACTGGGAGGACTGGGCTGCTCGGCTTCATACTCTTAGACGACAAATTAAACAAAACAAAAAACACCTATTACGTTCATATTTTTAATTCACAGAATCGCAAGCATAATGTTGCCATTTTACCTTCACACACTTGTTGCCAAAGTGACTTTTTGGCACCGATTATCTTCGCCATTATCGTTCCGCCTTTTCTCTCTTGCGGTTGCCAGGGGCTCGCTGGGTTGCCAAGGAAGTAGTCATGCCTCTGACTTCCGGTGTAAACAAAAGCAAACTCATCAGTAGATTCTGCATTTCTATCCAGATCTAAGATTAATTTTAAGATTTCGCACAATTTCTACCCTTCTGATGTTATTTTTTTTAATTTAATGATGCAGATAAAAATTTACATTTTGTGGAACTAAATCTGAAACACGGATATATTTGTGCTATAGTTGTCCTCACTCATTTAAGATCTGATCATACGTGGAAATAAATATTTTAAGGAAGACTGGTCACTGTGTAAAACTAAATCTCAAAGATTGCATTTATTTTAAAAGCCATGGTAACTTATTCAGCTCAGGGTAAATTTCATTTTCACAAATCTAAATGTGCAAAGTCATCCTCCTTTTCTTCTCTTTTTTTGTGATTGATTTTTTAGTGTATGTTTTTAGTTAAATAAAGTCTCTGCAACATGTAAATAAAAGGAAAGGTAGGCTATATCGACCCAACAACATTTTGACCTGCTATTTGGTAATTTATGTTTTACATCATTTTAAAGTGCTGTCTTTTTTGGGGGTGTTTTCTTTTTGTGTGCTTGGTTACTGGTTGCACAATATGACCTAAAACGTACCTGAATAGTGCCAAACAAACAGCGCTTCTCCCTCCATTGTTCCGGTATTGGTCGCCAGAGGGCAGCAGATCAGCCGCTGTGAATACAGGCACGATGACCTATCGATGCTGGAACAAAGAAACAAAATATGATTTCAAATTTGCTTCACTGTAAACTCTTAAAGGAAAAGCAGGATACATTTTAATACTAACTCAATGTCGGCATTTCTATATAGTGTATTCTGAAAGGTATTTTTAAGACTAAGTATGATTCTCCCAGTATGTTTTGCAAACTGTTTGACTGCAACTCTTTTAATAAATCCTATCATAGGTTTTCAGTGCCTATAAGAACCCCCTATACACCTTAAATGGATAAGTTACACATTAGTTTGTAATTACTAAAAGGATGTTACATGCTTATTTAGTTAAGGCCTTTTGCCTTTTCAAATTAATAGACAGGACTATGAGAGTACCAAAAGCCATAATCTAGCAAACAAACATGTGATTCATGTTATTCTGAGGGATTCTTATTTCATACTGCTAGTTATCTTGTATTTTTTGCTTTATTTTTGCTTTGTTTAGTTAGATTTCTGGGGCCATATTCACAAAGCTTCCTAGTACCAAGAGATATTCCAAGTGACAAAATCATAAAAAAAGTCTTAGAATTATGGTGTTTTCGAAGAATTTCCGCTTAAAGCTAAGAGTAGATCCTAGTAGAGATAAAAATATTCACAAAGCGTTTTAACCATTATGAGGCCATTAAGGTGAAAAACTGTTAGGAGTAAGGAAGAGGACTTTTAAGAGCCTCAAAATTTCCTTAATCTGAGGAGAATATGGTGAAAAGACAAATATTCTAACACTGGATGACAGTCAGATAATAAAATGCTACAGATGAGATTTGACAGGGATGATTTTGTGGTCTATCTTAACAGAGATTTGTTTACATCTCCCAGTCAGCTCAAAGACAATATAATGCCATAAACAAAGTGATGACAAAACTGAAATATTTTGCAACTTGAAAATAAACCAGTGCAGCAGCGGTGTCACTTGGTCTGTCTCACCTTTCCATCAGCTAACAAATACAGCACTTTCACCGTCTCTTCTTGTGATGAAGTTCATTTCATCTCCATTGGGTGTCCACACCTTCCAGGCTCACAAAAGGACAACCAATCACACCTGTTAAAAGAACACATCACACCTAGCAGCAGTGTTCACTACACCTCTTCACTAAGTTTAAAAGTCTTTGTCCCTTCCTCGCTCAAAGTTACGCTGTGACCTTTCCTAAATCACTCCTTGCCTAAAATGTTTCAGCCAAGTTAGGAGCTCTCTAAAAGTATTCTCACAGTGTTTGTGAGTACAACCCCTGATCTGCTAACACTGCTCTTATACCAGGAAGAAAGTTCAGTCCTACATGTCAGATCTGGTACTATCGGCTCTAAATGTAAGGATAAACCAAAAAATAATATTGCATGTTAAAAGTTATTATCTATACAATAATAAAAAAGCAAAACATAACACTTTTGCTAAAGAAAGCAGAACAATCTTCCTCACTAGCCATTACTATAGTATTCAGAGAAGTTTTTCAAAATTAAAGTCTTTATTGGAATATATTCCAAAGCAGTTAAGTCATCTCATGACTGAACGAAAATAGCCATTTATCTTTAAAAAAAAAGTCCCAAGATGGTTCCAAAATGCACTGAAGAGCTTTTTGACAAAATATACATTGCAGTAACTCATATCTTGCAGTCACTAATTGACTTGTTAATAAATAAGATTGTGAACAAAACATTTTTTATACATAACATTTTAGGCTTCCCCATATTTGCAAACTAAATTAATGACTACACACACCTGCCGCTTTTTAAAACAAATCGTGAAGACCCGTGCCGAAAACATTTCTCTAACATTTCTCTGCAGTGCATCCTCTGACATCATCAACAAACCCCCGCCCCCGCCCCCGCCCCCGAAAACAAAACAAAAACCAAAACAACACAATGAGTAACAGTAGAAATAATGGTAGTAATACAATAATAATTATGATAATGACAGGATGATTTATATAAAGCAACACTGATAAAAGCAGATATCATAAAGGACCAGCTATCAACAATGAAATATACAGATTACATTCCTTCAGGGTTTCAGAGTAGAGGGAGCCCACGTGAGGAGGACGTTTAGAACTGAGCTAGGAGACGGACAGTCTCCTCTTTGTAAAACAGAAACGTAAAATCACACTCTTGTCTACAGGAAAGTTATATTATTTAGCGTTCAACAGTAAGATGAAGAAAGCTAAATAATAGTGATTATTATTTAGCTTTCGACATCGGTCATTAGTAATTTGAGTGAATCTTGGTGAAGGAGTCAAACCTTTAGAGAGATGTAAATCCATGATGCATGTAAAAGTTAAGGAGTATGGTTTGGGAGGAGTTACATGCTAGATTAATCCATCCATAACCATACACATATTTTGTCTAATGTACACTTGCCTTCTAATGGTGTAAACACACAGAGCTCAGGTCAGTGGTTATATAGTGTTGCAGTTAAGTTAAAGGATAATTTGCATCAAGCCTCCAGTTGAGGAAACATTCAGAGCCTGTCCGCAGGCAGCATGTTTAGTTCCAAAAGAAAGAAATATGGCTATGTGGATGCATGATGCCGAGTCTTGAATGTAGTGAATCTTACATGTCCAGTATACGCCCGCTGTGACCGTGGTCCAGTCCTGCAGGCTGCCCAAACGGCTCAGTTAAAGTCAGTGACACACCTGGACAGCGTCATGGGAGAAAGGTACTGTGGCTTTGATCCTGAAAATATTAAACTAGCAGGAAATCAAAGTTACATACACGTGAATTAAGAACACAAACCAAAATCAGACTGAGATGCAGTGTGTGAGGAAATGGTGGAGATGAGTCTGCAATCCCCCATTTCAAGCATCCACCTCCCTGTAGGAGTGGAAGGTGCCAAGAGTGGGATGGATTTGTCCGCTCAGTGGAGCCTGCCGCCCCTCACAGGCTGATTCAGTGCAAGAGGCCTTCTTACGAAAAGGGGACTGGGAGTTTTAGCTTCTTCCGTGGTTCTCTTCTTCTGCGATCATCAACAGTCCCCATTCAGACTTTTTCTGTGATCCTTTCAATATTACAAAACACATGTTCACGATTCAGTCCGGCCATATTCCTTTAGCAATCCACAATTTAAATGTCTTCTTTCGTACAAAAATGTCCACAGAAAACTGCCAAGTCCCCTCCGTTTCAAAGAAGTTGGCGAGAGCTATGTACAGATAGGGTGATATGTCATATATGAGCGTGTACGGTAACGGTTGGTTCACTGAGGTCTAGGTTCTCCGTGGACTCTAAAGCGGTACATGCAGGTGTACTCTGGATGACCCCAGTTAGACAGCACCCGCACCTCGATGATCTGGAAGGCCCTGTCATTCTGCTCCTAAAAGAAACAAAGGGAAATATTCAGGACACACTGGCAGACAACTGATTTTTATTTCTGATTGGTTACAAGGGATACTTCAACTAGATTTGTATCATAACAATGCGGGAAGAATGTGTTAAATGAACTGTGGAACACTTCCCTCCATCTCACCGGTGCCCAGCTTAGGCGAAACTTTTGCTGGCTCTTGGGCTGTTGCTAGACCTACAGGCTGTACTTATGCACTTTCATATCACCTGCTACCCATCCCACCATCACGAACCCAAAGAATATAGAAGTGCATCAAGGGAAAGACTCGCCTCTGTCTCTCTGAAACTCAGACGAAACCCATTCAAAAGGCAAAACTAGGCAGTGCTGATCAAATATACACAAAAGTTTTAAGAAAAATTTCTTTAATGCCTTGAATATCAAAAGTTTGTCTCCAAGAAGTAGGCACAATACTGTTTACTGCATAGTAAATACAGTCTGAAAAAAAAGGAAAGAGATCAAACAGTAAAACTAAGCAGTGCTGATGTAAAATGTAATGTATGTACAAATATTATCCAAGATTCTGTTACTGCGTGCGTTGCCTATTTCTCACCTCAGATGTTTTCAGTTACATGTTTTATTTAGCTTTCTGTTAACTGTAAAACAAGATAGTTTGTTGCAAGCTGGCCGATGTTGTCTTGAACGAACAGGTCACTCAGCAGTGGGAGCATGTATTAGTCTGGTGCAGCACAGTACAGCCTGGTAGTTGTAGGTTTTCAACCTCTTGAGCAAAAGCGAATCCCAAAGTCTTATTCTCTATTTTCTCTGCTCATAAAGCACCAATTTCAAAAGTGTTTCTGCTGCATAGACAGCCTAGTTTTATGAAAAGATCATTTTTCCAGAGGTGAAATACTTCTAAGTTACCATGACAGGAAAGGTTTGCAGTGACTCTCCATCTTCCTCGTATACGTAGTGCCCCAGCAGCTTCCCTTCTTCCTGGTACTCATCATCGAGACCCTGTATGCAAAAAAACATCAGTGAAAACCGGCATTTATCACTGTGCCCAGTTGTAAATTTTTTTTCTTTGTATTTTTCTTTGTATCTTTCTTACAAAAACAGTGAAGTTGCGTGGGGCGCTGGTGATGTTTCCGGTCGGCGACAGGGCCTTGGGTATGTGCTCCACACAGAAGGATGTGGGCAGGATCCTCAGGGACAACCGGATCACCAGATAACCCTGAGAGCCTTTGAACGCCCAGCAGTTACCCGGGTATACGTCGGGCTGAGGACAGAAAGTGAGGGAAAAATATCTAAATAAGTTCAATAACAGCAGCCAAGACTTTTGAAAAAGCGTTCCTACTAATTCCTATTTTAAACCTTTAATATTAAGCTTAAAGAATAGGTTCACAATTTTCAATATTCAAGTCCGTCTTAAAACAATATGTACCCTGATGAAAATTTTAACAGGTCTGGCAGAAATTATTCCTCCTATTCAAACTGGTCCTAAGGAGCTGCCATCTCAATTTGCTTTCAATTCAGTTAGTTTACATGATGTTAGAAAAAGTTGAATTATTGAGTCTGACTAAAACTGGACTTAAAATAGTCCAATTAAATGGCCTAATCGAGCTATAACTGTAGCTCGACTTACAGCAAGTTTTCAAAGTTTATCTGGCCACCTGACTTTTACTTTGTTAATGACCGATGCAAAAAATTGTGAACCTCTCCTTTTACTGTTTTAATGTCTCTCGAGGATATCTCACAGGGAGGCTTACCTGGATGACGACACGTGGAGACTGGGAGAAGTACCAGAGTGGCAGGCCAAACAGACTCATGAGGGCCGTCTTGGTCTCATATGTCTCAGAGCAGCGAGTGCTGAGGATGCTGCCACCTGAACACAACCACACACACACACAAACACAAACACACACACACACACACACACACACACACACACCCACACACACACACACACACACACACACACACACACACACAGAGAGGTTAAGATGAAGCTGTAAGCTTGAATTTAAAATTAAATGATTACTGAAGAGGACCTAACATGTTCATTTTCAGGCGCATACTTTGATATTAAAAAAAACCACCTTCATTTCCTCATACTGTGCGTGCAGGAACACTGTGCTGTATTCACCCTCTGAGACGCTTCATTTAGTGCGTGTCTCTTTAAGCCCCCCTCCTAAAAAAGCCCAGTCTGCTCTGACTGGTCTGTGTATCTGGGTCTGCCTTATCTCCGTGTCTTTGGGCTGTCATTGCAGCCATGAAATGACTAATGGAGAACAGAAGCACCTTCTATAATATATAATTCCCCATGAAGGCTTCAAAAACACAAGTGGACATATTCCAGCAGGAATCTGATCTGAAATCAGTGAGATGCAGGCAGCTGCTCGGAGGAAGCGAGGCTTTGCCCAGTCAGGCTCTGACATAATTATCTTCTGCTTTCTGCTTAGAAGTGACAAAATTTACATCTCAAAACAGCTTAATATGATATGGTTTCTGGCTTTTGTTTGATATCTAGTGTCGGCAAAAACAGTTGCACATTTCCAATCTGTAGTTAGCACACAGAAGCTCAGAGAGCTCGTGAAAGTCGCTGTTACCAGTTTAAACTCTTGAACTCTTTACGAAAAGGAAGAAATAGTCAAATATTTTTACTGAGCAGCCAAATGGATTTGACAGATATAATCCTGAGTTCAGTCAGTCTGTAACCAGTGTTAATTTTGTTAATGAAAACATACTATTAATAAAAATATCATAGCTAAATAAAAATCACAGCGCATATCTGTGAAGACAAGCCAGTCATAATGTCCAAGCCTGCTATCTGGGGGGGCAGTCGCTCATTAAATTGGGAATCAAAGAGAAATGCATGTAGATGTATGTGTACTTCCTGTGTGTGTGTGTGTGTGTGTGTGTGTATGTGTGCGTAAACCTCTAGAGAGATGATAAAGTACTGCTCTTTCTTTTCTTCTTTGTAAAGACCTTTTCAGCCTGTATCGATAGCGTACAGTCAGGAAACAAGGAAAAATTCAATGAAGGTCCACGTCTCAAAGCAAAGTGCGGTGGCTGTGATTATATGGGGTGCTCCTGAACCACTAGGCTCAAATCCGGGCTGGCAGTGAAGTGACTCTCTCATATAGGTCAACAGACTACTCAATAACACGCCTTACAATGGAGCCAGAGCTTTGCTGTTAATACCCTGTTGTCCTCAAGCCTGACTAATGCCCGCAGCCTTGTTACGTAAGAGACTTACATTAGAGCACAGTGCAGAGCAACAGAGCAGCTATCTTGCCAACCCCCCCCACCCACCCAATAAAGGGTTAACTTCTGACTTGGATTTGACAGTTCACTGATATCGATGAGAGGCTTCGGTCTTACCTCCGGACTCCAGGGCGTAGTCCACCAGGCCTGTTCGATCCTGGGAGTAGAGTCTCAAAGCATTCTGGACAATCACCTTCACTTGCTGGAGCAGACACCACAAAAGGTAAAGATTAAATAAGAGCCTAAAACCCAACGAAAACAAACATTTCAAAAGGGTGATGATGTTGACAAGAGACGTGTACGTTTATTACCTCTTCTGTCAGTCCCTCAGCGGCAGCAGTGTGCTGGACAGTCCCGGTTATGGTCTGAACGATGGTCTTTGCTTGTGACTGGGCCTCAGTGACAGCTTGTGCCCGGTTCAGCTCCAGCTGCTGGGACACGTTCTTCAGGATGCTCAGCTCCATTGAGGACAGGGAGGCCTGCAGGTCGGGTGTGCTCACGTAGCGCTGGGAAAGCCAGAGGATCAGAGACTCGGGCACCTCGCCCTGCTCCTCTCCTGGCCCACCACTGCCAAAGAACAGGGCCCGCAACTCCTTACGAACCTGGGAGGACACTTGGGCTGATATCTGTGAAGACGACACACAGGAATGTAATGAATAAAAACATGTAGTGGAAACTGGATGACAGGAAAAATTATTTATTTATTTGCATTACATCAAGGATTGATTAAAGGTCCTGTATGCCACAATTAAAGCAGATTTATAGCCCTTTTTACACAGAGATAGCACTATTAAGCTGCTATAAAGTCCCGTTTTTATGCCGTCTTTGCATTTTTCACACAAAAACAAAAGACAGTGGCCTCATTCTGCTCCAGGACATGAATACAGACTGCATTCTGGCATTCTACAATCAAAAGCAATACAGCAATAGCAAGTAATTGCAACCACGGCTGTTTTTGCATCCAAGTTTAAAACAATTATCTATAACATTTTATAAAATAATGCATCATTCTGTTCTCTTAATTATATTCAAGTACTTTTACTAGGACCAAGTTAAAAAATGTCTGATTTTCATGGTATTTAAGGGCTTAAATTTCTGAGTGTCTAATTCAAGTTTTGCAGGTACCACAAACACGTTGTATGAACCCTAACACACACAAAATAAATGTGACATCACTCTCTGCTCAGGACACCATTGCTATATCTTTACACAGTGCCTGTTGTTTGCTGCTGTATCAATGCTCCTAATGTTGCATAGAACTCCTTTAAAGTCTATACAGGAGTCAAAATTTGCGTTACTTACGCTCTCCTGCAGTGTGTCCAGCTGCTCACACTTGCCCTTGCACCCTAAAACACCCTGCAGGTCTTGTCTGATTTTGTCCAGCTCCACCTCGAGCCTCTGCACCTCCACCAGCAGAGCATCATGTTCCTCCTGCTTCACACCCACACTGAATGAAAGACAGACATTAATCTAAGACAGTTTTCTCAAAAAAAAAAAGAGAATAGCATATAATTAAAAAGATAATGTGAATTTGAAGGCTCCAATTATTTCTTCCTGGTTTTCGTACCTGACAGGAACTGTGTCTGCTGCTGGAGCAACAACCTCCTTCTCTCTCTCCTTCTTCTCGTGCTCATACTGCTGCTGCCTCTGTTGCACCTCCTACAACAAATATAAGGAAGATTACCGAAAAAAAGAACAGACACTGCACACTCATAGAACAGTGACATTTTCCCAGGAACACGCTTCCATCTGATAAAGCACCACTGCTTCTTTTGTATACGGACTTGAAACCTGGCACAAACACCACCAGATCTGATTCATTCCTGTTCTTGTCCGTCCTCCGCTTTACCTGTCTGAGCTTGTCAGGATATTCTTCTGTGTTTTTCACACTTGTTTTCTCTATGGTTGTGGTACATTGTTTCACAGTTGTTTTTTTTAGTTTTTTTTAGCTAATAATTAGACTACAGTCTTTATATGACTGTGTGTTGAATGTTCCCTGTTAATGTTTACCATTCGTCCTAGACTCTTGCATTCTGTACTTCGTTGTGGATTGTAACCTTGTGCTTACTTGCTTTTGTGATTCATCTACTCACTTCTGCTGATGTTTATAAATTGGCAGTTTTAATTGTGCAATTGGATAAGTCAGTTACTGGCCATTAGACATTCAAAGGTCCAGTGTGTAGGATTTAGGGGGATATAAAATGGAATATAATATAAGTTCACAGCCCTTCCACAATGAGCGGTGTTGTTTTACTGTTTGTTTTGCAGAGGAAAAGCCCTCTGTGGATAATTCGGCTCCAGTTAAAAACCTCCTAAATGTCTAGATGAGAAAAAAAGGTGAGCACACATTAACAGATGCTGACCTAGTGTTCTGTTTGGGATGTGCTGAACTGCATAAGAAACTGCTTTGTTAGTGTTTTTACCGGTTTTATTCATCTGGTTGTTTTGTTTTGGAGAGGTGGAGACCTCTGCCGCTGCTGGTAAAAAAACGCTTGAACAGTGAATAATGAAGGAATCCGAAACGGAAGTTCACGCTTAGCACATAGGAGAAGTTTCAGCTGACAGCAATCTGCAATCGTCACCACTAGATGCCACTAAGTCCTACACACTGCTCCTATAAATAACACTGTGTTTAGCCTGTAAAATAACAAATAGCAAAATTTAAGATACATAAGCCATCCTGCCAAACTCTATGCCTTCTTGTAGGTATGATTTCAGGTGTTTTCTCAGTTTGAAATAAAGTGAATCAGCTGTACCTCAGTCTTGGCATTCAGAGCGTTGAGCAGCAATTCTATATGAGCCAGCCGTGCTGCATGACCCTCCTGATGCTGTTTCTGCTGCTCTTCACTCTGCACGGAGTAGAGATAAAGAGAAACAAAAAAGTGAGATACATGTAACCATTTCCATCAAAACATCACTTGACACATGTCCTCATCTCTTTACCTGTGTTCTGTGTGCGTTCTCCTGCTCCAGTTCTCCCCGTAACACACCGAGTTTCGGCTCCAGCAGGGAGGACACCCACAGTCCCAGGCTCTCCCTGTCGGTCTGAGTGTGGAGCTGCTCCTTCAGGGCGCTGTAGAGACCCAAAACTTCCCCGTGATGTTTCTCATGTTTCTGGTCACCCTGCTGGACTCGTTCCCACAGCAGGTTTAACTGGCGCTCCACGCGCTCCAGTCGCTCCAAATCCACAGCAGAGAGCGCCACAGGGGGAAGGAACGACTAGGGAGGAGCAAGTGGGAACAGATACAGAAAACAGTTAAATATTTGTGGTAATTCCAGAACAGTGCTGCCTTGTACCTCACACACAATGGCGGTAGGGATAGGCGATATAACAATTATACTCAATATATTGAAACTTGTTCCACATGGGAGGCATAATCGTCACTTTTTTTGTAAGGCACTGGCATAAGACCACCTTTGGCGTTTCGTGTACAGCATTTGTGTCAAAAAATAAAGAGCAAAAAGACTGTGGACATCAAAAAATGTCTTAAGTTGAAAATGCTTGAATTGCAACATACATCGTGTAATAACTTTTAAACACACTCACAATGGCTCAGTGCTTTCTAATAATAATTTAATGCTATTCAGTGATTTGTCTCTGCATCTTACTGGTGCCTGTGAGACTGGGGTTGCCGGGGTCACTTCCACTGGAGTCTCTGGTGCGGGGACTGGGACTGAGGCAGGAACTGGAGCAGAAGCTGGCACCAATTTCGACAGGAGGGTGAAGGGAGATGCAGGACGCCACTCCGTTAGGTTTATGGCTGGGAGGTAGGCGAGCAGGGCAGCAGTGGACGGACCCCACAACCATAAAGCTGCAGACAGAAAAGAGATGTTGAAAGTCAAACCACATTTATCTGCTGGTTGGTCACTCAAACAAAACCAATATATAAAATATTGAAACAGATATCTAGAATATTTATATTTATAGAAAAGCGGGGAGCCTGGTGGCTCAGTGGATAGAGCGACACCAAATGTGCAGAGGGTGTGTTGTCGCCATAGCAGCCACAGGTTCGAATCTCCCCCTCTCTCTCTCCCTCTTTCACACTCACACTGTCCTATCAATAAAAGGCAATAAAAGCCCCAAAAAATAATCTTAAAAAAAGCTGCAGCCACATCAACATGCAATCTAGTGTTTTTTTTCTCCAATCTAAACATTATTGACACAGTAGCTTCAATAAAGTGAATTAATTATTAATATTTACTTATTTGGTCCACTTTAAAATTCACTTAAAAAAAAAGTAAAAGAAGGATTCAAAGAACAAATGTGTAAGATATGGACTGGTTCACCAAGTAACAAAAGAATTAATAAATAAATATGTTTTTCTGCGTAGTAGTTTTGAAACACAGAGTAAAGTAACTCACTAAAAGCCCAGAGAGGCTGACCTGAATCTGGTGCTGGATTTGCAGAATACTCTGGGGATGTGTGCTGGTTGAACATCTACTGCCTCTCTACAGACCAATTTTTCTCTGAATGTGCTCACTAAATGGGTTACACCTGTGATAAAGGAAGAGAGCACTTCATGTGAACTCACCAAGGAGGAGCAAAAGGGGCAAAAGGAGCAGGAGCAGCCTCCAGAGTTTGGGAAGGCATCTGAAACACAAAGTCGCACAGTGTTCAGAAAAACACAACTGGCAGAGCATGTGCCGCTAATTCTAAAAAACACAAAATGATTCAAACTATTAAAACTCTTCAAAAGAAAACAGGCACTGTTGAATTATTTATCAAAATGCAGTAATTCAAGACACAAGGTAAATCATTACAACACCATTGCTGTCATAGCTCTGAAAATTTGGTTGTTTTTAAAAACAAAAAATGGTGTAATACATTTGTAAATTTTAAAATGACGGGTTTGTTTTCATTTAAATATTCGAGTTACCTCTTCTTGAGAAGCAGTGACAACCGCTCTTGTAAAAGCACTCGTTAAATCTTAATGATTAAGCAGGAAATCATACATTTTGAACATTTAAACCTGAAATAAAATATATTTTTTTGCATTTTAGAGACAACTGAACAATGAAATATCACCTCATAAAGTTCGTACGATGAATTTGTTAGCAAACAGCTGTTTATTTAAAAACAAAAGCAAATTCCCTGTAAGTAAAAAACCTGATTGGCAATAAATCCTTTCTCTGATTCTGCTGATGTAAGCCACTCTTTAATTTGACAGAACACGTCATAACAAAAAACACCCGTTCAGCCAGGTTGCATAGAAACAAACCGGTTTAAGCTGATACAAAACTAAAAATCAATCCAGTTTTAGCCGTAACACCTTTCACATTGCACAGTAATTTGATATATTGTTATTATAAAAATACAAAAATATAGCTGCCCTAATATTTTTGAAACACTTAGCTGTTGCAAAAAATGTGAGACTCTCACTTTTATTGCAACACCGGAAGGTTCAGAAAGATAAATGGGGGGAACTGGGCTCTTACCGTGTCAGAAAGAAGACATTGAGGAGAGACATGAGAGACACCAGCTGGTACCATCCTGTTGCAAGAAACCACAGAAGTCCCCTGCCTGCCTTCACTGGGCAGATTGAATAAATATATATATTAAAAAAAGCACATACCAACAGAGATTGAGAGTGCAATGTGACCATGTTGCCAAATAAAGAAGAAGAGCAGATGTATAGAGGATGACAAAAAAGTGCCACCAACCTGGAGCTGCCAGAAGCATCCAGAGCAGTGAGAGCAGCCTCTGCACCACCGTCCCAACCCCTGATCCCAACGCTTTGCCCACTCTCACCACGCAGTAACCTGGCTGAAGGAGGCAGTGACCTGGAAGACACAATATGAAAGAGAGAACATTTTAAATTGAGCGAGTGTGGCAGGAGTGGCCCACACCTACAAATAGGCTGAGTTACAGACTTATCTGTACTAAACATATCCTTGTTAAAGTATATCTACAGGCTCTCATTAGCAAAAATGAAGTGCTGGTTAACCTGTGTAAGCTAGGACGCTCCACAGTGCCCCCACCAGGCGTCGGGGCCTGGAGGACTGTGTGAGGAGGACGGTGTGTGTCTCTGAATGCTGCTTCCCTTTACAGTCATCACCTGTGTATGCCGAAATGATGGACGACAGGCAAACAGAAAACACAAAAAAAAAGCATGTGTGAATGAATGACATTAAGATGACTTGCAAGCAAAAAAAAAAAACAACACTATAACACAATTCTGCAAATAACCAAAGCAACAGGAAAATGAATTAGTAAGAAAAAATCAAATGAATAAAATAAAAAGAAAATCCAAAGAGGGCACTGGCATGCATGTTGCACAATATGTGATAAATTGTATGTGATGACAATATGAACAGCTCAACACATCAGTGTCATTTACACTGGTGACAGGACTTCTGGAAATGTCTGATTTTGTCCCCTTCAGTCTTTTAATGCACAATATGTTGAATATGTTCTGTAAAATAGCTTGCACCAAGAAATGTTAACTAACGAATGAAAATACTTCGAGAAAGGTTCATTTGTAAACTAAGAATAGACACAATGCAATGTAAATAAATATAAAACAAATGTGCATTGTCCAAAAAAGTAATATAAGCTAAAAAAAAAGACTACAGATTCCAAAATGTCCCAAAAACCTGTATGTACCAATCAGTAACTCTTAACACATTCTTTCCCAATTTCTCTTTCTGTGAAAATGACAACACGATAAGCTGTTAAAGTCCAGAGGTTTATAACTCTGAGGGAAGAAACAGGCAGTGCAGTAACAGAATCTTGATTGATATTTGATCAGTGATTCCTAATTTGACAGCTTGACCGCACTTCAGAAGCAGTGATTGACAGCTGCGTTAGAGACTCCTCGGCTCTGATTGGCTGTTTTCGTTAACTTGCAGTACGGCCAGTAAAAGCTCTACAAAGCAATAGACTCGGCAGAGGAGGGATAGATTATCTGTCTCATTTAGTGCTGTGTGAATATAGCGACAATTTCAGTAAATGTGACAAAGGTTATTTTAAAAGTTACTAACTTTACCTCTATTATCTGCTTTTACACTATTATTTATACTGCATATAGAAGTGCAAAATAAAAACTAAACTCACCTAAACAGGCTGTTAACCTTAATGTTTATTAACGCCTGGAATAATGATCAATTATGTCAAGATTTGGTGTGACATTTGTCGCTTGAAACAGGTTTGGAGGACTAACATGACTGAAAGAGAAGTATCTGCAGGTCACAACGGTCAACAGGCTGCTGAGTAGTTAAAGCAGTTCACACAACCTCTGCTCATGGGTCCTAACACAGGTCACGCATATCATTAACTCTGTCAATCACGGCTTTTTTCACAAGAAAACATGTGTGTGTGTGTGTGTGTTTTGGGTTTCTGCTTACACAGGGAACCATTGAGATTAAGATGTGAGGCATCTTCAGTCACCAGATCCTTCACATTCATGCTTCCACAGAAACTTGAGTGAGCTGCAACATACATACAACATATTTATTTACATCACAAAAACCACATTGCGTGAGAAAGATGTAACGAGACGAACAATGGAGAAAGACGAAGAAGAGCAAATGCACATGTGGCCATTGTGACGGCAGAAGAGCTCGATGTCATCATGAGGGAAATGAGAATAGAGGTGAGAACAGTTCAGAAGAGACACGGCAACAACTGCTGGAAACAAGAATAAAGAAATGAGTCGATGAAATTCTTCTGCAGCTGTGAAGGAACCAGCTTAAAGCAGGAGTATACGAGAAATAAATCTGACCTTGTACACAATGAGCATTGCAGAATTATTCATGTGGTGGAAATAAGGCTGAGTTTCTAGTTCTGCTTGAGAGTTCATTTAAGTGCACATCTTCTCACAAACCTCGAGAGGGATTAACACACATTTTCACGAATACATTTTCATGACTTTGAGGCAAATTTTTAAGATCATACATTCTCTGAAACATCGATACTCCTCGTCAGTTCTTTTTAATTACTACATTGTAGATTTTGTAAAAAAGTATTGTTTTTAAAAAAAAGTGAATTGAGAAGAGGATTAGAGCTTATCATTTAAATATAATTTAGGGGCTGATCGTTATTTATGAGAGGGCAGGTGGTGGTGCAAAAAGGGAGGCAGGTCATAATTTTCTAAGCATTAAGGAGGGAATTATGTCTTTTATTTTGGCTTTATGGGAATACAACTTAAAATGGCTGCATTTTGTATCTATTTTTAAAGAAAACATGTTTCAAAACCTGAATGTGTTCTCTTAAATTTTTTATTTTAAAATTTAAAAAAAAAATTAATTAATTAATTAAAATTAATTAATTAAAATTAATATTTTTGGAGATTTTTAAAGAAAAACATTTGGCAATTTATTATTATTTTCATTGGATTATCAAATTCCCAATGATCCTTGATCACATCACATCTTATTATACAGTTTTGTAAAACAAAATTTCATGACTTCTACAACTTTCGGGGTGTATATACTTTTCCAAAACTTTCCCAAGCCTGGAAATTTCTATTTGCAAATTTCATGACTTTTCCAGGTTTTCACGACTATACAAACCCTGTCGTGAACTAAAGAACTCCCTGTAAAAATGCAACTCATCACATGATAGTTTTTTCTGAATTTAAGCAGTGGTGTTTTGGGGGAATGTACAGTTTTAATTTTGTTTCTTGTATACTTCCTCCTTCAGAAATAGAAAGCAACAGTATGAAAGTGAACACTGGATGGAGTGAGGAAGAAACACAGATAAGAAAAAGATTCTTCAAGTCAATGCAACTACATGTTTAAACTAACATGAGGCTTCTTACTCCTTAAACAAAAGAAGTAGGAGAGAAAGGAGAGAAATTATGACAAAAAGTCTATTAATAGAGGAGCAGCAGAGGAGGTCAGGAGCTGTGATCCTTAACCTTTGCCCCTTTGTAGTTATGGCTGGTACCTTGTCCTTCATAGCCATTAGCCCTGTTGCCCATCATCCTGTGGAGAGTGCTCTGCTTAAACAGCCACAGTTGGGACAAACTGGAGGACACTGCTTGTCTCATCGAGTCCGAAAATGACGCAAGGACACCTGGTGACACACCCGCCATGTACAATCACTGTTAGTCAAAACGCAAAGTCGAGGCATGGCTAGAGACACTGAATTTGCAAATAAAAATGGGTGATAGGATGAAGCGGGGAGTGAAGTGGAAAGTGGAATAATCCCCTGAAGATACCCTGACAGGAAAATGACAGGAAGCCATGAAAAGCCCAATAAGAGGATGTTTTTAACTTTACATATCCGGGCTCAATCCAACAACTGCACATTCTACCATGTTTGCAATCAAAACTTTCACTTATACGAATGAAAACCCACTCTCTGTTGTGACAAGTCCACTGTGTGCTGGAAGTTTCAGGTTACTTGTTAAAGTTTGCTACCGCGTTGATATGCATTTCCTGTACTAGACAGTGACTGGCTTTCGTATTATTGATGTATTTAATCCAGCTCTCCTGGGGACATTTGAATCTCTTTGAATACATCTTTAAATGGGGGAGGTCTTTAAGAGGGATGATGAGAAGCCTACCAAAACAGAAAGTTGAGATTTCAAATTAGCTGCAAAAAAGAAATGAGCCTTAAATCTGTCATTTTTTCCTCAAGATCACTGAGAATCTCAATTTGAGTCGAGAGACTCGGGAAAAATTTCCACCGCAGAAGAAAAAAGAATGATGGGTAATGAATGAAGAGCAAAGAACGTCTCTTGTGGTATACCTTTTTCTTGAGGGCTCTTGGCCCTTGAACCCAGCCAGAGCACATTGTTGAAGAGCACGGTGACTAAGGACACTATGGGGGCCAGGGCTCGTTTGCTGTAGCGCATACATGTGTTAGACATAGACGCCAGGACACCTGGAGAGAAACACCGCTACCAATTATACTCTCATTATTACAACATTATGGCGATTTCACTATCCAGCTCCAATAATTTTAACATTTAGGAGGACAAATGTGAGGAGAGTAGCACTCAGTGTTTCAAATATGACATTTTAGTCCAACTCAACAGTTCAACTCACCTGTTTTGTTCCTTCGACTCCTATCTCTAGAGTATATGCTTGTGAAAGGTGACGAGGAGGAGGAAGAGAGGGCGTCCAAGGAAGCTTCTGCTGCCTGAGATGATGATGATGACGAAGATAATGATGTTGACGAACGTGTGATAGAGGAGTCCATCTTTTGAGAGTGAAAAGAGCAGTCTTTGCAGATGTAACCGTTGGCGAGCGAGGTGTGGGACTTTGACGCACTGGCGTCACCGTTGACACTTGATGAACTGTGGTCTTTGCTGGCGCTCCTCTCTGAGAGAACAGTATGCACATGGAAAAATTAAACTTAATGAATTAAAAATACACAAAAAATGTGAATTCGTAAGTTTTAGTAAAGACGAGCAATTATGCTTGTGCTTTATTTCTTACATAGTGCAACAGCAAATACCCGCTGTGGTGAAGGAAGATCAGTTCATAGTAGTGTAGAGCTCATCTTACTTATTTTATATACTGTTAGTTTAATTTACTATATAACAATGTACTTTAATTTGCATGCACAATAGTGCACTTTGAAATGTGATTAAGTGAAAGCATGAAGTAGTATGCAATTAAAATGCTTTAAGTACTCAGAGACTCAGAAATGTATTTTAATACAGTACCCGAGTAAATGTACTTTTCACAATTTAATACCTTTCATACACAGCTTTAGGAATGCAGCTTTTGCAAGGGTTGGGTAATGAACTCTGTACTTTTAAGGGTACCGACTGAATTACGGCAGTACTGCCGCGTACCATTTCGTGTTAAATCCATTGGTACCAAATGTCGGTAACTGAGGGCACATCTCACTGTGAACACTGGGGTGAAAGTGCTGCGAGGTGCCCCAAAGCAGGCCAGACCAGCTGGCCTAAACTGCCACTGCAGCACTGATCTGCTGCTTGTGTTCCATATTATTTGCATTCATTCATTAATAGTTAAAGACATGAGATCACAGTTAAGCAATCATCTCTCACACTAAACATGTTCAAAATATTGATCTAAAAGATTAACCTGTAACTAGTATTCATCATTTCTTTTATCCTGATGACTTTTTGGATCTATGGTACCTGATTTTCCCATGCAGATCTAAAATTAAATGTTCTCGTGATTTACTGCACTCTTAAGTAATTACTATCTTGCTACTAAATAAGAGTATTGAGGGTATATTATAAATAATTGTCGGAAGTATATCTTTAGAACCAGATAATAACCAGGTTTCTAAAACTTCAAAATTAGATTATTTCCAAATTTTCAGGGGTAAACTTGAGTTGCATATACTGCATAGTGGAATTCAATAAAAAAAAAAAAAAAAAAAGCTCAAATAATATCTAAATTTTGCAAAAGCATAATGGGTCAAAATTTTCAACAACTGACCCCAGTGTCCGTCCCCAGAAGTCGACGTGGTGGTTGTGGTTGTGGTGATGGTGCGTTGTCTCAGGTAGGGCTGGTCCAGGATGGAGGTGAGCTGAGAAGCATCAGACGCTGTGTTGCTTTCCTGAATGACGCTGCTGTGAAGTGGGGTATTGGCAGCTGAGAAGGAGAGGGTTTTCCTCGGTGTGCCAGCTTGGCCCAAGGATAAAGACAAGGGGGTGGAACTGGACTGCTGCTTTTTGCTGCGCAGTGTCCTGGGAGAGAACAGACAAAAAACATAGGGTATTGACAGAGGTCAATACTGTACTACCTACCTACAGCACTTAAGTGTGCGCTCACAGTACGAATGTCACAAGAGCAACCTCCTCAGTTCCAAAACAATGCCGAAATTCAAAAAATGTGACAGTTCTTGGTTTTCTTAATACAGGTACAGAGGACGTCATTCTTCCAGACCTGACGGGGCAGCATCAAGGCGACAAGTGTCTAGTCTGCAAATAAAATGCCATATGAAGAAGAATGACACCTACCAGCGACAGCTCTGCTTTGACTCAATGAAAAGAAAACCTCTTTTTCCTGAGGCCAGTGTATTTTGTTAACTTTGCAATGGATGCAGCGCTTTTTTTTTTTGTAACTATTCAACAACTGCAGCAGTGTGACAAGGCCCAGAGTATCTATTCTGTGCTGAATGCTGCAATGCTACATTTTTTCCCCCTTGTCTTCAAGAGCTAAAAATGGTAAACGTGCTCGTCACTGTCACTTTTTACAAAGCCATGCAGCCCCACAGAGAAGGGGTGGGGTAATAATCACAAAGATCAACTGTCCCATCTTACATGCACAAGTGCTGAAGACCAACAACAATAAATGTAAATATACTGTAGGCTGTTTGTAAACATGGAATCTCATGGATCAAGATAAACTAATACTTTGCCTGTTTTTTTTTTTTTGTTTTTTTTTTAAACCATGGTATCCGATTGGGTATCCAAAATAGTGGATTTTCACTTGTACTGGTATCTCGACATACAACAGCTGACAATTTTAAATAGAAAATTATTAATTTTTTATTTTCCTCATTATTTTTCACTCCTTCCTTAATATTACCACCCAGATGTTTTCCCCAGAAACATGTATTACTTTATTATTACAATCATTTTTCAAACCTCACACAATCACACAATAGACACATTAAACAAAGATATTATTATTAGAACTATTAAGACTATTATTTCATCCTTTTTTCCTGTTGTTTGTTATATTCTATATGTGTCATGTTAAGTTCTCCATCAGTGACTTTAAAAAAGGTATAGATTCCTTAAAAAAAAATATTTCAGGCAGAGAACTTCAAAATAATTTGTGCTGTGTCACTCTTAGCAGAGCTACATGCTGCCCCCTTGATTAATGTCTTTATTAGTTGTGTGGGAGCATTAGTATCCATTGCTCTTCTTACCGTGTCTCTCTCCTGGTGCTGCTGGTGTAGCTGCTGCTGTTGTTGTAGTTCTGGGAGTAATCAGCCAGGCTCTCGTTGCCATAGTGACCGGCACTGGTCTGCAGACGCAGGCTCCGCCGTGACATCCTGGGCGACTCGTACACAGCGGCAATCTGGTGCTCCTTTTCAAAATCCAACGCTGCTGTGGAGTAGCTGGAGCTGAGAGAGACAGAAGAGAGGAGTGGAGCAAAAAGAGCGGGAAAATGGGGAAAAAAAAGAAAAGGACAAAAAATAGGTTAGATGAAAAGAAGTATTGCATGACAGTTAATCACAGGGAGGGAAGTTTCTAAAGTCTGCTGCACGGAAATTCATTTGGAGACAACAAACAGGCCTCAAATCAATACTGCACAGGGATATCCTGCACGTCTCCTGATGTGTGTGTCATCTTCAGAGAGGCTTTCTTTCAAACAAAACAAACAAAACATGGGAACAGACAGTCCGCTTAGAGAACTGTTGTTTCCTGCAACTGGCAGTGGGCCTAACAGGAAGTGACTCACTCACAAGGGAGGGAGAAAAAAGGACAAAAGAATATTGTATTTCTGAAAGTCCCATTGGAGAAATGCGGCAGATAAACAGCCCAAAGTATGCAAGAAAGCTGAAAACAAACCTACTCCACTCAATGCAATCCAGAGCAAACCACAAGTGGAAACACACCACGAATGTTGTAAATTTTGACTTTGCCATGCCTTGTGCAGCTGTGAGTCACAGGGCCACACCCACCTGGCAGAGTGGACAGGCGGAGTTAAGGCCAACAATCAGACATGACTAACAGGCAACAGGGCAGCAGTTGCGAAATTCAGTGGAACCATTATAAAAACTATTTCTGTAAGCCCTCTTGGCTGCTGTAAAATAAGAAAAAAAAAAACAATGCTGAAAAAAACAACCATGCCACAGTGCTACAGCAGGTAACACTTTTCAGGCAACATGAAATCAATTATCTAACTTTTTTACGCCTGGATCAACATCAGTTTTCATGTGCTGCATTCAGATTCCTTTCACTAGCATTTATATCTGTGAAACCTATGAAAACTTTTTTTTCCAGAAACACAGGAAAAATCACAATGAGAAACTTGCAACTAGTCACATGAGTTAAAAGCTGTTTATAAAATAATCAATGCAATGCATCACGCCGAGGAACTACTTAGTATTACCTCGATCAGCTAGGTCAGGCAGAGCTACTCCAAAGACATGCAAGCATGGTCAAATGAAAAGGTGGAGCAACGCTCTTTATCAGTCACTGGAGGACAGAGAATAAACTTCCTGTGAGACACTCAAAAAAGAGTAACCTTCCCTGTATAAACAAAAACTGCCGGACACAAGCACAGAGTGTCCGTCAGTGGCTGTTGCACAGCAGCAGTGAGTATATCAGGGCAGAGTCATGCACACTGGACAAACTGTACACTAAGCAGTATCAGCAGTGTGTACGTGCATGTGTACAGTGCATGCCGGGCCCTCCCTCTGCCTCCAAACCCTGAAGATTACACATCAAGAGCCAATTATGTGCTTTCGTCTTTGCTCTGCCTCCTGCTCCAACTGGCTTTTCTCTTAAAACATGACCAGGGTAGCACCTCTCCCTCTGTACCTTGCTGATCTAAAATGGACCAGAGCTAGCTTCTACAGTGTTAAGCATTCGCTAAGAGGAATGACTGTAAGTACTGTTTTGGACCAGAGTCCTTGTTTACATGTGTGTTTCTGTGGAATATCTACTTTTTAACTAAAAGAACAACACTATCTCTACTTTTTTTTAACACCCGCAGACTCATCAACTTTTCTTTTTGGTACAATCCTCTTCTGATGTCAACCCACAGCGTGTGGTGAGCATGTGTAAAATTTGAAAGTCATACAAAGAGGTACATTGATTTAAATCTACGCTCTTTCTCTGCGCTCCTTCACTTCGAGTGTCTGCATGTGTGTCAGTGTTTTACACACCGCCCTCCTGGGATTTCTCGGTCACATACCGATGAAAAAATCTCTCCCAGGAGGAATGTAAGCAGTACGGCATTATATATCAATGACACTGCTGAGCTGTGATCCACTTTATTAACAGACACCGAATTTTAATTAGTGCACAATTGAAAATATCCAGCAATACTAAACTTCAAATCAACAGTCTAAAATATGATGCAGATACATTTGTAACTATGTATTACACTGCCAGTGATACCAGAACAGGAGGTCATGCAAGGACAGCTGAGCAGAGAGGTGAGAAACAGTCACGGAGGCTCCCTGCAGTAAAGAGTACATGAGGACTGTGGAGGGGAAACTCTCAGCTACGGTCTACAGGTGGATCATCTTTCCATCACATCTACATCACTGCTTCTGATCCAAATTTAAAATTAAAATCTGGGAAAACAGCAGTGTGAAAGTGCAGAGTTCGTTTTGTGTTTGCTTTAAACGCAGAGTTTCAAACTTTGAAGATAATAATATTCATTCAAGGGGACCAAATGAGCACTTCATGACAAAATTTTTAACACACCCCACGGCAGCTACGACAGCCAAGGCGCCAGGAGAAAATAACTGCATTGTACGTTTCCACAAACCTCAGTTACATTACATTTGTACATTTCATACCAAGCATAGGTGACTTAGTTCTGATCACTTGTATGAGCTAACTTGAGGTGATTGGGAGGTCGAGGGGATGGTGAATGGTGTGACAACTTGGCACAACATCTGCCATGCTGCAGACCACAGAGCAAGACAACAACAAACAATAACACTGGTTATTTTTTAAGGAGCTATCACTGTATTCCAGTGGGCATTGTGCCACAAAAATAGAGCTGAAATTATCACACGTTGGGGAGGATGAATGGCGTGATACCTAAGTGGGACAGCTGCCAAACTGTAAACTGATGTTTGAGATGAACAAGTGAAAAAAAACATTTTTTTTTTTTTAAGGTGAGCCAGTTGCTGTTTTTTCAGCAGGGATTGTGCCACCAAAACCAGGTATTTTAAGGCATAATATGACCTTTCTTCTGACCATAATGAAGAGTTTTTTTGTGCCTAAACATGATCATATGTTAACCGGAGAATTGTTGAAATGTATCGTGTTTGGTAGTTTAATTTGTAGCAAAACACATTTTATATATTTTTATGTTTTTTCTGCAAAAATCTTAATTTGTAAAGCAACTAAAGCTGTCAGTAAAGTAGTAGAAGTAAAAAGTACAATATTCCCTTTGAAATGTAGTGGGGTAGAAGTATAAAGTAGCATGTAAAGTACCTTGAATTCATTCTTAAGTACAGTAAAAATTCATACTTATGTACAAATGTACATATTCGTGGTAAAAAGTATAATGCCAATATTTTTTGGATAAGCTGCATACAGTTGCAGAGTTCCTAAAGTGAGCAAAGCTTGCTTTCAGGTTATATCCTGAGCCCAAAAAAACCTGACTGTAGTATGTCTTCATAACGCACACATGCACCGTAGTTTATCAGAGCATGATGGTTCCTGTATTGTTACTGACTGAGTGCCTGGGGCGTTGAAGCCCTGTGCAGGGCTGGGCAGGGTGTGTGTGAGAAAGAAAACACACTTGTATGTCTCTGTAGCCTACCGCCAGGCACAATCATTAATGTAACCTTCAGCTCTCCCTGGCAGTTCTTGAACAGAGTCACAGAGATCTTTATTTGAACAACAAAACCACCTATAAACCTGTCCGGATCGCACAAAATTAGTGTGTGCGTCTCCCTGCGGTGCCGGAGATCACAACCTCCTTAAACAAACTATAACAATGTTTAACACTTAACGGCTGTTCAGATCCCAGCCTTTCTCATCAGAAGCTGTAAACAATGTTTAATTAGTTTGCAAACTCTTTTCTGTTGTTCTGGGTATCCAAACTGATCTGTGTGCCGCTCTCTCTCTCCCAGGCGGCTCCCACGGCCCACACCAGTGATAAAAATAGAGACGGACACTGTGCTTTCAGAAGTGAGTGGAGAAGACACAGATGAAGAGACAGACATACAGTATGGAGGAAAAAGACACTTCAATCCTGACATTCAGCTTCCTGGAATCTCTCCTTGCATAACACTAACACTTTGATACTCTTCCCACACTCAGTGGGCACAGCCGACTTTCTTACAACACACAACTACACAAAGCAGATCTAGTAGGATTCTACATTTTCAGTAGCTTATGTTTTGCTCTTTTTTTGCTATTTAGCACATATTATTATGCGCAGCTACATGAGCAGGAGTTTAACGTTGGTGGGAATCAGAGGATAATGCAGATGATACAACACTCACATAATGGACTCACATTAAGTTGCCAGCAACTGAGATCCAAGGATACTTCAAACTTCAAAACAAACTAAATATTAAATAAAAAGCTGGAAAATTATTGGCTGATTAATCTATTATGTTAGTTTCCTTTGTTAGTATTCTATGACAATATTGGATTTTTTGCTGATATCCAATGTGCCGATATATTACAACTCATTTGGCTGATAACTGATACCAATATCGAAATATCCATGTTTTCCCCCTTAGGTTTCCTCTGTCAGTAAAAAAAATAACATCATATTATGCATACTCTTATTGTGATGGCCCACCAGCAGACGGAGACATCAAATGCAGTGCAATGTACGTAATAGTCATTCATTGTGCAAAACAATTACGGATTACAATTACAATTTACGGAAGCCCTAAGCGGACGTGTTTTTTTTTGTTTTTTTTTACAAGCCGTTTTCTCGATATAACGAGATATTATCTCGTTATAACAAGATATTATCTCGTTATCTCGAGAAAACGGAGTTTGTTTTCCTGAGATATTATCTCGTTAAAACGAACTTTGTTTTCCCGAGATATTAAGTCGTTATCTCGAGAAAACAAACTTTGTTTTTTGGTTTGTTTTTTTTAACTTTATTGAATGAACGTCAGAAGAAGAAGTGGCGGGTGGGTGATGTGACAGCAGGTGCCGTGCGGTGTTCAGCGCGGACAAATGCGTGCAGGTTCTCGCCCCTGCACGTACCAAAAAGCACCGGAGCAACAGTATAATAATCTAGTTATGATTACTGATGAATTTGGGTGATGTGTTCCTGTAATAATCATCTTACTTTGCGCATTTGTCCGCGCTGAACACGGCACCTGCTGTCACATCATCTACCCGCCACTTCTTCTTCTGACGTTCATTCAATAAAGTAAAAAAACAAAACAAAAAAAAAAAAACAAAGTTCGTTTTCTCGAGATAACGAGATAATATCTCGGGAAAACAAACTCCGTTTTCTCGAGATAACGAGATAATATCTCGTTATATAGAGAAAACGGCTTGTAAAAAAAAAAAAAAAAAAAAACACGTCCGCTTAGGGCTTCCGTACTGTTTTGTACATGTTCACTTTGCCAATAGAAAAATGTATATACCTTTTATAATATCTGCAGAAATCAGCAAGTTGGCCATTTCTGATATTTGGTTTTAAAGCCAAAATCTGCAGATGCCCATGACCTGCCCATACCATCGAGCATCTCTATAGTCAACTGAATAATTTCAGGTTTTGGACTGCTGGTCAGACAAAACAAGCATTTTAAAATTGGGCTCTGTGAAATTCTGACATTTTATAAATTAAAATAATTGTCAGTAAAATACTAGACAGATTGATCGATAATGAAAATAAGTGAAGTGCTCTACGAGCAGGTATCAAATCCCATTTGTGCTATTGGAATATGAAGAAAAATGGACTTTTCAAGGCTCATATGCACAATGGGAATGACATCAGATTTTCCAGACAGCCTGAGGATGGGTTAATCTGAATCTCAGTCGTTCATCCAGGTGAAGATGCAACATAATGAATGAGTTCACATCATTGTAAAAGTATCTGCCCGTGGGGTGAAAGCACCATTACTTCAGCGTCTACCCTTTACCGGCTTATCAGGAATTGTAACCTGGAGACAACAAGAGACTCGACTTTTTATGGCTTTGTGGGGCTCAGAGCAGCTCCCAAAACAACAAAGACAAAACCAGCTTGCCATCATTTTTTTTCAGATTCAACAAGAGAGCCACAGAAGACAAATCCCTCCATGACAAAGAAAAAGTATCTCTAGTAACTTCACTTTTTGGTGAGTTTACACCTCCAGCACCATGTTTGGTTTGCTGCCACTAAAAGGGACTTGCCACCCACCCACCTTCTGCCTGCTTTGCATAGTGAATGCAAAAAAGTGAGCTCACGGTCCCATCACAAAGCATGCAGAGTGGACACAATGAGACATCAAGTCTACATGCAGGTACAGTGACCTAGTACATAACTATTTGCACAGCAGGTGTAGTTTACATTTGAACAGATCACCTTTCTGCTAATAACAGAAAAGCACAGAAACTGATCTTAATGGGACCTAATCTGCAGCTCCAGGATGAAAGTCTCTCTTTCTCTCTCACACACACTCACACACACACACACAGAGAGATTATAGAAATCACGTGGGTTGTAAATCTCAACTTCAAAACCACAAGTGCGGTTACAAAAGCCTTGTCGTATGCTTGCCAGAAAGCCTGTACCCTCACACCAGAACAAAAAAAAAAAAAAGGTTTTACCAGACAAGGGGGCGTGTTGTTCCCAATGAAACCCCATGAGCAAAAACTGCCAATCAGCATTGCTGAAGAACGTTTGTTAGTTCATACCAGACTACTAGATTCTTGTCCTACCGTCTAACAGATTAAAAGATTAATACGACAAAATGTTATGCTGGCAAATGTAAACAGCCCGGAGTCAGACATCCGGTCTTTAAACACATTTGTAACATTTTCAACGAACGATTCTGAAACTGCCATCTCATAAAATGAAATTTGTTTGGTTGGCTCTATAATCCAATTTTATCTACATAAATGAGTTTTACTCCCTCCTCTCTGATGCACACGCAGAAGTAGTGTCTAAATTTGCCAACAACAAATAATTTTAGAGACTTCGGATGCTGTAATTGCACTGTTGCAATAAGTATTTTGTCACCCATTCCCAAAAATGTATTTAATTTATTCTCTACTACACAGTGGGACCATGCTGTGTTTACTATAATTATACTGCACTCATTTCCCCCCTAAAATTTAGCTGTGAGAGAAATGTGAGGCAAATACTAAATTCCCATTTCCTAAAACGGTTAAAAAAAAGTCTTTTCCCCTGAGGTTCTGAAGCCTATTTTTACCAGAGGCCAGGAACTGAGAGTCTGGGATGAGCAAAGAGCCTTCGAATTTCCATCCAACTATCTCTGGGTGGGCAGGATTTGGCACCACGATTAGGATCGTTCCAGCCCACCCTCACTTCCCCTCCCACTGAAACCACTTCTGCCCTGCTCTCTCTGTGGCGTCCTTCGCTTGCCATGTTATAGCACGATAGTGTGCCGTTTCATGTTGCTGCGGTTGCCACAGAGACCACTCCAAACAACTCCCTGGCTCATGTGATAAGTAGCAGAAGCTGGTAATGTAGCACTTCCAGAAGACAGATGCTGTAACACCAACGAACACAAGTCAGGTTGATACAGAACAGTAATGCTTGCAATGTCAAAAATACCTCTGCAAATGCTTTATGCATGCAAGGAGATGTGTTTTGCTTTCCAGTTTTTTTCAGAGATCTTTTCATTGTAGTGGTGTCAGTTTGAAAAGCAACAACAGTTATAGAAATGTAAAGAAAGAAATTAAAGTGTTGAGAATTGAAACCCTCAAAAAGGAGGAACTATAGCACAGGCCGACTCCAGCTGCTGTCATTAGTTTGGCTCTCGACCAGTGGTGCATGTACTGAAAAACACTCAGACCAGATGTCAGAGCAACTGTGACAGCAGCAGTGTGAACAACGCCTGTCCAACTGGCATCCATGAACCTCCTCTTGTAGAGCGTGACTTGCATGTGAGAGCATCTACTGTATTTTATGTGCTCTCTCAGATGCATGTTAAAATCAGTTTTAATGAAAATACTTTAAGGTATTTAACATTTAATGAGGACCTAACCACGAGGATTACAGATTGTAACAAGTTGAAACTCCTCCTGTTTATAATTCCTTTAGTGGTTACTGGTCAGGTTTATACTGGGAGGGGAGCCCAATTATCTGCAGAGGTCTCTCAAAAACAAATGAATCAGGTGATTAGTTTCACAAATTAGTGTTTCTGCAATGCTGTTTGACATGTCAGAGACATATGTTAACCTAGCCATCACTTTCATGTGATTATACACTAAAGTAAATAAAGTCATTATGTAATATTCCATTTCTGTCAATATATCCCTCTAAATCCTACACACTGGACCTTTAATTTGTGTCTTAATAAAATTGCAGTTTCAACTAGACTTAAACTTGAAAAAAACATCGGTTTTGGTTGTATTTCAAGGGATATTTGCAAGGATGGGAACTTGATTTTATAAATTTTCAACCTCTCAACAATTGAACATTTTTTTCATGAGTTATCTGCTGCTGCTGTTCCCAGACCGCTGAATCGTATGACTCTATCACTGCTGCTGTTTCCTACTGTCACAGTTCAGTTATCGCTTGTGAGGGAAAAAACACTCCAGCCAGAGGCCCCACTGACCCACTTCTACCATCATAAAATATAAAAAGGGTCTGTGTGAGTCCATACACAACACACATGCCTGCTTTGAGTGAGGAGGTGGGAACATTCAGTCTCTGTCAAGAGGTGGAACCGTTTTATGCTGAACTACAGAGTGTAAAGAACCACTGAACCACTTTCCAGCTGGGATGCAAATCATAAAGCATCGATGCTGTGCTTCTCTAAATTCTGGACCAATTTTGGCTGATAAAATTGTATCGTGTGTAAGTATTTGTGTGTAGAAGTATGGATAATGCAAAAAGAAATTAAGGAAAAATAATCTGATTACACATGAATTTCAGTGAGTATTTCTTCCAGTTTATAATAGATTGTTTTATCTGAATAGCTATACTATGGATTTTCTTCCCCCTTCTTACAAACTTTGTGTTATTATTGTTAATAATAAACAAAAAATCTAAATATTGTTTAAAATAAAGACAACTGCCTCAGAAATATTACACATTTTCAAAAGGAAGGGTTCAAATTTTTAAAAATGTAAGATCCAGGGGAAAAAACAGCTTCATTGCATATAAAATAATACACTTTAAATAGCATTTAAATGGAAGAAAAGCAAGATAACATGTATGTTATGATTATGATTGAAAAAAGAAGAACATCTTAAATTAGAGGCTTACTAAAGTTTTTTGCATTATTTAAGATCTGTGAATTGAAAGTTGGCTTTAAGACATTGCAGGTTTTTTTTTGTTTTTTTTTTAAATCACTCAGCAGACAATAACTTTTTTCATATCTTTAATATAGGGCTGCAACTTACAATTAGGCCTTTTTTCTTTGCCAGTTAATCTGTTGATGAGTTTCTCGATTCAGTGATTATTTATTTGGCCTTAAAAATTGTAAAATTGTGATCAGTGTTTCCCAGAGCCCAAGATAACTTCCTCTAATGTCTTGATTTTTTCCCCCCAGAACCTAAAGATATTCAGTTTACTGTCATAGAGTAAAGAAACCAGAAAATATTCACATTTAAGAGGCTGGCATCAAAAAATTTTGTATTTTTTTCTTCAATTATCACATTAGTAGGCGATTCATTTAATAGTTGACAATGAATCGATTTATCATTGCAGCTCTACTTCAATATGATGCAGATATTAGTAAAAAGACAATCGTACTCTACTCAAATCACCGAGTAAAAAAGGAAAGTGAGAGCAACTGTGAGGATGTGATAAAACATAGACACCTCCCGATTCACTAATAAAAAAAATCTTGGTTTCAATAATAAAGCTATTAATAAAAGTGTTTTCCTCATTGTATTTACAATACTAATTTAATAAACACAAGGTTGGTGATCCAAATTGTAATGGTCTCCCCCTGGTATGTGGACAGAAAAAGAATGTGATTGGCTGGCCTCCTCTCTCTCTTTCTCTCGGACTATTCAATGGCACAAAACTTGTCGCTGCCCTTTTGAGTTTTGACAACAGATGGGCCAACGGTTTCTGTCACCTGACTCTGTCCGTCTCTGCACGGCTCTCTTGTATTCACTGTCGGCCACAGACATATAAAGACACACTCTCAAGTCTGAGACTGATGGGTTCATACTGTTGAACTCTGAACAAGCAACAAATACAACATTCACTGACTGGCTGTTCTGCTGTTTACTTGGTTTAGACGCTGAGACTAGAATATATAACTGACTTCAGTAAGTTGATCTGTATTTCAGAAACTTTGTTTCTCAGAAGAGCTGAGAATCATTAGTACACTCAGGCTAATAAAAACAGATCTCCCAACTAGCTAGTCAAGAAGCATAAACTATTAGTCTAATCCTGGGATCAGGGCTACGGTTGTGACTGAGGTTCATTAATAGCTTCTCAGCTGACTGCAGTCAAAGGAACACGATTAGCTTGTTCCAGCCTTTGAGTCTACCTGGCAGATTCCAGCAATGAGTCAAACAAGCTTTTTTACATTTTATCGGGCTTTGCCTTAGTTTACAGTGTGACTCATAGGACTAGTTTTCACATTACTGAAAAGCGCAAGTGTGCAATAAAGCTGTCCTTACAGGGGTTACGTTTTTTTGAGGGGGGATGCACCGATTGTGAATTTCAGGGATGATACTGAAGTTTAAAATAACAATTTAGACGAAAGCCAATACAGATGGGTTTTTTGTCATTTTTTCCCCATCTGTGCCAGGCAAACAAAGAAATCTTCATTGTAAAAAAAAATAATACGGAACTGTTATAAAGTAAATAAGCCCTTCATTACACTATCTTTAGATAAGCACAAATGTGATCATACACATTTCTGAAAACCTTTAAAATAACTTTATTTTGCATGAAACACACAATAACTGCTTCAAGTCTTTTTACTAAATATAAAAAGAATCATAATTCCCTCTCTAATATCTATTTTATATTGCTGTGAAAACAAGTTTCTCCACCAAACAACTGCATTTATTAAAGTTTCTCTACAAAAACTATATTTTAAAGGATTACATTTGAACACATCATGAGGAAGTTATAATATACCATTGCCCAATACTTATTTTTACAGAAGAGAGCTTGAACGCATCATAATGTAACTCAATGAAACCTCTGTGAGCAGTTATTTCTGACCACCAGCTACTAACAGATAGGGTTAACTAGCTCTCCTTCTGAGGATGTAAACACAGATTTGTTGTTTACAACATAGCACTATTAGAAAAAAAATAGGGTGCATCCTCTGACACATCAGTAGAGACTTTACTGTGTCCTTTTGTCCCAAAAACCTCCAGGGTAAGAACCTCAACTAGACGTTTTCTATCGTTCCAGAGACGACAGGACGTTGTCAGATTAATATGACATAATAGAGGACCATCAGTCACTGCCATAGGTGAATATCATCTTATTTTCTGATAGGGTGATAGCAGTCAAAAAGGCAAATATCAGGCTATACCAATGTACGGCTGAGAAATTGGTGCATCCCAAATTTTTTTTGCCATTTGATTTGCCAATTATGTCATGATTCAACATCAGCACACCAGCTTTTCTAAATCAACACAAAAACACACAACAGGCAAATCCTCTCTGTGCATTAATGCCATACCCACAACCTATAAAAATATAAGAGCTGCTGATATCAAATTATATAGAATGCAACTTTCACCTAATGTGACTTATTATTGTTGATAATTTTACTGCTTAAAGAGACTGTGGCCTCAACTTGTTCAGCTGCACGGTAAGGAGTGCAGTTTGCACAATGTGCTCTGCATTTCTGCAAGACACAGCTGTAAGTCATGCAAATAACTCTTCAATCACCCAGAAGCAGAAAGTGAGTTCAACATGGGGCAAGGTGATATTTAACTTCCTGACCTACAAGCCCTTTCTCTGTACTGAGAGCCGCCACGGTGACAACAGTGACAGCGCTGAAGAAAACAGCATTCCTTCACATGCACAGACCTTCCTGGTGAAGTGTCAGCCACACCTACAGTATGAAGTGTGATGAGCAGCTCAAGAAACAATGCATGGATGAGAAGCGTAATGGGAGTGGTTGGTGTTACAGGAGTGGCATGTACTGTGTATCCAAAACTGGCAGTGCTGCCTTTAAAAAGCTGAAACAAAATTGTTGCTGGCACCTTGAATCTACAGTATAGTAAAAGTATATATAGAGATATCTAGGGTGAATGTTCTGTTTTTACCCTATGCGAGGCTCCCCAATTCCCCACTAGGCATACAAACACACACACCAACTGAATCATGAGGCTGAGTCATCAAAACCACAGGATTTTTTTTAGGGAAAAAAGGAGTCGCCTAACTGACTTGCAAAACCTCTGCAAGTTAAAAATCAACAATGCAATCAAGAGAAAATAAATTTGAAAATCTCATCACCAATTTCAAATCTTGCTGGACTAACAAAGCAAGCTGCTTGCTAAAAACCACACAAACTCAACTCATTGCTCTTATTGTTTTCCTCTTTTAACTGAAAACCAGCACCAGTGGTGAATATTAAACAACCTCTGACATAATTTGGCAGCCTATAAACCTTTTATTATGTTACACTGTCATAAAAACATGAGTAAACTGTCAGAAGTAATAGCATTAAGGTTAACAGTGCTCAACAGCATGCTCTGTTCAGGGAAAAAAACAAAACAAATCAAGAGCAAATGGAAAATGGAGTAGCTGGGTGACACTACACTTGCAAAGCCTTGATTAAAATGCAAGAGCAGGGTCTCAAGGACAATTTAGCTTCATTCTTAGTTCATTCTCTGAGCAGCCTGGAGTCACAAATGACAGGCAGGGTGTAAGTGAAATGCCACAGGCCTGACTGTTTGATGCTGCAGCCAGCGTACTGCAACACAGCACTGAGGTCTCACCTGAGAGAGTAGGTATAGCCGGTGTTCTCTGGAGCACACTGTGGCGGCGTATATGTGTGCAGCTGGGAAAAATCCATGGTCATTCTTCTTTGTTTAGACTGCAAGAATCGGGATGCAAGTGACAGGACTTTTTAAGCCAGAGCTTACAAAGTGGAGGGGGATAACAGACAAACTAACTACTACGCATGCATTGCCTTGTTCAGCCTGTCTTTAGCACACAAATTAATTTTGCTAATGAGCTCAAGTTTTGCCACTGTGTTACTGTATTTCAAAAACGGATTCAGAAACCACATTTACACATTAAATACAATACCGCACTGGTAAATTCCCTGCCTCTTCCCAAATCAATTCCAGCGCTATTCACTAGGCTGCTCTCCAAGAAAACACAACAACCAGTTACTGCTACGCTACAACTCTGTAAGGAAGATTAACAGGCCCTAATGAGAGCTGCTGGACATTCCTTTTCCTCAGGAGCACAACAATGCTACTGTGGCTCTGACAGTGGAGGAGAGCTGGCCAACCTCTTCCTGCATGTTGGCTCCGGCTGGTTGTTGACAGAGGCTACAGACAGACACCAGTGAAGCTGTAGTGAATGACTTGTCTCTTCTCATCCGGCTGGTAACTGACGGGAATGGCTGGTAGTGACAGGGCAAAGAGAATGACGATCCTCACTCCCGTTGTATTAGTGTAGATTCCTCAGCAGGACAGCTACTCCTACAGTGACTGCTTGGGTCCGCTCCACACACAGACTGAGCAGTATTATGAAACCGAGTAAAACAGCAAGGGGTGGGGCTGAGTTTTAGGCAATGGGCGGGAAACAACTGCCCAGGGTTGAGCTTCTCATAGGGAAACTTGCATTATATGAACCAGCTGTGCAAATACTGTTATACATACACCAGTTTATTAATTTCACTGAGAAAAAAAACTACACAAACGTATACAAAAAACATGCAATAAATCCAACCTTCATGAGGATCATAATGTTCAACTGCAGTGACATTTTGGAAGCTGCAGTTAGTGCTGCAGTTTAATCGCAATATTTTATTTTATTTATTATTTTATTTATTTATTTATTTTATGAATATTTTTTCTGTTATTTTGTTTACCCCATTTATAATCACTGAGCGTAGGCTAAATCAGTGGTTCCCAATGTATGGGGTCAGAGGATAAATCTGAGGGGATGTGAGGTTATTACACTGTAAAATCTACCAAGTTGATTTTACATTTAAAAAATCTAGGAAGCCAATTGCCTTGAAAAAATATAACTACTAGTCTTAATTTATGTTAACTTTATATCTAATTGTCAAATTAACTTTGAAACGTTAAACTAATTTTGAGAAGTTGTTGAAACTTTAAAAAGACAAGTTTAATTGAATCAATCTTTTTAAGTGTTGGCAACTTCAGCAAACCCAATCTACTTTGCTATATATCTGTATTCTGAAGGTTGCAAACTAGCCAATAATATTTGCATTCTTAAACATGTTAACAAAACAGAGTGCGTAGATCTGCCTATATCATCATTGACAAACTCCTCTTTGTGATGATCAATTTAAATCAGACTAACTTAGCTCAGGGAGAGAAATTATCAGAAATTAATTATACAAAAAATATCCATAAAATGATATTTATAATAATAATTTTTGCAATTATTCTTGACTATTTGATTTTCCTTTTTTCTTTAAATCCTTTTTGTTTCACTTTTTAACCCTTTTTCTTTCTTTCCTTGTAACTTATAACTTATTACTTCTTCCTTCAGGTTTCAAAGAGGTTAAAACTGTTCAACAAAAATGACGATTGCAACATACAAGAGGGTAGGATTTATTGCAGTATTGTTATATTAGACTGCATTAGTTTTAGCTGGATGTAACTAATAAACTTGTAGCTGGGTGTATATTGTCAGCCACATTGCATAGCGTACTTAAGGTTGTCAGCTATGAAAACGTAAAATTTAAGATGACTTTCCAATTTAGGTTTAACCCTTGGTCTTTAATGAACACAATAACTGTGTCTGCCTGGTTGATCTAACAATTTGTCATAAGAAGCTCAAATATGCTGCAAACAACTCCATTTCTGTGACTAAAACCTTCTCAGGAAGAAGGGAAATCCAACTTCTGATAATGCAATAACTGAGCGGCAAATAAAACAGATGGCTTTTCCTAAAATCCGCCACCAAAATCTCAGCCCATAATCTTAATCATGTTTCAAATCCGCACCCAAGTCTCCGAGCCGAAAAGACGGATAAACAGAAACAAATATCTAAAAGCCAAGAGGACGACTTTAATTCAGGCAGGATTAGTTTTATTTTGACTTGTGGACTGGTGCAATGAATCATGATGCCAGCACTGAATGTAGGCACTCCAAAATCAAATACCGGCCTCTTATATTACATCAGCTGGGCTACAACTACTGCAGGACTAAGAATAAGGAGCACGGGTAACACTGGAGTTCATAATAGAAACCTATTTATGTTGTAACTGAATATTTACAGGATTATTATAGCATTTAATCCTTGAGCTCATAATTCAAGAGACAGGCTCGACAATAACAGAGCATGCGACAATCTCACAAACACACACCTCCAATCTAAGCATGCTACACACAAATACACGGTTTGTTTTGCTGGCTCTTTTACGCAAACCACCTGCGACAAAGAGGGCAAACTACTGCGTCCTGTGACTAGTCCAGCTACTGTCAAAACAGTGTTTCAGACCGGCGCCGTGTAAAAACACATATTGAGTTTAATAATAACTGCACACAGTGTCCGGCCAAATGACATATAAGCCCCGTAGCATTCCCACATTGCTCGGTGCTAAATTTAAACGCCATGTATTTAGACTACGCCGTCACTCGCGATAGCACAGACTTACAGGCTTCAGCAACGACGCACTATCCCCATTTCTTATCATACAGAATCATTGAACATTTCTCAGACAAAACATGCACTCTTGACGACGGATAACACATTTACTAACTGATAATGTCGCAGATGTGTGAAAATCAACCATGAAAATAAGGCCTGAGACTGCGTTATTTGTGGGTAAAGGAGCTCAGCAAGGACAAGATAGATCTGGATAAAACGAAATGACACATTCACAACAGAAAGCTGCAGCTACATGAACGTATAGGATGTTATTAGCACGTCAACTTGCCCGCGTGGTAAGAGTCCATGTATGTTATTATTCTTTAAGAGCGTAATCCAAAGGGAAAAGATCCAAACATTACTGCCACGGAAGATGCGCAAACTTCTACCGGCATCGCGACGCACGGAAACCAAACGATTATTTATCACTGCGGAGCCGCAGATTCTAAAGGTTATTTTTTCTGAATAAAAAACACAAAAGTTTGCAAGTAGCTTGAGAGTGTTATGCTAGTGCACAACAAGCAGATTTCCAAAATGGCTTCCCGGGCGTAACAAAGCCAGAAGGATCGCTGTCGAGCTGATCCTCCCACTCCAGGGCCCTCTATTGTCGGCCAGGGCGCACACTTTAAATCTATTGGAGGACAGCAGCACTGCTGCAACGGCATGCACCGGGCTGCTGCTGGAGCTCCGTGCGCTCTCAAGGACCACACTATTGTTTAAGTTGACACTGAACGCCCGGAGGAGATTTCAACTGAAACTTCAGACCCCCGTATCACATCTGCCACCAAAACCATCATGAATAACCGATGATATACTACTAATAATGCATTACTATTACTGACACAGCTCACCGAAGTTCATCCAATGAAAACAAGAAGGCACATTTGTTTTGAATGCCCCAAATATTCTAATTATTAAAACATTTCTAGCAATCAATGTTGGTTTTTGCTACTAATTATAAAGTAAACAATAGCAAAATTAAAGAGGCACGTCAGGGTTATATTCTGACCCATTTAAAGGTCCAGTGCATAGGATTTAGGAGGATATATTGGCAGAAACTGAATAAAACAAATATATTTTCTTTAGTGTATTATCCCCTGAAAATAAGAATCATTGTTTTTATTACATTAGAATGTGCCATTTATATCTACATAGGGAGCAGGTCCTTTATGGAGATATTATTTTGCACTGTCATGTTTTTACAGTTACCCAAAACAGACAAACCAAACACTGGCTCTAGGTAGGACCATTTGTGTTTTTGAATATATAATAATATTGATAAATTACCTAGTTATTTCTATTTGTTTAGTCATGATGACACAACACAGTGACAGATGTATCAACGTTGCACAAAACCGTTACTCAGGAGACAATATAGTGAGTAAGGTGCTGCTTAAAACCCTCAGAGAATGAACAGCCCCCTCCCATCAAGATGTTTGAAGAAAATGTAAAACAACGTGTAGGAGTAAATGTAGGAGATGTAGGAGTTGTGTAGAGCTTTGCTGGTAATTTGCAAGAAGTCATCACAAACTAGTAAAAATACTAAAGCTGTAACTTGACCTGCAACAAACTAACAGACACAACCCTAAAGTCCCAACCTTTTTTTAATCTTACTACACACAAAAATAAATTGTGTGTAAAAATCTTGCAAACATAAGTTTTAAATATATTGTTCAGGAACCTTGATGACTCTGTAGTGTAACACAGAAAATGTCAAGTTTGCATAATTAGTACTTTTACTTTTGACACTAGCAGTACATTTAGCTAGTAGGGGTTATGTACAAGTAAGTCTTTCAGATGCAGGACATATATGATCAAAACCTGTATCTGATTCTCATAATTGAGCTGAGGAGAGCAAATAAGGTTTTGGCCAAGGCGCCATCTGCTGGACAGCAGTCTATACATTTCTTCAGAATGGACTTAGGACCCATTCTGACTGAGACACTGCAGAAAGCAGGCTATCTCTCTGCCGAACATTAAACAACAGAAGTTTTCACACCCTGTTTCAACCAAGATAAGACCTCTATTCTCATTTAGTATTCCTCATACAAGTGTGTTTGCAGATTAGCCAGTCACACTGATTGGTGGAAGAAGTAGAAGCAGTAGAGGTCACAAGATAAATCTGTGGGGTCATGATATAATAAATTGGACAAGAGCTAACAATAAAAAAACAACGTTCTGCAATAAAATCTGCAGTTATTTTGGTGACTTTTCTTAAATCTAATTCTAATTCTGGGACCTCTGGACAAGTTCTGGGACCAGTGATTTTTTATTGTTGCTCAGCCCATTCTAAATATCAAAATAATCGTTTCATATAAATCACTTTTGTAGGAACAATGCAATAACATACACTGTAACTTGCTGCAAATATTTTAAAAGCCGTAGCTGTAAAACATTATTAGTCCCTTTTCACCTGACTATGGAATGTGATAAGGGGCCCTAAACAGATACTGGGGATGGATGATACTATCGGCACGTCATTGGTGTCGGCCAACATTGGCTGATTTCTGCTGATATCACAAACCAATATTTTTTTTAACTGAGAAAGTGATAAGGTAGATAGGTATAAAACATGAACCCTGAGTTGAAGTATTTTTCTCATTTTGCACAATGAATGAATATTACATACACCAAGAAGTATTGCAATGCCTGCTGGTGGGCCATCACGATAAGAGTATGCATAATATGATGTTAATTCCAATACAAAAGAAACTTGATGTATCCATATTGGTTATCATCCAAATTAGTTGTTTTTATATCAGCATTAGAGCTCCAATGGTATGAGATTTTCACAATATGCTAACCGTTTAAGATCACGGTATTACAGGATTATTATAATTATCAGTCAGAATGACCCTTAAAATAATGAAAACAGAAGGGTTAGTTTTAGTCTAACAAATGTTTCATCACTAAAATTGAAACTTGAAACCATATTTTTAATGGAAGTATGTGTAAAAAGTTTCCCTTGAAGTAAAGGTAAGATTCTCGATCCATTTTTTTTCAATATCATAGACAAGCAAGTACGATAATAGTTTCATAGTTTAACTTTCATATCACAGTATATCTGAAAACTCAGCTCTAACCCCAACTTGCATATCAAATATTGTAAAAAATCCAATATTGTGCCTCTCTACCAGATACTGCTTCTTGTAAGGGCAAAATATTCATCTAAAAAGTAACAAGTAGGCCTAACTATAGCTGTAAGATTGATACATTGAAGTAAAAAAGATACAATATAAGTATAACATGACACAAAAAGGGAATAGTCAATTAAAGTCCAGTGTTGTCAGTAGCCCCTCTTTATCAAGCCGTGACTTCTGTCCTCTGTGTCTAGGACAGCCTGGAACCAGAGAAACATCTTGCACATGCTTGTATACCATTGTGTCTATCAAGACAACCCAGTAAACAAACTCCAACTGTCTCACGGTTTCAACGAAGACGGAAGTGTACTAAATTGAAGCCCCAAGTTTTGCCGCTGCTGGTGTAAAGTCCAAGAAAGTTAAAGTAAAAAGCCACAACAGACAGGAAGTGTAGCTAAGTTAAAATGTGATTTATTGCAAGCCTCTCCTTTTCTGCAGCTGGACAAAAAGTGGTACTTTCAATGAGTCCGTGGACAAGGCGGTCAAGTGACCTTACAAGACATTAGCCTAGCGTTAGCCCCCTGCTACTGCACTGGTCAGTAAAAACAAAAGCTGTCAGTCTCTCTGCTTGTTTGTAGGCTTCGTCTTTACATTCAAGTGTTTGTCAATGTAAATGTCGCAGATATAAACAGTCCACGAAGACACAACACGTGTTCCCCCACAAAAACCACTGAACTACAGAGCAACGTGTGAACGATGCTATCAGCAAACTAAAGATTGGAGATAAGTTGAAGCTCTCATGACAGTTCAGGAGAGCACGCGCGTGTGAAATTAATTTACATGTTATCAATGCAGCGATGAGAGTACTCACATTTTGACTCTGACGACTGTCAGCTGCGTTTATCCTGAAGTCTGTTGCATCCACTTCGTTAAAGCTTCACGGGCAGTTGCACATTAACTCCCTTCAAAAGAGGACCTTATTCTAACGTTCGCCTTTCCCGCACACGGTCAGACTTTCCGTTGCGACACGTAAGTCACGTGCTGCAGTCCTTTTATGGTAAAAATGACCATATATGGGAGCTGTCAGAACGCCCTGAAACTGGCCTTTGGTGTAAAATAGCATCACTTAGTGGCCACTGTCAAGAACAACAACTAACAGTTAATTAATTAAAAAAACTGCTACTAGGCTATTACTATACCTACCTATTCCCTCCAATTAATATCGATGATAAGACAAAGACGAAGACGCAGACTGTCTCCTAATTTGTCCCTTATGTGAGGTCTGACAGAAAAAAGTGTTTCAAGAAAATGAATTAACCCTTTAATGCCTTCACTAAGACAATAACAATTAACAATAACAATAATCAATGTTTCTTCAAAAAAAAAAAAAGAGACACACATGTTAAATAAAGACCTCTATTAAACGGTTGAGATTTTAACTCATAGAAATTATAAACAAATTACAATTGTTCATAATATGTTTGGACACCAATTTATATCAATGTGTTACCATGGAACTAATATTACCAGTTCTAGTATTATTTCCATGTATTGATTCTAGATATATGTACACTACTTAGAAAACATCTCAGAAGTGACAAAAAACATTCTGATATATATTTTTTAGTCAAAAATATAACAGAATAATATTAAATATATAGCATTGCCAAAGTGAATATTATATCCTTTATTTAATAAAAATGTATTTTTTTAAAATGTATGATCTTAGCAACACTACCTTTACCATAAACGGGTTATTTAACCATTTGGTTAGGCATGGCTTTGGAAAGCTAAAAGTCATACTCACAGATTTATTTCAGCATATTTGTAATGGATAACATTAAATGTGTCATTAAGTATTGTTTTTTTATTACTTTGCTGGAAATGGTCAATTTTAATTTCATTAGCTTGCCTTTACTAACCATTAAAGGCCAAATGAACCATATTGGCAGAGCATGTTTAAAAAAGTTACATAAATCTGTTCAGTAAGACCTCAGAAACTATAACATGTTTATAAAGTATGCCTTTGAAAATCCCACCACAAAGAGCCCTAATGTCTAAAGTGTCTATTTTTGTCACTAACCTTCTGTAGGAGGCAAACTGAAAAGGCAGACTATTTAAAGACACAGCAACATCTAGTGCATTATTTAGCATATCATACCTAAACAGAACGGTGTAACGGTAAAAGGTTCTAAGATACTTCTAAGATATGAGTAACATTGATTTTCAAGTCCTCACAGCATTAAAGTAGGCTATATCTGTGTATCTGTAAAGGGACTCGCTTTGGCAAAATGTTCAAGTTCACAGTAAGATTAAACCTTTTATACAGAACAGTGGAATAACGGAGCGACTTTTCCCTCCTTGAACAGGCAGTGTAAATGGGGTTTCTGTTTTCGTTTTATGTCTCTTTGAGTTCACTTGTGGTCAGTCTCTCCTGGTTGGTATTTGAGTGACATTTTGCAGATGAAGACTATAGGGGAGGCTCTGTCAAGTTTGGGCCCCTGAGCCTGTGTCTTTAAGACCTGATCAATAATCTGTCCATGTGAACAACTCAATCTGTGAACAGTCAGAGAAAACCTGAAAAACTGGACACCTGTCATTTGTGGAATGATGGTGATGCCATACCATTGTTCTTGAGATCACATGACCTCATTATTGTAAGGGAAGATGATTCAGCCTGAGCGCAGACTACTCTGAATTTACGTCATTTTCCTATGGTGTGTAGAAGCTGTTTGTTTGGTCTATAGTTGCAGACATGAAGATCTTTATTTTTCTAGCGTGTGTGTGCTTCTTTCTCCCTGTGCAGCCTGAAGACATGGACCGCTGTAAGTAAATTAAACACTACAATTCTTCTGCTTTCCTGAGCCATGATAGCATTTGCAGTTTGGCTAGTTTCTGTTGACTATTTTCTTTTTAACAGATGCCTATTGTGAGAGTTGTCTAACAGCAGCACAAGGTATGGTGGATAATATTCACCTTGCCTCAGAGCAAGAATCAGTGGTTTAAAATGATACACACTAAATAATCATCCACCATTTGTATTTACTATTATCTTTAAGATAAAAAAAAAAATAAAACCATATATATACAACCCCTCAGAGATTGAGAAAGCCATGAAGGAAGCCCCAGATGAGAGCAGACAGACAGTAGTTGAGAGGCTCATCAGTGGAGGTGTGTGTGAGAGACTGCTGTCCCACCAGCATGGCCATGTCTCTAAGGACAAAATGATATCCTCCTGCATGCACTTATTAGGTAAGATCACAAGGACATAACAATGAATTTGTGTGTTTTTACACTCTGATTAATAATTTATTTTTGAATCCCCAACCAGAGTCTCACCATGACCAGTTCCATATAGCTTTGGTGAACAAAGAGCCAAAACATCTGGATATAGTCCTGTGTTATGAGCAGTCCACAGCATGTGTAGGGGTGAAACGCCAGTCTTTTGAGGTAGGCTGATGTGGGCATAATTGTGACATGTATAAACATAAATATCCATGTTGCTCCAATGAGAACTAACTGTGTTTAACTTTTGTGACAGAGTTCCAAAACCACCTTTACGGAGAGGCACATTGAGGCTCTGCTTCGAGACAACAAGGAACGTGTGCGCATAGCTCAGCCTGTACCTCCAGGTTCACCTGCGCACTCAAAAGATGAGTTGTAAAAACAGCAAACGACATTTTCCTTCCTGCTGAATGTATAATTGCTTGTTGTCATGACACTGTGTTTTTGAGTGCCAGTGTAATAAAGACATCATTGAAAAACTTTATCCTGGAATGTACATTATACCCGCCATGGGCTTGCCTTTCAGCTATGTATACACAGGGCTTCAGACCCATGTATTAAACAGGACACATATACTTGTCTATAATGAGTTTTTTAAAAAAAGACACCCTTGTCTGCATGACTGTATGGGCACTGAAATAAATAAAGAAAAATGTAAGACATTTAAGTAGCAGAACTTATGCTATTATATTATCTTAAAAAAAAACATGAAAGGGGTGCCTTCTTTTTTTCTTTCTTTTTTTTTATTGCTTAAGCACCTGCCCCCCCAAAATGTCTGTGCACATTCCTGGTAGGTTAATACTATGCACCAGTGATACTCAACTTGCAGCCCATGGGCCAAATCTGGCCTGCAATGGGATTCACAGTGAAAATAAACTGATTCGCAATGGACTTTTTATTTTTTAAAATGTGTTTACTTTTTGTACTTTGAATCTAAATAAGGTGCCAGACATCATACAAGGGATTAAATAGGCTAGAGCTTTTTTTTTTTTTTTTTAAAAAAAAAATAAAAATAGGCTACAGCAAACACATTGAAAACAGGCAATTTATTCATTCCACATGCTTCTGATAAATATTATCAATGTTAGATTGTTAACTGACATTAATGACATTAATTTCCATCATCTTCATCCTGCACGTTTTTGTACTTATTTATTAATATAGTTTATTTTGCACAGTTATCTTGCTATTTTGCTATCCCTTTGCTGCTGCAATGTTGGAAATTTCCCCACTGTGGGACTAATAAAGGATTATCTTATTTTATCTTATCTTATCTTAACAGGCTCCTGGCTTCCTGCCAATTACAAAAGTGGCCCCTGGATGAAACAAATTGTGCTTCCCTGCTATACACAATGCACAGAGTTGACAGAACGCTGTTATGTATTATGGACAAAAGGAAAAATGTCCGTTTTAATCTGTCACAAATTAGCTGATTTAAAATGTATATAGTGAGGTAATTGCCCGACAAAGATCTCGTTCCATTTTTCTCATAGTTTCACCCTTTACATTCCTGTACATAGTTTACTATCTCTTTCCCACCATATTTGCATAAAACGTTCATCAAAACGTTCTAGAATCTTTTTTTCTCGGTGCGTGACTGACAATGGAATAAAATGGTTGATAATAGCAACGTGGACAGGTAGCGTGGACCGTATTGGAACGTGGCCGGCGCGCTGTTGCTAGGAGGCGCTGTTGGAGCCCGGAAGAGTTGAAAGCGATGATGATGGGCAACCCGAGATTGAAGGAGAAATATGAGGTGTATGCCGCTTAAAGCTCCACTTTGTTGTTTCTCTGCGACATTTGTGCGTGTCTAACAATCCCGAGGTGGGGAGAAAGAAAGGAGAGATCACTTTTCTCCCCATTTTGAAGGTAAGAAAGGGGTAATGACCTATAATAGGCACGGGTGCAACGTTATGAACTGCCTTTCTGCCAGGGCACATCTGGACTGGCGTCCGTATGGTTTTAATAGAGGCTTGAAATCGAGTATCTCTCAGATTATACCAGATCTGCCGGTATCGAGCTTGCTGTGTAATAGCCGGGTACTAAAGGAAACCATCCCCACCTCCTCTGTGCTGTCACCAGGCTGTAATGAATCAGTGTGCGGTAGCTACTGTAATTAGGCGACTGGAGACCACAAGGTTACTGGCAGCATCGTAAGGACCCCTGTTTGAATAACTGAGAGATGGTAATTTTAATAGATAGACTCTATAGACTAAACCACATTAATGTCAAACGAGATTTAATTGAAATGTTGTTATAATTTTGTCCACACAACAGCTGTTCGCCTGGGCTAACGCCCTGTGTTACTCTACCTGTCTGTGAAAGCTTTGGTCTATCCATTTGCTGACAGGCATTTCAAAAATAGACAGTGTATTGATTAGACACACATATGCATTTCCATAAGACACGGAGAGGGAAGTCAGTCAGTCACCAGCAGTTTGTCAGGGAAGAATGGCAGGAATGTGATGAGTCTGATAAAACCATTAAAGGCAGACAGACCCTCTTTTGTTGTAGGCTATTTGTCCTGCTCTTCCTCGTATAATCACAGATGGTTTCCTCTAGTGATCCACACCCAGTCTAAGCTCACATGTCCACTGACTTGTGGACGTCCATCTAATCCCACACTCTCCATTTAATTTAACAGCTGGGTGACGAGGCTACATGGTGTGTCTCTTCTGTTCAGAGAGTGGATGTGTGGGTGTCCCGAGATGGAAAGCTATGAGGAGTTCTGTCTGCGGACTATGGCCATATTGCAGGAGGAGGGGAAATTCAAGAAGACGACATGTGAGCCATTGTGCACCCTGAAGGCTCTCTCTGTCATCCACTTCCATGGAAGGGCTGTGCTTTCGCCGCTGGTGAGGAGGAAATAAACAGACACGAGAGCTGAAAAACAAGATGTAGCTAAGCCTTTTGCAGTTTCTAAGTATCTTTATGAAAAGTAGAAAGAGAACACTTGGTGTTCAGGAGATCTGCAGATGGCTTAGTGTCCAGAGTCCATATATCTGGCACTGTCCTGGCTGTGTTTTTGTATCTTTAAGCTGCATAGTAACAGAAAGCTTACTCTGTTCAGGAACAGAATGAGAACGATTTAGAAAAGATGTATTTCAGACACACACAGCGATACATAAACACATAGTTTGGATTAGGTTAATTCAGGGGAAAACATGTCTTTTTGAGCTACCTATGTCTGAAACACGTGGCCTGAGTAGTCCAAATTAGATCAGCAGTTGGCAGGGGATCGAGAGAGCAGATAATTGATGACGAGGAACACTGAGGCTGTTTGATGTCAGTCAGGAGAATCCATCTGCTAGTGACTGCTGACAAAACGACTTCTCAGGAATAGCCATATGATGGAGAGAGGCCAGCGTGAGGCTAAGGGTGGTTGAAGATTTCTCACTGAAACAAAGGAGACACAAACATATAGCAGAGGAAGAGTGACTGTCCTGTCTGTAATACCTGAAAATAGATCACAACCAAACCTCATGAAATAAACTTTGTGTACAGGAAACCTAGTAATAACCAGTGTTGTGTAGCTGGAGAGGTACACGTTTATGAATCAGTGTATTAAACAGTGTGTATTTCCTTTTTCTAGTTGAGTGCAGAGCAGCGCAACGAGATGTGTGACCACAGGCGGAGGGCGGTCCAGCTGGAGGTGAACAGGCACAACCAGAAGAGGAACAACCTTTTAGCGCGGGTTCAAGACATACTGGACCAAGCTCAGGTCAGTAGCACAGTATGGAAAAATGAATATGAGATGTTTGGTGAAATTAATGTGATATTGGCTTATGGTGTACACTGAATATTAAGCCACTTTGTTCATTTCATAAACATGTTTTATCTAAAATTCAATATGTGAAATAGGTCTGTGTGTCAGTCCCACGATACAGCACGAAAACTAAATTACAGTCTGTCCCAGAATCTCTCATGACATTTGCAGACTTGAATACAGGTTGTCTGACTCAACACTGTCTCTGTGAGGCTGTGCTATTTTTACCTGATTATGGTCCTTTTTTGTCAACTCAACATCCAAAGCAATATTGTTTACTTGCAAATTCCGGGTTGTTAAACAAACATGACTGGCTAATTATTGTCTTTTACTGCTGCTGCTTCCGTGATGTGTTTTTGTCACAACCAAAAGGATGTCTGCAGTATGTATATCTACTGGTAAACCAACATCAACAATCCAGACTCAGCTATATGTTAAGATATCTGGATTAATATCAAGTGTGTCACTTAAAGAGTCTCAGGTGTGGAAATAGCATGGAAACACTGACTGACTGATGTTAAGTTGATGTTAATTTTCCTATATTTTTTCATATCGTAACATGTTTTATCTGAATTTGGATAACATCCTTGACAAGTGACTTGTTTTTAGTTTAGTGACATTTAGCTGACAACCAGCATATGTCTGTCTGATTTTTTATATTGTTTGTATGTCTATGATGAATGAACTGCTTTAAAGGGGAATATCACCTAAATTAATATATCCAATAATAATAATCCAATATAATATTATTTATATTATTTCATTTTTTTATCATGAGCTACTCTCTTAAAGCCAGACACCAGAGATGTAAGTGTCAAACATGATGTCATGTGGTATAAAGTATGGAGCTGCTCTATAGACTGTGAATGGGAGACAGATTTTGTATACCCACAGAACGTTTGTTGTTTTTTGTACCAAATGATCTTTATTCTATTGTGGTGTTCTCGGGTCTGAAACAGAAAATACTCAGAGCATCCTTCTGGGTGCTCTCATTGTTGTTTATAACATCGCTCCCATTTATTTTTTATGGAGCAGCTCCTGATGTTTTTGGACTACCCTGGACTATAGATGTAATATACATGAAATCTGAAAATGGTGACGTTCCCCTTTTAAAGGTGTACTATGCAGGAATTGGTCGGTTTGTAAACAGTATTGCTAGTGAAAGTGAAAGCCAATCCGAGTGTTGTCTGCTTGGCATTTTGCCTCACTATATTTGCGTTTTTTCTGCACTGTTTATGTAGCTACCTCTCTTTTGGCTTTTTAGGATAGTCCTGAATAGTATACCTTAAAGTTTTGGCCATATAATTCCATCAGCTGGTCATTTGTTATTGCCACTTTTGATTTGAGCGATTATATAATGATCAGTCTTTATTACTTATTGTCTCCACACAGGCAGATAAAGTACCAAGTGAAGATGTTAACAAGCTGCCAGTTTCTAAATCTGCGACAGTCAGTGGCTACACCCTGGTCACTGACTCTCCTGGACTTCCCAGAGACCCTGGATTTGAGCTTCAAACAAGTGATCAGCCTGACGCTCCATGCTCTGAGGCTCCCACCCTCAATGGCTACAAGGCAGTGGAGGAGGTGATGGTGGAGAAGGAGGAGAGGAGTGAGGAGGAAGAGGATGAGGAGGAGGAAGATATTAGTTTGGACAGCCTTCTTAAGAGATCAAGAGAGTATGTGAAAAGAGAGCAGAGTCAGCAGGGGTCAAAAGTTGTCCAGACAGTCACCAGAACTCCCCCGCTGCAGACTGTCTCTGACAAGGGGAACAAGAGCTGTAGTCCTGTGGGAGACACGGGCGTTGAGTTTGGATTCAGTCTGCACCATAGCCCTGTTGGCCCACCTCAGACACAAATCCAGCATCAGACTCTGTACAACCCCAGTCCCCAACAGTCTGGCTGCCTCTCACCCAGTCTCCCCAATCGGTATGCTCGTCTCCCCAGTCCAGAGTCCAACATTAGTCCCCGTGCACAGAGGCGCAGACCACGCCCAGTTTCTACAGGGAACATTCATATTTCATTTCCCATCGGCCCAGCAGACCTTATCCCTCGAAGCCCAGTAAGATCAGGGGAAGGTGCTGGCATGGCAGATATTGGAGAAGCTCTCTCAGGGGCCATAAAGTCCCCCGATCACTGGGGCTCGGTGGGGAGTGAAAGTGACGGTGGTGTCAGCAGGAGTGGCACTCGTCGATCCAGCCACGGTGGTACCAGTCCAATGCAGGACACCTGTAGCCCCGTTAGTGCCTCAGGACACAGCAAGGGACACCATGACCACCTGGCTGCAGGATTTCGCCGGCGCTGTCACACCCTAGACAGCCAGCTCCACAGCTACCACTCTGGAGTTGAGCACATAGACCGCAGCCAGGAAAGGGTTCCTCGCTTCATGGCAGGAGTAACATGGATGGCTCCAAGTTGGCGCACCCCTGCAGCCCCCTTAAACCAGCCATATGAGGTAGATAATCCCTCAACATCTCTGCTGAGGCCCCGCATGACTCCTGACTTGGCCCAGGTCACATTCAGGAGGGACCCTGATGACCCTCTGGAGACAAACACTGGAAAGATCACTCCAACTATCCTCAGAAATGTAGCTGAGGCACAGGCCAGCAAGACAGGTGAGACTCTCTTGAAAAGTCCCTGTAATACACACAGGATTTATTAAAATCAACAGAGTTAAACTGTGTCATTTCCACTGAGATCACTGTTTCTCTCACTGCAGTTTTTTGGTTAAATTTTGTATGATGTAGAGACGGGGGAGGCAAGGAAAAAGGTCAAATCTTTAAAATGTAAAAGAGAAACAATTTTACATGTTTTTATTTGTGTACATCAACAGAGCAGACCCAGAGGCGAGCACAGGCTCTGGAGGACATGCAAAGGCGTCTGGAGGAGGAGCATGCCTTGCAGATGTCTCTGCTTCTGGCTGAGCAGGAGGAAGAGCAACAGCGCCTCTGTCTGGTCAGCACATGGAATCACAAAATACACAGTCTAAATAGAAGTAGATACCAAAAATTATTATTTTTTGTGCTGTATTTTTATCAGTTATTTTAAACCTTACAAAGAAAAGCAACATCAAAACCTATTACATGTATTTTGTTGTTTAACTGAAGAGGGAATGTCCTCTCTTTTGCTTTTCTCCTTGAATATAAGATCGGCTTCAGTTTATTATAATGTGTTGAGATGCTTTTCACAAACTATTTAAGCCTCTAAACCTAAGCAAATTGGTCTGATTTTGTTTGAAAAATTGCAAGAAAGTAGTAAAAGGTCACAAAAAATGATCTGAAAATTAGTTTAAAAAATAGTAAAATGAAAAATTCTATGCAAAAATATCCAGAAAACTATATTGTAAACATATATTTAGAATTATTTTACAGAGAAAAATGTATACATATATTGTTTTTCAGATTTTTTATGAATATTTTTTAGATTATTGTCTTTGTCTTCCACATTTATTTTTAATTTGCTTATTTTCAGGTACTTTTCTTTTTTTTCTTTTTACAATTTTTCCCCTAATTTTGGCTTCTATTTTGTGAAGTTGCTCATTGGTTTCTACCCATGTTTTTAAAAGAAGTCAAGCCAGTTTGCTCAGGTTTTAAAATGTTAAGGTTAATGTGCCAAAAAGTGTTTTTTTTGTGTGTGTGTGTGTGTGTGTGTGTGTGTGTGTGTGTGTGTATGTATGTGTGTGTACTGTGTGTGTACGCATGTGTTCAGGAGCTCGAGGAGACAGAGAGAAGACTGAAGGAGCAGGGCTGCGTGCGGCCTTTGAGTGCAGATGCTTGTGGGTGGAGCTGTAGGTCTGTGAGTGACAGCCGTCCTGTTGTTAGCCCCTCCTGCCCGGGACTAAGCCCAGCCCACACACCATCTGAGCGATCACCAGGACACAGTATAGGTGACACCATGCTCACTGTTTTGGAGTTTGTAACAGTGGTGATAAAAGACCACAGAGACAGAAAAGTTTTGTGGTTTATTAACTCTGGAAAAATTGTTTTCCAAAATTGTCTTTTATGAAAACCCAAAAGCATAAAACTTTAAGATTTCTGTCCATATTCTATATTCCAAACTTCCTAACTTTCCAAACACATGCAGACTGTTCAAAACAGAGATGATCAAACACCTAAACTGAATGTATCTGTTTCTCCCTCCAGGTTTTCCCAGTCCTGTAACTTCCAGTGTGTCCTCTCCGTCTGTCCAGCCTCCAGTCTTTCTGTGGGGGCCCACATGGGCAGTTAGCAAACCTCGAGCGCGGCTTAGTCTGGTGGGTACGCACAAGTAGACAAGAGGATGTGTGTGACTGCGTGTGTTTATACATTAATTTTTTACTATGCTTCCACACTGACAACAGATATGGCCTGAGGCACTGTGTTTCTGTCTCTGTCTCCGTCTTCTGTCTCTAGTCTTGTGAATACAATATCTCAAAAACGCCTTGAGTTAATTTTTTTCGAATTTGGTGCAAAAGTCCACTTCCACTCAATGATGAAGTTATAGATTTTGATGGTCAAAGGTCAAGGTCACTGTGTTTTTGGCCAGAACTCCTAAAAATGACAAAGTTTCACACAAATGTCTCATAGGATGAAATGATGTCATTGATACCAAGTGGATGTTTATACCAAATCTGAAGAGATTCCGTCAAGGTGTTGCTGCGACCTTCACAAAAATAAGACGAACAAAAGGTCACAGTGACCTTGACCTTTGACCACCAAATTCTAATCAGTTAATCCTCCAAGCGGATGTTTTCACCCAATTTAAAGAAATTCCTTCAAGATGTTTCAATTTCAAGTTCGCAAAAATAGGACGGATGGACGGACAGGCTTATTTCTCTAATGTTCTCTGTGTTTCTGTCTTGGTCTTCAGGTTCTGACAGCAGAGCAGCAGAGAGCATTCTGTCGAATTGGCGCCATTATTCGCGGCTTCCTCACTCGCAGACTGCTCAAAACAGAGAAGGTCAAACACCTGCGCCAGACCATCACGGTGAGATAACAACCTGACACACACAGACACACACACACACACACACACACACACACACACACAGACACACACTTAAAATTAGCACAACCAATTAAAAAAACACCAATTTATTTGTCATAAGTGTTGTTTAATAAGTGTAAAGTGATGTTAGTGACTGTAGAATAAAACGTTTTGAATGTGCACTGTATATGTGTTTAGGATACGCAGGAGTTCATCCGCTCATTCCAGTCTGAAGCTCCGCAGAAGAGAGGCCCCTGCTCAGCACAAGATCGCTCCCTGCAGGAGAGAGTTAAAGCCCAGGTATGAATGTGTAGTCATTGTCTCTAGAAAGCAGAGGTCCACTGATCTTTATGTTTATGTTTGCATCTTCTGTCCCTCAGTTACGTGCAGCCCTTTATGACATCCATGACATCTTCTTTGAAATGCCTCTGGGGGATCGATTAGCACTGCTGCAACAGGACAGGGAGCTCCGAGCAGAGAGGAAGCTACGAGACATGGTAACCTGAAAATCAATTGACCACATATTTAATGAAACACTGACATTTATTGCTCCCTTTTTAACCTTTTGAACCTGAATCAGCTTGTTGTTGTTGTTGTTGTTTTTTTTTTTTTAAAACATGGGAACAACGCAATGAGCAATAAAGAAGAAATGAGCCAAAAATTTGCAAGAAGTTAGCAAAAAAATACAAGAAAATGACCTGAAAATAAGTGGGTAAAAACAACTGAAATTGAAAAAAAGTGGTTAAAAGAAATATAATTCTGTAATATATTTTTAAATTTGTAATTACAATAATTATAAAAATATAGTTTATCCCTGGCTTTTTGCTTTTTTCTCGAGACATTTTCCCCTAGCTCTTTGAAAGTAATTTTCTAAATCTGCCAATTTCTTGGAATTTCTCACCGGGCTGCTTGTTGCCTTTTTCACCATGGAAAGAAATCACACTAATTTGCTCAGGGGTCAAAGGGTTAAATACTTGTGATAGGTGTCTGAAAGCAGCACAAGAAAAGTGATGTTGCTCCCGGTTTAAGAAAGGCCCAACGTTCAGACATCTTTTCACTCTCAGCACAAAGTTTGGTTTGGCGAGCACTGAAGCATTCATGTGTACGATTTGTAGAATGTTTGTCAAACTAAAAAATCAAGACAGTTATGGCTTATTATTTTCATATGTGATTTGTTTCTGTGTGTCTGTTTAGTTTAATTATACTTTTTATTATTATTCTACCTGCTGAGATGGTGGTACTTAAAAAAATAATTACTATAAGCTGTATTAAGCCAATCAGGAGACACTCACTCTAAGTAAAAGATAATCCATTAACATGCACAAAATTATAAAAAATGTGAATAGTCTTTGACAATTAGACCCCTTTGTGATGCCATGAGAGTCCTGTTATGGAGGTTAGATGCTGGTGGTGGTGATGGGATGAAGAGGATGCTCAGAAACTGACTGTGATGAGGAGCAGACTTTTAATGAGCTCGACGTCCTGATGATATGATGACTGGAGGTGGATGAGATGGAGAAGGAAGACAGAAGAGAGGAAAACATATTTAGAGTTTGAAAGCAGCAACCTGATTGGCTGATAGAGACTGACACAAAATGCCTATAATTAGCTGATTGGAAGAAGTGGGAGGAGTGAGATAGAGAGAGAACTGTGAATTAAAAAGGTACAAACAAAGTCTTCCTGATTGAACTTACACAGAGCCTCATATTGCACCTTGATTACCAAATTACAAAGTGACTTAGAATAAAGAAACACAGCTTTGTGACATCCTTATGACATGCCTCATCTTGTGCTGTTAGCGTCAGTGCTTTTATCCTAAACTGCGCTCTTTGCTGACTGTGTCAAACCTGCAGGAGAAAGCCAAGTGCCCCAAGGAGCGAGTGGTTCTGTCTGCTGCCACACAGAGGTCCCTGGACAGAAAAAAGAGGTGCGATGGGAAAGAGGAACACAGCCTCACATTGCAGATGGAATCTTGTTTTAAGTGTTAATGTTTTCAGTGATGAGATCCAGTGATCTGCAGTGTTGTTAGTGTGTGTATTTGGTACTTTTTAGGGTTGGTGAATCCCCAGCACAGGCTAGAAAGATGCAGCAGAAGCCAAAGAGCCCCACAGCCAACAGGTGATTTTTATTTGGTTTGGTTTTGTGCGTCACACATATTTTTTTTTAGATTATCTCTTCTCTAAATGCATACTTTTTTCCTTTCCCAGAGTCCTGAAGCCAAGCCAAGGCCAAAATTCTCCCACTTCAGGCCAGCTGAACCGCCAGGGGTGAGTTTAAAATTGTTTCACCATAGTGCCTTAAATTGCTGTCATAAATCAGACAAACTGTAATTTATTTGGACAACGTTCAACAGGTCAGAAATCCACTTGCTGGAATGATTTTTTTATTTTCACCTACACAAATGGTTTTATTGTTAATTTGTTGTTGTTAACTTAATTGTTTTTTTTATCTACATTTTAAGTTAGTGAATCAGAAAAAGGACACAGTTTACCTTTGATTTATCGGGCATCAGACTTGCTGTCATACTCGTGGCATACATAGTTTGAGCTTTCGCCCACATCTTACAATGCTATTCAACTAAAATTCTGTTTCTGGGATAATTGAAATGCTTGCCTGAAGTATAGCTCATAAACTTTGTCTTTCCTGAACTTTCTCAGTGCCCAAGCAGTATTGTACATGTGCAACTCTCAATAGAGATGTGAAGGAAATGAGATAGTTCATTACATATGTACTTCCATCATCAGCTCTGGAAAAACTGATGTGCAACATCACTGTCATGCCAATATTGACAGTAAAGCTAACCCTCGAGTGTCATATTGTGATTTTACAACAGTTACGTGGAAAATAAAAGATACAATCAAAATGTATTCGTATTGTGGCACAATTCAGTCTTGAATTAAAACACTTTTTGCTTTCATAGGGTCTGACTAATAACTGGAAAATAATCACAGGATCAAGGACAAATGAAATTTCGTTAAATCAAATTTGTTAAAATCTGTGTTTGTAAGCACTTCATTTGGTTCTACTGCCAAATTCATGGGAAACGACATCAGAGAGGACCTATGGTAGTGAAATTTGCATCAAGTTCACAAGCAGCAACTCTGGTGGACGTTCCTGCAGCCAGCATGTCGATGGCACGCACCCTCAAAAGAGTGACCTTTTGTAGACACCAGTGTAGTAATCAAGCTGTTTAATCAGCATCTGGAGAGCCCACACCTGCTCTCTGCTGTTTATATTCCACCTATCAGCAAATACGTAGCAGCAGATTTGCTAGTTTTGTACATTTTAATGAAAGGCAACACTGAATTTGATTCATGGCTGTTTCCTCTCAGGAGCTGGTACAGAAAGACCCCAGAGGAGAGAGTGAGGCGTTCAGACAACCTGAAGAAGCAGCACTCTCTGGGTTAACGGGTGATTCACCATCCCCCCTGACCTATGAACTTGAATTTTTAGTCTTTGAATACAAACCTTGCAATTTCAGTCAGTGCTGCTAATATGATTGTCTCATCTACCCTCTGAAATTCAAATGATTGTATTCACTACCACACTTTAGCTCACTGATATACATCATCACAATGCCTTTGTTTCTGACTGTTGTAACTTGCTGAATTTTTGAGGTGGCAAGAACCGATTGTTATCCACAAATCTTACTTGTAGCTTGATACTGTGTGTGGAGGTAGGTACATTTTACATTTTAGTGGAAAATAAAGTTCTCTGCTTAAATGCAAGCGAGAAAAAGGTCAGAGTTAACGTGATGTAACTCAATATTTTTATCTGTGCCTAAGAACTATGCCTTTGCTCTTGTAACATTTTAGCATGCATACATTTATGTAATATCATCATCTAGTGCTTATATCTGTAAAAATCAATTTTGATGCTGACAGTCACATAATGTAGTTTACGTATGGAGAGTATTAAAGGGACAGTTCACCCAAAAGCATTTTTTTCCCCTCTTACTTTTAGTGCTATTTATCAATGAAGATTGTTTTGGTCCAAGTTGTCAAGTGTAGGAGATATCAGCCGTAGAGATGTCTGCCTTCTCTTGAATATAATTAAACTAGATGGCACTTGCGCCAAAAAATACATTTGAAAAACTCAACAACGTATCTTTGCAGAAACCATGAGCCAGTTACTCAGAATAATCCACAGACCTTGTTGCTTGCAGTTTCATGCAGGAACTATTATATTTCTACCAAACTGCATTCACCAAATATCACCAAACACAGGAAACATGCATCTACACAGATGAGAGGCTCATACTTGTGACAGCATGAGAGTCAATCATTAATGTTGTCTTTTGGCCTGAGTTGTAATGTTAGCTCGCTTGTGTGAGTGAGCAGTATTACCTAGTTGTTAGCACAGTTCCTTCTGAGCAGTGATATGATCATCACACCATTATATTCAAGAGAGGGCGACATCTCTACGGTCGATTACTTCAACAACTCACACCAAAAACAATCTAAATTGGTAAATAAGACCACAGGTAAGAAGTAAAATTTGTGTTTTTGATTGTGGAGTGAGCTATACATTAAAGTGAGTGAAATTCATGAATTAGAAATTTTTTGTTTAAGGGCTTTGAGTACCTGTTTGTGCTTTGCTCCTTAAATGGTGCCGTGTTTACAGTACACTGAGACATTTCAACATTTGACTTAAATCAATGCAAAATAAAAAAAAAAAACAACAACCCAACAACATAGAGCAACGTTGTTTACACACTGGCATGCTGTTACATTAATTTAGCTTCACATAACAAGAGATGCACAGCAGACACTGAGTTCCTCTGGAGACACACTGACCATTAAAAATTCTGATTAATAAAACTAAGTTAATAAGACCATGTAAAATGCATGCCAAATTCTCTAAAAATATTTCCCTATTGTTCACTGCCCACATCAAGAATAAGGGTCAGACTCTGAATAAAAGAATATTTATGTAAACACATCATCTAACCACATGTTCAGGAACTGGTACACCCACTTGTTTACTGCGATACCACGCCGACGTATACTAGCCAGTCAGTATTTTTCAGTGTGCTGATGTTGTTTGCCGGTAATACCGTATGCTCTCTTTTATTTATTTATTTTTTTTAAATGCCAGATTGTCATGTTTTCTATGACCTGAATAAAATCTGAATTTATTTGAATTTTATGACCTCTGACTGATTCATGATAAAAAGGAAAGATATTTGGATTCAAACTGGCTTGACTCAACAAGCTCCCAGTCGGTGCAGTCAGGATGTCAATGGCACGCTCCTTCAAAAGAGAAGTATTTTACTGTGACCATCACAAGGCACACCTGTGTGGTAATCATGCTGTTTAATCAGCAACTTGATAGGTCACACCTGTCAGGTAGATGGATTATCTTGGAAAAAGAGGTGCTTAAATCTGAGAGAAATATATCTATTGAGTGATTTAAAAAGTTTTAGATCTTTAACTAAAACCTTTGAAATGTGTGAAATGTATGCATCTAATTTTTTGTGTGGTATATTTACAACCACTTGGACACAATTAGAATTTATGGTGTAACTAAAAATACTGAGGCTACTGTACTGCTGATTTATGTCAGGAAATATAGCTTTCGGTAAGAGTTTTTAGGGATTTTAAGCAAGAGCCTTTGACAAGAACAAAGAAGGGAAAATAAATTGTTTATCTGACATGAAGTGAAATTGAATGAAAGTAAAGCAGCATTTAGGTTATTTTAGAACATAAACCACAAACTCCATGTGGTACTTTGACTCAAAAGAGAACTTTATTGAGATTGATTCGACTGTATACCATATCACAGACATTCATGCATTTTAAAACCAGTTTAACCTGAAACAAAACACGATTACTAAAAAGCCATCATCATCATCTAGTTGTCTCAATTTTTCATACATAAATGAAGACACACACAAATCATTATTTTTTCATAGGCGACAGTTTTGTCGTTGAACATGAAAGAAAAAGATCAATATAATTCATTAAAAAGCTTAAAGCAAACCTGCACTATGTATTGTAAATCAAGGTTCAAGGTTGAAATTAGAAACCGATAAAATCATTGAAATGTAATGTAATGTGATCCATTCTATACTAAACTAAAAAAAAAAAAAAAAAAACATGTGAGAATGTATTCAAAAAGTAGAAAAAAAGTTGAATCAAGAAAAAGTAAGGACATAAAACCATAATAAAACCATAAAAAGTACTGGGAAAATAAAAAATCCAACTGCAGGACTTTGTTGTCTCTAATCACCGTGCTTCTCTCCACTGAGCAAACCTGAAACATCAACGAGAGATATAAACAGCGAATGACATTGAACAGTAATAAAAACATGAGCTGCTGTATCATCTGTCCTATCATTGACTTGGATCATCAGTTTCACTAATGCACACGTCATGGACCGAGTGCAGCTGCGGGGAGAGGTGCATTAACACTAGTGTAATTAAAAACATTGCAAGCATTGTTCAGAACAGTTCATTGTCAAGGGATTATGTGAAAATTATTATGTGAAAAGAAAAGTTTTACCAAATTAGTGATGGTTCTTTATTTGGGTTTCAGTTCGTCGTAGTATTTCGTCACCTTCACAAGCTCAGCTGAAACATCTAAAAAAAACCCCAAAAACATTTGTTTACAACATATGCACTATTAAATACACTTTTGAAATTTTATTGATTTATTCTTTTTAATCAATATTTAGCATGTTTGAGTGGTTATCAGATTTTTGTGGATGACATTACATGCCATTTTACCTGGGAAAGAGTCATCATCTGCCTTGAGTGACAGCTCGATTGATTCCTGCATCGTTTTAATCAGTTCATCCACGATTTTCCCCTAAATTGACATCAAAATCTGTATCACTTATCAGTCATACAGACACATACTGTGTTCAAGATTAACTGAATCCTACATACATTAACTGTTCGGATGTGTGTACAGAAAGCTGCTTTATATTTCTATCTATTTAAAAAAAAAAGAAGATTATTTTTTCTGGCTTTTATTGCCTTTACTAGACAGGAAAGTGTGAGCGTGAAAGAGGGAGAGAGAGAGGGGGTGACATGCAGCAAAGGGCCAAAGCAGGAGTTGAAGCCACGGCCGCTGCAGTGAAGACACAATCTCTGGGCTGCCGTTCTATCAACTGAGCCACCAGACAACCCATATATTTCTATTTTAGTAGAATGTTTGTTAAGTGCCTGCAATGTTTAATAGCAAAGCAGTTTTCAGAATGATGCACATTTCATTTAAAGATGAAAATTGTGGATAAAGATAAAGATGTGCAGCACAGCATGTTTTACTGTGTCCTCATAGTATGATGTATCATAAAATGTGACAAACCATCAAGTTTCTCAGCTGGTCCAACATGTTATTTTTAGCCCGCTGAAACATGATGTCCTTTGAGTCATGAACATGCACCTCAATAGTCTCCCTCATGTTTTTCAGCATGCCATCTCCGTCAATCTGTGCTGCATCTACAATTAAGGAGAAAAAATGAGTCAATTTAATGTTTCTGCACAATAATGATGAATATAAATATTTTCAAACATTGTGTCAGGTTTTATATGTCATAGACATCTCACTGTCATAGCATTCTTGCATGTTTTCTTCGATTGTTGTTGTCAGACTGCTGTAGACCTTTTTCTTTTCTTCCCGGATGATTTTATTGAGTTTTGTCTTAATTTTGTCTTCCTTAAAAAAAGAGAGACCAGAGTATACAAATCAACATGTTATGCATATATTTATAAATTTTGGACCGATGACAGGCAGTTAATTATTCAAATAGATTTTTTTGAGTCATGGAGTCATACATACACTATCTTTTGCCGACTTAGGTCAGAATACCTTTAAATCTTCAGCATGTTGACATTCAACCTAACAAAAATCTGTGTGCTAACAACATTCACTGTATTGATAGATTTCTTCATGTACCATGATTACGAATATGTTAACAGCTCAAAATTTCTATTTTATTTTCCTCCCAGTCGTCAGTCACAACTTGACATTTGGATTGATTTGCTCACCCTTCTTCTGCTTTAGTCACCCTGACCTGGACAAACAGCTTGAATGGATTAATGGATGGGATGGATCTTTTACCTCTGTCTTGAGAAATATCAGTTGCAGTTCAACATCTTTGTACTTCCCCTCTCTCATCATCGTCTCTGTGCCAAGTGAGAAGGAACTGATGACTCCCTTGAATGGTCCACTGTTTCTGTCATTTCTGAAAGTTGAAAGGTTTCATTTAAGAAAGTATTAACAAATTAATATTTTGATAATGGAATTTGTATATATTTATTATATTACATCATTTGTCTAACTGCATAATGTGTAATTTTTTATTTCTCTATAGTTTGTAAAAAAAAGCCAACATAGGGGTTTGTGTCTTCATTGAGTCATATCTTACGGAAAGGTCTTCCTGAATTCCTCATCAATGCTGTCAGTCAGGCATGAAGCTAAGTTCATATTGAGGCGAACTGTTGTTCCTGCTTTTGAGATGTAGGTGCCGCCGTTCTTAACTGCACACTTTAATATCTTGCAAAAACCTCGACCAGATTTCTTAGTCTAAAAAAAACCAGAAATATTTCTGAAACATGTTCATATGTGGTGCAAAATCAGTTGTTTGAATTTGATTATAACAAAAATTTGTCAGGGACAATAGGGTAAATCGAGCCAGTAGATGAAATGAGCTGAGAAAAAAAAAGAATATATATACTGTATATAAATGTATATATATGTGTGTGTGTAGTAACTATTACTTGAAACAAATGTATGTACCAAATTTAAAAAAAAATGGTTCATCATACCCCATCCTGCGCTTCAGGATATAAGACCGACTCCAAGACTTTTTCACATGAACTTTTCGATTCCTCAACCCCCTTATTGAGGCATTTTTCAAAGGCCTCATATGTCTTTTTCATGATTTCTTTGACTTTCTGAAGTCCATTCCTCATTTTTTTTTCAAGGGCTGTGGAAACATCTGTTTTGTTGCCATTCTGAAATAGAACAAACACATTTAGTATTTAAAGCACTAAATCTATACTGCTAGCTAACTGATTTTATTTCAAGACATTATTTATTGTTAATTTCTTGTACTGAGTACAACCTCACTTTGTTTACTGTTGCTATGCAGTCTCTCTGAAGCAACAAAAACTCAGGAAATCAGCTACCTTAGGTTACTTTTTTGCTACTACTAATATTATTTTCTGTCAATATTACTGAAATTGATAGACAGTAAAGAAGTTTTATTTCTTGATCTTACCCATTCTCTTCTTCTGGCCCCTTGTATCAGTGAGAGAATCCCATGAGCTCCAGACACATAGTTTAATGTCTCTGAGTGACAGTCATTTAGATCCTGCAGAAATGCCAGAAGTCTGTGTATTTCTGGAAAAAAGTGGTTAAAGTAAGTTTAAACAAAATGTGTGTTGGAACTACACAGTTTCTGTCATTTACAAAATGTTAATACAAGGCGATTTTACCTACCATTGATTTGAGGGTCTAGAGGTTTCACTTGTTGAGAGAGAAACTCTTCAGAGCTCACTGTTAACACCTCTAAACATTTACCACTGAAATGTTTCTGAAAATAAAACACTTTTTAAGTCAGGTTTAAAGGTCTTAACGATCTTTGCGTTAAATTTTTTTTGCCAGTTTGTAAAACTCACCTTGATCTTTGGTCTTGTGTCAAACTCCTCTTTCACATCTGTTTTGGTTTGAGTACAAACATCAGCTGCTGATCTGTACATAAAGACATGTTCAAAGTGGCACCTCATTTGGAGCACTAAAAATTCTTCATCTCTCAAAATGTTTTGTGAAATCTGTACCTGCTGCTAATTATTTTATTATTCATATTAAAGCATAACATTTTCACACATTTCAACACTTTCTCAGACATCCAAAGAAGTTTCTTCTATTCAATACGGAAATTGTTACCTGGCAAAATGAAGAGAAAGTTGGAGACAGCTGTTTAAGTTTAGGTAGCTGTGCTAAATTAAAAAAGCAGTTGCTGATTTCTAGCGAAATTTATAAATAATATAACAAATAAAAAAAAAAAATCTTTTGTTTATCTGCAGTGGTGGACCTAGAGCATTATGCAACGTAGGCAAGCTTCCCCCGTGCACACCAAAAAAACAACTTTTAGATTTTTGCTTAGCATACAATACAGTGGACGTTCGGCTCTCTGAGGGCCCGTTTACACAGTAACGGTTCTTTCATGAAACATTAACCTTTTGCTGTGGTTTGGTCTTTTGTTCCCATGACAACAGCATTTTGGGGGCATAAAAATGAAAACTTTTGAAACCAGTGTCCCATGGTGTAATCTTTTGAAAATGCAACCCCTTCTGTTGCTGTGTAATGCGCAGACGATGTGAGAATGGTGACATCATGGCTGCAATTTGTGCATGCGCATGGTGTTATTTTATGGCGTGTCATTAAAAAATTACACTGCCAACTGGCATGCGTATTACAGCGTTTTGGGTTGTTTTTGCGGATCTGTGTACATAAGGGCCTTTTTTTACAATGTCACTTACTGCTCCGACTCTTTAACAAGATCAGACTTGGTGCAAATAAAGTGAATGTGCTGACACTCGCCACCATTTCCCATGTGGCTACTGGCATTTTCCAGGATCTCCCAGGCTTCTGCCTCTGATGCTGCTCGATTAATTTCTGTCACAATCCACACCGTAGAACAACATCCAACAACCTGCAGGACATAATAACAAATTCATTCTCAGCGCTATTACAGTTCACAAATAACACAAAACACACACACACACACACACACACACACACAAAATAGATGCATATGATTAAATTACCTGTTTCCACATATTATCTCTTGTCTTGTTATGGTCCCCATTTCCAGGAAGATCCACAAGTGTGACATGGTGGAGAAGAGGTATATTGGGCACCCTCACTGTCACACACTTCACTAGTGGCCAAAAACTCTTCTTCGAATTTCTATCAGTTCTTGTGAATTTGACCAGTTCTGAAGATAGCTTTCCAATCTGCAATAAAACAACAATGATAAATTAGGGCAATTCAAGAAGATTTTAAACTGAAAATGTTTTACAATTTGTTTACAAGAATTACAACAAAATAACATAAAAGAGAAGAGCAATCAACAAGCTCTCCTTCTCCTTGATGTCCCCTGAAAATCAGTAATTGCAATGCGTTTGTTGGCAGATGAAGGCCTGAATTCAGGCTGACAGTGTTTTCACAGAATAGACAGTATGTGTGCATGTGTGTGTGCATGTACGTTTTGGTGTGTGAGAGCAGATTGTGAGCTTTCTAGGAACATTGCTACAGAGATCCAGTTTGCAATGCAGTGGAAACCACTTATAGTGATCGTGGTTATAGACATCAACTGCCTCTATAAATCAAAAGTTCAAGGCAGAAATAATTCCTACACAAATGTTTTAAATAATCCATTAATGATAATCCAGCAGGCTGCTTGCATACATGAAAATATATGGAAAAAAACCCTCTGTGATTTTATTTTATTTCTTTAAATGATGTGAAAGAGAAACATAGATTTGAGTATTGTCAGCATAAATGGGTAAATTAATGTTTCCTTTGTTTTTTTTCTTTTTATAATACAAAGACACCATAACTACACTAAATTAAAGGGTGCAACTACTGTATCTTGCAGGAAGTCCTCAAACCCAAACAAGCACAAAGGTTCTTCGCTCGTGCCCTCTAGTACTTCCCAACGAGCATTACCTTAAATTAGAGGTAGTTCCCTAACAAAAAACTCAGTGTGGTTCATCATAAACTGCTTGTAAAAATTAACTATAAATTCAGTTTTTGGAGAAGTAGAAGAAGTACCACAGTTCCAATTCCTTTGGTACCCCGCAGGTCACACTGACCTGCTGGGAACGCAGATATGTAAATTAATAAAGTTGCTGGTAGACAATATTCTCATGATTTTATATGGGTTAATGGTGTGGACAGGCGGATTAAATCCATTCTTTTTAAGATTACAATTAAATTAAATTAAATTAAATTAATGTTTACTTGTACATTTGTTGTACCATTGAATTTAACTAAACCAACCTGGAATGGTAAGGTCATGTATAAACCTCAAAAACTGAAAATTCATAACAATCAATCTCTCAGATCTCAAAGAGTGCTTTCTATGAAGTGAAATATATTCAGAGTGAAGTGAACATTTTTTTTCAATTACTCACTGTTAGATATTTTAAAAGCTTTCTTCCTCTCTTGGGATCGAGAAATTCTGTAATTCCTTTGAAATATTTGGGATCCATGAGATCATCAGTGGATTTATTTCTCCATTCTTCTCCATACAGTGCTGACATCTTTTTAATGGCATCACGGTAGTCTTTGTCACATTCCTGATCATTTTCCTGATGTGCATTATTCCCAAGGAAATTCGACAAGGTCCACAACTCCTCTTTCCAGTCCTAAAAATAAAATAATTTACAGTCCTTTCACTTATTGGCATATGAGGTAATCAGCAATTGTATTTTTACAAATAAATCATTTCGGATACGTTCAAGTAAACAAACTTTTTCAACACATTTTACCTCTTTTGCAATGAACTCAATGTCTGCCTCGTAGTTCATGTTTTGCATGTTAGCCTCCACTTTAATAATGACTGAGGTGCATGCACTCCCAATTCCAGAGGGCAACAGATTCTTCTCTCCAATGATGGCATTTATCAAAGAGCTCTTTCCAGCCCCAGTTTTACCAAAGACACCCACCAACTCCTTTCGGTCTGTCTCCAAATCCCGGATTTTTTTCCTGTTGTACAAGAGCTTAAATATAGATTAACTGATTCAATTAGAAAATAAACAAACACTGAAAGAATTGAAAATGGACATTATTCTATCAACAACCTCCTCGGACAGCCTTAATCAACAAATTTATATGAAAATGTCTGTAATGACTACTGCTGTGTTAAAATGGGTCACTCAACGAGATAAAACCAAAAAGAATTATCACCAGACTTTGCAGTTCCCTTTATCTCTACAGAGGTTTATACTGTCCTCTGCTCATTGTTTTGATTGTTTTTTGGCCTGCAAGTTATTCCTGCTCTAAAACTGCTTGATGAAACTAGCTCCTGAACCAGGTCTGTACAACAAAAAATGGTAATAAAGAAATCTTAATACTTACTCCAAGAACTCCTTGAGTTCTTTGTTGCCTTGGTCAGGTAGACTCTCACTGACACGGCTCATGATGCTTTTCACATCAGACAGTATTTTTTCTGACGAGGAGAACATAGCATTTTCTGTGGCCAAGTTATAAAAACACGCATTTGCAATACAGGTAAAAAATTACATTGCAAAAAAGTTGTCAGTTGTTAATTGTTTAGAAAGTATTATAAATACCTGAGCGGAGTCCCACTGAAAGGTCGCGTCGCCGTTTCACTGATGGTGATTGCCGTTTGCTGGACTCATCCTGAAGATCCAGCCTTCTCTTTCCTGAATGGATTTTAAGCAAAAAACAAAAGTTTGTTGTATGTGCCTCTTGAAATATTAATATGCGGTCTCTTTATATTTGCTTTATCCAGACAAGATGTAACTGTGGTTATTTTGTTTGTGTCTTAATTAAGACATATAGAACATTGAAGAAAAGATACAAGACATAACATGCAAAGGTTTATGAGGCAGAAATTAAATAAAACCCCTAAAGGGCTTGAAAAGTGGCATTATTTATTTATTATCTTTATTTTGAAGAAGCTTCTGCCTTAACGTATCAATGAACACAACATGTAATCAATACGTACTGTATCTCACCTCTATCACTAGTGCCACTTGTGGAAGGACAATCCTGTGGATGAACGTGAATTTTTGACGAAAACCAGTATATGAAAACAAACATTTTATTCACACTGACATGACTTTAAAGGCACACACTGAAATTTGCATTTATGTTCTCATAAAATCTGGGATTGTTTTGGCAAGCCCTGCACAGTGAAGTCTATAAAAGGGCTGACAAGTGATGACATTCATTATCCTTTTTCCTCCATTGAACACTGTGATCCAATTATACAATTTCTCAGTCAAAGATGACATTGTCTCAGAAAAATGTCTCAAAAAATTAACAAAGAATACAGGCACATTCACTGATTACATTTTTAGATGCCTGTTAAATTCAATGTCATACTTACCTGAACAGATAAAACTGCTTCTTCGTGCTCCTGTTGACACTACAGACAAAAGGAATAATAAGTAAGTAACCACTAAGGGATAAGTGCAAGGCCATGGAAAAGTTTGAACAGAATAAATATCTTAGATGATACTAACGTATATAAAATTGAATTCCACTTACTTGAGCGAAAGAATCACCTGTGTCTGGATTTCTTATATTTTGTTTCTTTTAGTGACAAAAGAAAGTATTAACAAGTCAATATAGTGAAGACAATTCTATAAAATTCCAGTAAATGCTATTGTTGTCAATGAGCTTTAATATAATCCTTCATCGAAAACATCAGAATGTTTAAACAGAAGTTCATGCTCCTATAAATGTATCTAAGTGAGATTTATGTGACCTAATACTGGTTATATTTCTATAAACTGTTTTCACAATGAAGAACGTTACCTTTAACAACCTGAGTCTCTCCTTGAATTTTGTCCTGGGTCCCGCTTTTGGGATCATTTTTTCAATTTCTTGATCATTAAGACAGTAAAAACTTTCCTCATCAATTTCTTGCTCTGTAATTAAAAGTATTCAGTTGAATCTCAGTCATGCGAAAAAAAGAAGAAAAACTGTTGCAGAAAAACAAGTGAAACAGATATTGGTTTCATATGTACATTTTTTAGAGCATTTCAGCCTTGGGGAGCACAGCATTGTTGTCTAAACTAAATGTATATAGATTTTTTTGTATTTTAACAAGTTATCACTTCAATTTCAGTCTTTTTTCAGCACTGCTTGTGGTGGAGTCTCATCTCACATACCCCTCAAGATGCTACAGAGCAGCACTTATTCTCCTTAATGAATGCATCATTTCCAATTAAGTAAAAATCTAAAAACTTCTTTACCATTGATGCTTTTGTATGCTTTAAACACAGATGAGAATTGCCAGTATTTGTTGGCGCTGATCAATCTTATTTTCTCAAAACATTTTGTCAATGATACATGAACACTGCACTGTAGAAACATATGGCAGCATTTTTTTTTTTTTTTTTTAAATGTTTGTGTTAGTAGCTGCTTAGATGTTTCAGTACTAGTATAATATTTGTGTCCATCAAAGATACCTGGTAGTACTTTACCTTGAAATGTGTTTATATAAAGTTGCTGAGATTCCATTCAATTAATCTGTCACGAACAAAATAATCCATGTCTAAGAACTGCAAGAAAAAAATAAAAAAAATAATAATTATGTTTTAATCACTCAAACCATTAGGCTACTGTAACAGGTGGAGGTAAAATCCAGTTGCAGCAAAATAACTGCAGCTTTAAATTGGTGATGACCTTTATTGCAGATTATGGCAGGTATAAAGGGTAACAGGAGAAATAAAGCAACCCTCATTGTCACATATGCTAAGATAGCCTAATAATGAAATGGGCTTGTTTAGAACCCAGATGCAGTACGCCAAAACTCAGAAATAGTTGGTAATGACTTTTATTTAAACCAACACAAACGAAGAATAGCTCACAGATATTCAGTTCGTTCTTCAGGTGGGTGGCCCAAACAATGTCTCTGGGAATCCCTCGAAGAGAAGACACGAAGCTTGAACCTACTGTGGCTGGAGAGCAGGAAACCCCGTAGCTCGACGAGCCGACAACACGTGTGGGAATGTTGTCGGGGATTGCGCTGAGGATTGGTCGGGGGCAGGCAGAAGATCCGTTGCTGGGAAAACAGTCCGAAGAAACAACGGTACCGTCGGGGAGCAGGCAGGAGGATCGTCGTGGTCGAGCGGTGAGGTCTTTGCCAGTGGAGCCGTCAGATTTCCGGAACGCCGAATCGGAACACGTGGTCGGGGACAGAAGGCAGGTAGGTACACGGGGAGACAGGCGAAGAGTATATTATTACTGGTAATTACAACCATTGGTAAGTAATGGCAAGTAGGATCATTTACCCTGCTACACTCACACACACAAAAAAGGAAGTGAAAAGGCAGTGGTACCGTGAGGGAGCAGGCCGGGGGATTCGTCGATGAAGCAGTAGATCAAAAACTGGATGAGCGATCAGTGAGGCAGGAGAACCAGAAGGGAGCACGCAGGAGATTAGTAGAAGCCAAGCGGAGGATCAGGAAACCAGATACACCCTAAATGATGGAGGGAACAAAACAAACAGTAGTCTGATGTTAGGTATCCCACATGGCTGAGAAACTCACACGGCAAAGCAGGAGAATGCAAGGCAGCCGAGAGGACAGGTAGATGGAGACCAAGAAGTGCAGAGGCACAAGAACTGGTGGGTGGGGAGAAATGGTGAGGTTTTAACCACAGCAGAGATGAGGCAGGATGATCAGAGCAGAGCAGAGTCAACAGGAAACAGGAAGTCAAAGCAGCGGTGAGCACTTGCAAGCAAGAGAAGCCAAGGATAACCTGGCAGTGAGCATATAAGTAAGCAGGCAGGAGAAGTATATACTGGCTTGGTTGCAGATTAGCTGCAGTAAGTAATAATGACCAAATCAACTAAATCTGCAAGTCTACAAAATTGCTGCGAATAACAAGGTATTGCACAATAAAGGACAAAAGTTTTATCATGAGCTGTATGAGCACAGTCAACTAGGAGACTCAGAGCAGTGCCTACTCTAAATTCAGATCATAACAAACAGGAAATAAAGTGAAACTAAATAGCATAGTAGGTTACTAACTAGTATTTTAAAAGTAATCTCTCAATACTATATTCACTAGTGAATGTGATGCATTAATGTTAGTGCTTTACTCTTGATCCAACTTTAGGAATCAAGACATTGATGCGTGCTGAATCTCCAAGACCCAGAAAAATCTTCTTGTCAATAGCTTCATCAGTAATGGAAGAAAAACAGATTAATCTTGATTTTCCATTGGGTCCTGTTGTCATAAAGAAAAAAATTAATATATGTCATTGTAAGTACAATGTGATGTGTCACAAGCCATTGTGACACCCTGATTGACTGAAGCTACACTCTTCACGATGGCAGCATTTGTATAATATTGTTTTTTTTGTATTGTTTCGATGTGTTTTAATGAGTTAATGTTGTGGTATCTTTGCAGTAAGATTAATTGGTAATTGTCTTTGCCAAAGTTAAGTTGATGTTAGTTAAGTAATACTTTACATAGACAGAGTTTTGCATACAACTAAACATCCCTTTTATTACACAGGCACCTTTATACAACACGAATCACACACATGTAGTCATAGTTTTCTTTACACTTTAGTTACACTCAAAGTAAGGACTCAAAGTTTCTGTTTGTCACATTTGCTTTTTTGTTTTTTTGATGGCCATCCTCGATTTGGCCGTCCTCATTGTACTGATTTCCTTTGTCAGCCATTTTGTCTTTGTGTGGTCACACTGAAACAGACACTTCCTTCTCTCTCTCTCTCTCTCTCTCTCTCTCTCTCTCTCTCTCCTCTTAAAAAGTTGCTTTTCAATGCACTAACATGACTCTTCTGCTATTTGTTTTAACATGATCTCCTCTTTATGCTGTCCCTACCCTTCATAAGCAAACTCTCCTCCCTGCTCTCGAGAAGTTTGCAAAAGATCAATTCAACTGTAGAAATGCACTGCAGAAACTTGCCATGGATGGTGGAAATTTCCCTATACCCAATGTAAAGTCCTGAAGCTTGATTTGAATCCATAGAAATTTCAACTGCAAAGTACCACACCAATACAAAATGTCAAGGCTTTTGTTTGGTCCTAAAAGCATAGAGATCATATTCCTACTCTTTCTTCCTCTGTTTGCTTGTGCATTAAATGAAAAAGGCAACACAACTATATTGTCATAAGTCAGCCTGCTGTTTTAAACAAAAATCTGCACAACCATATCTCATTTGTGCAGCAAAATATTAACTTAATGAAACAACCGAATCAATATTGTATTTGATAATTAAAATGTACTTACGTTTTTTTCCTTTAATTATTATAAAGTACATCGACTCATGTTCACTTGATACTCGCTCAGTGGACTCTTTTACAATCACTGCCCTGCCCTGCACTGACAGAGATCACATAGCTTAATGAGTCTAACCATTGCTGCAACAGCAAGGCGTGAATAAACATGTAAGACATAGTTTATAGGAGCTTAGAAATGGCTTTGGCAAGTTTAGACCAATGAGAGTGCAGCCAGAGAATACTTCTTCAGTGATGTATCAGAGCATAAATGCTAGCAGATGTTCACGATTGAGTTTTTGCTCATACCATTGGTTCTGACTTTACACCCTCAACAAGTCTCCAGACTATGACAGGGCTGACTGCGACAGACATTTATGCTTGTGTGGCGTGGTGAGGCGTGTGTTCACTAAGTAATGTGAGGGGGAGAACCGACAACGCCACCTGAGGAATTGCGCCCCAGGAAATACCTCAAAATATTAAAGTTTGGAAGATCAGTAAGGCACACAGATTCGTTTCTGAAACAGGACAGAGACGTATTTTAAATATATAAATAAATAAATGAATAAATAAATATTTATTTGATAATCAACATAAACAGGCAGGGCTGGAACTGCAAAGGAAGAGGGAAAAATTAACTAGTCAAATAAACTGAATCAATAAACAACATTAAAGGGATTAAAAATATTTTTATTACAAAGTTGTCTAAAAAAAGGCCTTAACAACTACAATCTAAAAATCAGATGTGGTAAAATATCAAAAAAAACCTCAGCCCAACATAACCTAAATAAAAGAGTGAGCAGAGGCCATCAGTGGGGAGGCAGACTACTATGGAGGGGTGCCTAAAGGTGCCACCACTACTCACCTCAGTGAAACACAGCAAACCTCACAGCAATCCTCACAGCAATCGTGTCCCAGTGCCTTTACTCACATGCAATGTGTAGGAGTCTCACCCGGGGTGCCTAGCCTCCCCAGCAAAATGGTGCTCCACTTCACTAAAAGAAAAATGCTAATAGCAAAATTAACAAATACAGCAACCCAATTGTTTCAATATATTCAAAGAAAGGAGCAAGAATAAAGCAAAACTAAGAGCAAAATACAAAGAGAAAAACAGGAAACCAAACAACAAAACAGAAGCAAAACGAGGGCAAAACAGAAAACCAAACAACAAAACAGAAGCAAAACGAGGGAAAAACAGGAAACCAAACAACAAAACAGAAGCAAAACGAGGGCAAAACAGCAGTAAATCGCGTGACCCACTTGGATTACGAGACCACTACAGCAGGAAGGCTCAGACACTACTGCTAACTCCAGCCTACCAGAGAGAAAAAAAGGGGGTTTTAAATAAAGTGCAGGGAAGAAATAAAACATGACAACTAAACTGAAAAGGGCTCCCGTACCTACCAGAACAGCCACCACACACAGGAACCAGCAGCCAATAGGAAGGAACATGTGCTCACTGGTCCCTTATATAGGCTGGCTGTGATTAAGAGAGTGGCTACTGAGGAGTGGAGTCTGGAGGTGCATTCACAAGCGCCACTCAACTGTCAGGTGCTATACCTCACTACACTTGCATTCACACCTATGGCTGACGTTTAAAGTCACCGATTGACCTTGCTGCTGGTGACCTTGCTGTCATTACACAGTCACCAACAGGGGGACCAGAGAGTTAACACGGATCATCTTAGACGTCCCCTCTTGATAATGCTGTAAATCATACTAAAATCATGTCTTGAACCTCTGATGACTTTTTTAAACTTTAGCAAAGAGGGGACCTGAAGTTGTGTGAGTGTTAAAGTTCTTACTCAGCACTGCACCCACAAGCTGGAGCAGGTATTTTAATGAGTCATTCACAAGTTACTTTTAATTTGCACAGAAAATATTATTTATTCTCAATTCAGTGGTAAGTAATATTTCTGTAATACTATTACAGAACAAATGATAAAATTGAAGTTCAACTAACGATTTTTAAAGAAATAAAGTGTTTGTTCACAACAACTACTCATTAGGTGAGAGACTAGATGGACACTTTCACTGTAGCATATGTAGGTCCCCTCCTTGAGAGATAGACATTGCTCAGTGATGCCTCTCATGGCCTTTTTTTATTTGTTTGAAAAGTATAGAAGCATATTTGCAGTAACATAATGGAATAAGACCCCCCAAATAAATTTTCTCTTCTATTTTTGGGTTTTCAACATGAACAGAAGTCCACAATTGGGTGGAATTTTGCGACAGTCCCCTGTTTGTACTATTGGAGTTTCTGTGTGTGTGTGTGTGTGTGTGTGTGTGTCTGTGTTTACAATAATTGGAATGCTTTGTAGATAAATAACAACAGAATGCAATGTTTTGCATATCTGTTTGTTATATTCAATAGAATGCAAAGTACTGAGCTAACAATTCAGCCATATGAATCACAGTTAGTGAGACACTGTTTTAAACAGCTATGAACCATTGGTTTAATCTTAAACATCACATTTTAAGAGTTAATTGTATATTTTAATTTACATTCTTCACCTAAAAATCAACTAGTAACTGCAGCTGCCAGATAGATGTGCTACAGTAAAAAGTACATTTAAATGTTGGGATTATGAAGTATAAAGTAAAAAACATAGTAAACAGTAGTAATATCTCAAATGTGTACTTGGGTGCTGTACTTAAGACAATGTATTTAGTTCTACCACTGCTAAAAGGATAGGGTTGAAGGGAAGGGTTTTCGTCATTGTTGCTGCACTGCTGACTCCTGCTGGATATTTGGAGTGCCTGCAGAGAGGGGGTGGAACTGTGGAGACAGCATGACACCCTGAGAGGATATTGCTGATATAACATATACACCGATCAGCCAAAACATTAAAATCACCTATGTGGGTAAGCATGAGCAGAAAGAATTAATAACGCCAAATCAAAGTCATTCTGCAAACTCTTACAAGAAATATAACTAAACCATGATAATCGGCACTTTGTGTTTTGTCTGTTGTTTTTGTTTTCTTTTAAGTATCTTTATATTTATTAATGTTGTTGCTTGGTTACTTTAATCCAATATCAAATCCTAAATCATCAGTTTGTTTACTTTGTATTTGGTAATATGTATGCACTAAACTGTGAAGAGAGCGTTTATAGAACAGAAAGAAAGATTAAAACCACTGACAGGAGAAGTGAACAAGCTTGATTATCTTGTTACAATGCAATGTTGCATTGTAACAAGACAATCAATGTTTTTTTTCATTCTTTTTTTAACGTCCAAACAGCGAAAGTCATCATATAATGCCACTTTTGCGCATAAGACCCCAATGCAAAATGCCACCTTTCGCAGCTATATGATATGCTGCTGGGTGGCATCAGCTAAGAACTTGGCCACATACAACCGGCAATGGGGTTATGATATGCTACCGGATGGTGGCCTCAATTGATAACGTGTCCTGAGGGAACCTGACATGATTGTATAATATGTTAGTAACTACATAATATAAGGAACTAAGAAGGTCCCCATAGGGTGGACAAGAAAGGTGGTGGATGGGTCTGACAAATACCAGACTTTCACCCAACAGGTCCCTGTGTGGATGTTTTTATTTCTTCACCTAACCATGTGCGCTTTTTGCCGAACTATCTGTGCCTTTGTTGACTAATCTTAACCATGTTCATACTTGCGTAAACATTACCATGTCTTTTTGTAGACATTCTTCCATTGGTAGCTGCACCCTGAACATCAGCAGTAGATGCAGAAGTCCACTGAGAGTGTGGCAATATGTGATGACTTGGAACGAAAACATGTTGGTCAGTCTCACCTTAATCACATAAAGTCTGACCATAATTGTGTACACAGGGATCTTTTATTTGGCAGAACCCCTCAGCGCTGTGTCCATTTACACTGCAGCTTCTGTTGAAATATTTTGGGTAAAAAGGCTACAATACCAATTGAACACTACCAGAGAAGAGGCAGGCAAAGTAGGGGTTTAGCTGAGGAAAACAGTCGAGCATTTAGAAGCAAATGAGCCTGGTATTTTCCTCAGGAGAAAACAGAGTTAAAAGGGGCTGAATATTGGATCAGTATCAAGTTCACTGCCATATGTTAACTATAGAGATGCTTAGCAAATATGTTTCTAAAATTTTGTTTATCATATCTTCAAGTAAAAGGCAAAATAATAGCAACACCTTTTATTACACAGAAATGCAGTTCAACAATGGCACAGAATAAAGCCCCAAACATAAACATAGAATCACATTTACACCTCTCTGACACATCTGTAAATGTCAATAAATAAGGAACATAAAATGTAGGATTTCCAAGCTACTGTGTTGGATTGCAGCGGATGTGACTAAATGTACCAAGTGTACCGTGTGACTCTGCAAATGAGCGTCCCTGTTCACCTGCCTCCAGTACCAAGCCCAGCTGACCAGACCTTTCCATGACCCTGCTCAGTGGTGACAGCTGCACCCAGTCTCAATGGAACAACACACCATCCCAGAACCAGCCAAACAACGGCTCCTTCAAGACAGTCAGGCAGTCAGACCACGTCTTGAGCCAGACCTGAGTCAGCCCCAACCACCCAGGTGTGCCTTGCTCGCCCCAGCTCAACAACTCTTCTATTTACCCCTTGTTTACCTCACTGTACCTCATTTCCCCTCATCTCCTTGGTCTATATTTGTAGTCATGAGAAGCGGGGGGATTTTCCTGCTGACAGATAAATTCTGTCAAATCAAGGAAAACATATTAGTGGTCACCTTGACTCTGTGTATGTAAGAATTAATAGAGAATAAAAACTAAAATCTCACTAAAGAGCCAGTGGAGGGAAAAAAACAGGGGTGAGTGGTGCAAATAAACATACAGTTTGGCGCACCTGTGAACTTGAACCAGAAATATGCAATGGTCAACCAGGACACCTGCGTTTACTTGTGACTGAGTACAGTGCATGTGCAGTGCATGTCTCTTTGTGGCAGTCACATCCTCTGCCCACTCGGCCCAGAAAGGACCAACAAGAGGTCCTGTAAGCTGGCTTTGATGTAAATTCTTATCAAGTTCAAACCTTCTATTATTTTCGCATCTCGTACGCCCCTAGACTTTCACTTTCAACCGCCAAACCATCACTAATGCTACAGTGTTTATCATCACCTATTAAGCATACTAATCAAAGTCTCACAAACGTAGTTACAAAGATTTTAACATGCACATATAAACTGGTGGGCTGAAGCTTGTGAGTTGCACTATTGTTTTTGGTGCCTTTGAAATGTCCTCAGCACTAATTCTCGTTCATTCTGTCAGAAAACCCTTTCTGGAAAAAAATGCTATCATTTTAAGTCAGACCATCATCTTTTTCTAAAACTTAAGGACTATCAGGGATCTTCCGACAGAAGAGCACGGATGATTTTCAGTCTGCATGCACATCTTTTCCTGAAAATGGCTTTTGTTTACATATGACATGTGCTCTGTCTGTTGACTTGCAGTTTCTCCAAAAACAAAATATTTCCACACTGATGACTTCTTGCACAGTAAATAATGTTCTCCTCATCATCTTTCTCTTGTCTGCTCGCTGTCATCTGCCTGACGCTATGTGATGATGTCACAGAATTTAAAAATAAAGGCGCATCCGAAAGAGAATCAGTCCAGATTGATGGATATTTACACCCCCAGTGTGTACCTTGTACAACCCTTGTACACAAAAAAATGAAATAAACTGCAGCAAGAATTAAAGGGAGCGAGCTGTTTCCGCTTGCTGCCATTGTCATTATTTTGCTAAATATCCTGTCCTTTCTTTCATATGGCCATTCTCTACCATCTCTGTTGTCAGTTAAATCTCCCCAAGTCTATGTGTGTGTGTTTATGTGTGTGTGTGTGTGTGTACAGGCCCATGGAATTTGTCAGTATGCTCGCATTGGGTAAACACGGCCTCCAGCCAAGACAAGCTGTGGTGGTCGTGATGTTGTGCATGGTAATTGGAGAGAAGACAGGCCTCTGCCCAGTGTAAAGCAGCTAGATTAATTTAGATTGTATAAATCCAAACAAGCCAAGTAGACTGGCACCGTCTCATACAACCTGGGATCTCTCTTACAGAAACATGCATGGTAGAGGATGCCAGTGTGTGAGTTAGGCATGTATGGAATGATGCTTTCAAAAAGTGAGGGGATCAGTCTGATTTAGGAGGCTCCAACTCAGATCTTGATCATAGGGGGCGTCCAGAACATTTCTGCCTGTTATAACAGGGGTTGTTACCTGGTAACCAAACACAACCAGCTGCACACTAGGGATACATTTAAGAAGGAGGAAAAACAGTGGAAAGAAAGATGAGTCTTCATTGGTCTTCTTTTCTCTCTCTCTTGCTCTCTATCTCTATCTCTATCTCACCCAACCTCTACTTCAGACCATAAAAGGCCGGGATGTTGTGTGATGGATGGCAGCGGAGCCTCTGACAGAACAGGGGGCTGTGGTGCCACTCTACAGAGTCCCTGCAGTGTCTCCATTCAGCTCCATTCATAGATGACAGCACAGGGGGAAGCTCCTCTCCTACTGAGCAGAAACACCACATCCTGCCTGCCAGCCCACCTCCCTGCTCCCCTCCCTTGTCCTCAGATCCAGGCCTAGTAACGCTGCTGTATTTTTATGGTGGACGACAAACTGCTTCTTAGCAACCAGTCCAAAGGCAACAAGGAGGCCCATGTTCCTAGCAGTGCATCTAAAATGAGCCCCATTCTTCATAGGAGGGGTATTCTCAGATGATATGTGTGTACTTTCCTCTCAGGAGAACCAGGGATAAAGTTTAGCAAAGACATTGTCACATGCATTTAATACAGAGTAAAGTTCATGGTTTAAGTAAAAGCATCCTGTAAAATTCACCAGAACTTTATTATTTGGTACCTTTAGAAACAGCTATTACAAAGGACTTTGAAAAACAAAACAAAAGCAGATATGGGATATATAGAAGGCAACAGAGAGCCAAACAGTGCTACTGAACACAAGCAAGACAAAACCATGGTCGATTTGGGATCAAACAAAAACAAGAGAACAAATAATGCAAGATGCAAGTTGCAAAATTTTGATGTAAAATAATGAAAAATCAAAACCAAAAAAAGCACCAAAAGCAATAAGAACACAAAAAAGAATAAAACATGAATAAAATAGATAAATGAAAAAAGACAACATCACATGTACATGTACATGGTCTAATTTGAGAGGTAATGTACTTAATTTTTTTCCCCCCAACAGTGTAAAATGTTTATGTTTTTATGTTTGCCTGAATATTTTCTCGAAAGAAAGACTAGAACTTTGAGGAATTAACTGTAAAACACAATGGAACCAAAGTATGAAGCTTCACATAGTCTTAAGTCAAAGTAAATAACAATATAAGAAAAAAAAATCTTTTACACATATCTTTCATCTCTTTTGGTCAGTCACTTAAAAAAAGAGGCAGGGATAGGGTCAGGTTCTTGCCAATTTAGAGTAGTGTTTTTTGTTTTGTTTTGTATTTTTAATTAAACTGGCCGTTTTAATGCATAAATGGGAAAGAGGGACAGAAGGGAAGAGAGAGATAGAGAGAGAAGGGGGCTCTGTGACTAAGAGAAGAGTAATATAGTGGAGAACTGAGGGGAGTGAGAGAGTGCAGAAGAAACGAAAAAGAGAGAGAGAGAGGGGGGCTGCAATGTGACTTGGTTGGCAATGTTTCCTTCTGCCTTCCCGGCAGTGTAGACATGTGCTTTTGTTGCCTAAACATAACCACAGGCAGATTAATCCCAAATGCTTATGTTGACATGATGGTTGCAGCATCCTGGAACCTCAATAGCAGAAGGATACCTCGAGGGTAACATGTAGAAGTTCACTGTAAAGCATCAATATGTGACGACTTGGGATGAGAACGTATTCACCTCACAGACTTTTCTTACTTGACATCCAGAATGTCATCGCAATTACAGTATGTGAGCATATGCATAGATGTCCTGGGGGATGGGACACGTCCTATTCATTGCATTTGTCCCCCCTGCCCCCAATTAAAAACCTGAAAATAGCAGCCATAACTTGATGCAGAAAAGACATAAACTGGTGCATAAAAATCTGCCGGACTGCAGGAAATTCAGCGTCTGATGATCCAAATTTTCCTGTGGGGGACCCAAAACCACACCATTTCATATTTGACCCACCCCTCAACATTGGAATTAAACCTATGCACTTTCATGCCACAAAATCAAGTCCTGCCTACAGTATATAATAAAGTATGATTCAGTGTGACTACATTTTATAAAGCTCTTAATACATAAAAAAAAGAAGTGTGCAATCATCTAGATCCATCCTAGTCCTCCCTTTACATTTCTCTATGGAATCAACACCTACCTGCTCCAGTAAATCCGACTGGGCATGAACTGAGTGCTGCTCTGTTGACAGCCGGTGTTTCACTGAGTGGAAAAGCTTGTACTGAACACACAGCCAAGGGCAAGCACACATCCGCATATGCAGAGTTACAAATGTTGATGGAGCCGAGGCTGTCTCACAGCTCTGCGGGATTCTAGGAAAGTTAACAACGTCCCCTTTCCCTCCAGCTCTTCTTCCATCCCCTCCCTCCAGCCCACACCAGTCCTTCTTTCCCTCTCTAACCAACATCCCACCACCACCGGTTGCCTCTCCATCATCCTGAATATAGACAGTTTCCTTTCGTTTCCATATGTTATTGTCATATTTAACCCCTTTCTTATATTTAACCCTTTGGAAACCTGGACATCACTTTTCTTGTGCTGTGTTCAGACCTGCAAACCCTGAGCATATTGGTTGGCTTTCTTTTGTGCACATGGAAAAAGTAAATGAGCAACTTGGCAAGAGGTGTTTTGCAAATTGTAGGGTATTAATAAATTAGGAAAAAAAAAAAAATTTAAACTGGGGGAAGTGTTTTTAAAACTATAATTTTCATAATTATATATTTAAAATTATTTTACAGAATATTATTATTATATTATATATATTACATTATATCATATTATTTTCTCTGTTTTTTAGCTTTAGTTTTTGTTCTTGGGTTTTTGTTTTGTTGTTTTCACCAGTTTTTAGGGTTTTGTACTTTTTAAACTTTCTTTACTAATTTATGGGTCATTTCTTCTCATGTTGCTCATTGTGTTCTTCCCATGTTTTAGAGAGAAATCAAGCGAATTAGCTCAGGTTTCAAAGGGTTAAGTTGTATAGAATATTTAGTCTCCTTGCAGTGTGGCCTGAATCAAAAGATTATACATGAATACTTCTCCTGGATGGAAGAATTAATTTTACAAGACGCTGTTTAACATTTACCAACGCTACATTACACAAAAGATGATGACAGTAATCTGACAAACTATAAAGTTCTCGATGCTGCTGCTGCGCCATGTGTCTCTGTGTGGCCTGAATGCAGTCTGCGGCCGTGTGTCTCATCAGTGTGAGAGCTCAGGCTGTGGGCTCATCTGCCGCCAGGCGTGGTGAGACAACTTGCATATCCTCCGCTGTCTCCTGTGATCTCCTCTCTCGTCCCACAAGCATGGCTACGCATGTAGCTTGGTATGGCCATACCACACAATTATGACTGTGCCAGGATACGTTTTTAATGTTCTCTCACGCCCACTGCTTTCAGATTTTGTCATCAGTTGTCAAGTTTGCACTGTGAGCCCGTATGGTGCTGTTAAAACAAAATTCCTCCACTGTTGAGGAAATAGTTGGAGCAGATTAACACAAGATTAATTCAATAACAGGGTTCAGACACTATACATCCTGTGTTTGGCAGGACATCAGCTCTCATCTCACATTGCATTACATGGTTGTGATTGACAGAAGAGCATTTGGCTTTGATTTTATGAAGGCAGAAAGCAAAGTGTCACATCCTTCTTTTCCTGTCTTTTGGGGACTCAACACTTGCCCTGATGACTGTGATCAACAATCTCACTGTAGCTGGTCCTAACCATGCCTCACCTCTCTCTGCCTCGCCCACAATTGTCTTCTATCCCCTCTTTCAGGAGAGGATAAAAAACCTTTTGGCTTAGGGTTTTTGATTTCCCTAAATCTGTCATGGAGGAATTTTAATTTGTAGCTGAGCTCAAAAGAGTGTGACGGGGGAGAAAGGAGGGAGAAACAGGTGCAGAGTTCTTCTCAGCTATGGGAACAATATCCTGTGTCCCTGCCGCATTTAAATCTGAAAAGACAAAGTAGGTGTGAGCGATATCGCTTTAAAGTAATATTGCAATTTTTTTAGGATATATATCTTAATATTTTGAAATCTCCTCTAAACTAATGTAAACTACTCAAATACATAATTAGTAAATGAACAACAGTTACAATGAAGCTAGTTAGATAGCCTTTATTTTCCCAAGGGGAAATTCGTTTTACACCATATGAACACAAAACACAAATAACATAAAATCAGTGGGTTGATAAACAAATTCATCAAACATTTTATCTAAGATTTTACCAATCACAAGGTAGTTGATGACTGTATCCTCTTGGATTTTTTTTTAACAACTTGACTTATTTAGCACACCTGCATTTACTTAGAGGATCCTGAGATGTTAGGTCTGCCAAAGCATTCAAGTGATAAAAAAAGGGAAATTATAAGGGCTCGCTAGAAATGGCCCTATCACCTTTCGGGCGCTTTACCATCCAGGGGATGCATCCTACTTTTTCTTCCTGATAATGCTATTTTGCTATAATGTGATTATTCCACTGATCAGTTCTGTATTGACTCATGTCACTTAAGACCTGATGATGCTTAACTGATCAGGGGTCGTGCAGAGGCTGCAATGTCTCCACCATATATCTAAAATGAAAAACTCTTCTAAGAAAGAAAAAGAATACAGAAAGCAAAGTAATCTCTAAATGTTGAACAATACATTTGATACACCATGTTGGTGATTATTATTAGTTTTATTATTATACTTCATTATTACTGTAGTGTCCACGTGTCTTCAGACTTTTTGGAAAGAATGGCCTGACTGTCTGCAATGGACTCATCAAGTTGCCTAGATATTAGTTAGTCTGTCTTTGTTTTCTCTGATTATTAAGAGGACTGTTTGTGGGTTTCTGTTTATGCTGTTTTTCCATCCTGTGTTCTCGTGCTGCCTTTGCTCATTTGCCAATCTACACGTCTGAATTGAATCAGCCTTGTTAGTGCTTCCCTGCTCCCCAGTCTTTCCAAACCTGCCTGTTCTTAATCACCTTATTCCCCTCACCTGAGCTTCTCCACCTGCACTTCATCCCCTCAGCAGACTAGTTTTTATTTATGTCCTGGTTTTCAAGTCAGTCTTTGTTGTGGCCTTGATTTTAGTTCTGTGATCTGTTTTTTTTTCCTTTTCTCAGCCTGGAATGAAGAGTGATCGATTTGAGTTCCTGTTTTCTGGAGTCCTTGCATTTGGGTCCATCTGGGACCCAAGGACCCAGCAGGTGATCTTCATGAGGGGACTTTAATCTTCAGTGCCTTAGAAATGACTGATGATACTTCAGTTGTGTGGACAGCTTTATCATCAGCATGCCAGACAGTTTCTTCAAATTGCTGGCTAAAGAATTTGCTGCCTGGATGGTTAAAGGACTTTTTGATCACCTATAAATCCCAGTCTGCACCTCAGTCTGCTATCTTTGATCCTGCTTTAGGCTCGAGTTCGTGAACCGACAGCCTTCATATCCTGAGCTGACTCCAGCTGACTCCAGCTCTCAAATATGAACTGAATGTTAGCAGTAGAGCAAAAGTCGAGGGATCACTTAAGTTAGTAGGAATATCCTCTGACCACAAAATGTCATCCAACAGTTGTTGCCATTCCTGGAGACTGCACTACTATGGCTAAAATTAGGCTACTTAAATGATTTATCATCAGTATTATTGCAGACTGACCAATCAATAAGTCCATTTATAGTTTCACCTTTAACAGTAAGGGTACAATTAATTTTGCCTAAAGCCCTGCTAATATGCTACTTGTGGTTAATGGTCCCCACCATGCAGCTCATTGACCAGGCCCTCCTTAAAATGAAAAGCTTCCCAGGATTTGCCAAGCTGCTGGCCTCCTCGGTGAGTCCTCATGAGTGATGGTTTTATTAAAGCTTCTACTTTGGCACGTGGGTGTAGGGAGGAATGGCAAGATGGAGAGAGAGGCAAGTAGAGAGAGAGAGAGATCCCAGTTTTCGTCATGATCAGCCTGAATGTGGCACATTATTATGGGCTATTAAAAGAGGTAAATCAGCCAAAGACTAAACATACATGTAGGGCAAGAGTAGAAGTTTTAATATTAGCAGTGTAGCTAAAGTATTTAAGGCGTCCATTCATACAGTGACCTTTTCTCCCAACTCTCTCTTGTCATTCCCTCCCACCTGTCGTTAATACAGAAAACAAATCCAAAATTATTCAGAGTAATGAAGGCATATGGAACTTTACTGCTGAATGGAGCACACAAAAGACAAAGTGTTGACTTATGCGTTCTCAGAGGAATCCTTGTTTTATAGGCAAGACTGTGTTTGTATTCATTTTGGTTTATTTAAAACTTTCCAATCTGCCAGGTTAATGTTTTAGGAAAATTTAAATCTTAAAGCTGCTAACTATTGAGGGTGGGAGTGGTGCAAAGGCCAGGAAGACCGTGAATGCTGGCTCTCTCTTTCACACATAGTATTGACAGACAAATGGAAAGACAGACAGAGACATGTACATTTGCACACATTCACAAGTGATATCTTTAGCGAAACATCACACTGGTGCAAATGTGATAGAAGAGTAATTGTGTAAAGTCTGGTAGTGTGTATTACCTGTCTATGATATGGTAAATGAGACTAATATCCTTTCTTAAGCTAATGTATGTTGTCTCAACAGAATAGAGTTGTAGGAAAGAAACGGACATATTTCATATGAGCGACTGAGAAAGAGAGAAGGTTTTGCTCTCAGGATGAAAAAATGTCTGAGAATATTGAGCAACTAACTCTCTATGACCTACAGATGGCGCAAGATAGCCAGTCATAAAGTGAAGTCTCCTCTTTGATCTATGTGATTCTGTGTCAAAGTGTAACTGAGACAAGGACTGAATGTTTGTTTGTGTGTGTGTGTGAGTGTAAGAGAGAGAGAAAGTGTGACGCTCCCATTACAGCGTCTGCGAAGGAAGTTGACTCACAGAGAGGAAAACACTGAACCTCTTTTTCCTGCCATATGTAACGGCCTTACATACACATTCATGCACATAAGCTTATTGATCCTGAACACACATTCCTATTGTGTGTTAGAAAAAGATTAACCACTTTTTTAGTGGGTCAGCAGGAAGATTATCTAATAAGTAGTGCTCAAATGATTAATCGATCGACTGAAAATTGTTAGAAAAGTTGTTTGATCTACCAAAAATACCAAAAAAACAACAAAAAATGACCTGTGCTAGCTTCACAAATGTGAGAATTTGCTGGTTCCCCTTTGAATATCTTCTAGGTTGGACAAAACATTAGAAAATGTCCCCAGAGGGGCTCTGTGGAATTGCGTTTTATAGACCAATCAATTGGTCAGTTGATCAAAAAAATAGTAATAGTATAGTAATAGTATAGTAATAGTATAACTGAAAATAAAATAATCCTGAGTTGCAACCATAGACTTTAGAATACACCTTCCCCTTCAAAGTATCAAAATTAGAGAGGAGGGATTGTCTGGTGTGCCCGTGCAATATCATGGACAGAGAACCAGAGAACAGGTAAGCAGCAGAAAGCGACATAAAAAGAGGTCTGTGAAAACTTTATGGTGGTTAACTCAGTTTCTTTAAACTCAGACTTAAACTGCCGACTTATTTGGATCAGCGTGTCTAAAAGAGGTTGACGCTGTGGTGTAACGAGGGGTGGATCTGACTCATAGACTTGAATATGTGTAATTGGTTCTGAATCCGCAAACCAAAACCATTTTTTGTTGTTTTGTTTTGTTTTTTACCAGGCTTGAAACATGTTTATTTCTGCTGTAAAATTTGGCATTTTAACATGCGAGTCTGTGGGAATTTGCCCTGTTTTGGAGCTTTCGGTGAACTGTAATTTTTGGCACTTCCTCAACGGCTTTCATTTTCAGCCTTGGAGGTTGCTGCTTGGTTGCAGCTCTACTGAAAAGGTGAAAGGTGATAAAACTTAACTACACTGTAAGGTGTTTCCATTTTTTTGTCTGCACCCTGACTATAATTGTACTCTGATCTCACATTTGACTGCACACTCTCTCCATACTCTGTACATACAGCATTTGGTGACTGCCAAAAGATTTTTATCTACCCTGTGTAAACACATAAAAGCTATATCTGACTGTGGGAGCTCCTCTCTGACTATTTCACTGTACAGCAGCAGTGTTGTTGGAGGCCTGACTGGCTTCACTAGGATCCTCCTCCTAGTTCCTCCATAAACAGAAGAAAACCTCGAGGAAGAGCAACTGATTGATTCAGTTTCCACTCTTCCCTTTGCTAGAGGGAGTCTGGGGAAGTCGGGAGGTGCACGGGGAGCTGACTGGAAAACTAAACATGGCAGTGCCAAAGGATGGTATGGCACAATTAAAGGGTGGAGGGTTGGGGGTTGAGGTGTTGGCGAGCATTTCAGACTCCTTAGCAGTTGCACCCATGTAGAAATCCCTCACCCTCTCTCTCCAAAATCTCACCACTCAATGTCCTGAAAACACACCAGAACGCCCACAGGTCAGTATCAATATTTGCTCTATCTGTGCAGGCCTCCTTGCCTCTTATTGTGTATGTGAGCTGCCTTCTTCTACCTGCCTGCTCAGCCCATGTCCCTGCTATCTTTAAAACTTAAAGGATGTTGGCTAATGTGAGGAATGAGGCGGCAGGTGAGCATGCCACACAAGAATACTGAGGTATACAATGTCAGATGCAGCAAGATTAAGCAAGATAACCATTCGTGCCAGCATGTGCTTTTGTTGACATCCCAGCATTGGTTGCCATTTGCTGCCCAAACATTACCAAGTGCAGTGTAATCCCACCATGTGCTTTGTTGACGTCATGGTAACAGGAACCCAGAATGTCAACAACAGTTCACTGCAAAGCAGCAATATGTGACAACTCGGGATAAGAACATGTAGTACTGACACAACTGCTACAGTGACTCACAAGCTAGCTACAGAGCAGCTAGCAAAAGTGTGCATATGATAACTGTGTGGGTCACAAACAAAACCCAAACACAAGTAGCCAGTTGGAGGCGCATGACAGAGACAGGTGAACAGTGAACCTGTGTTTGGATTACCAAAATGTATGTTAATGCCAGGTCTAAACAGGCTGTTAGATACTTGTCATGTTATTTTACACATGTTTTGTAATATTCCAAGGTCCTTTTCTTTCTCTTACTGGCTGGGGCTTGAACATAAGACTCTCACTGTTCCAGCATCTTTGCCTATAAGATAACAGAGAAACAGACGGATGACATGCAATAAAGGTCACTAGCCAGAGTCAAAGGCAAAACTCTAAACTGGGTGGGAGGCATTCTTGTCAGACGTGTTTGTTGGTGGGATGCACCTGAGTCATAAAGTTTTGCTCTGTAACTACCAGCCGTTCAGCTGACAGCCCTTTAGATCAGCTAGCTGACCCAACTGCACCAAGGGATCAGAAATAACAGGGCTGAATGGAGCGATTGTGGACGAAAGAGAAAGAGGGACGACAAGTCGACACAGCAGGCCACGCACTAAAGTATTTATTCAGTATACCGTACCCTCCAGTGCCATCACCATGTAGCCTCAGAGGGCTGCACATCTCATATGATGTCAGAAAACAAGGGGAATTTTCCATGTATTAGTACTTAAAAAATCATCAGTAGGGCCAGTAGTTTCCCAGTATATCATGGGATTGCTGCAGCTCTTGTAACACAAACATGGTCATGTGCCTGTTGGACAGATAACATCTGAATGAAAGTTTTGAAAAGCTGGCCACTTCACTCTCCTATAGAGGGGGTTAAATGCCAACACTAGATGAGCCCAGTGGCTTCACGCCAAAATCCCAAGCCTATTGAAGTTTATTCAAGCTTTAATTCAACCCTGCCAACAAATATTTCTTTGAAAAAAAAAACTGACAAGAAAAAAGGAGAAGCAAGGGCTTGCCAGTGGCGAAGCACTATGTACACACGGAAGCATATCACAGCCAGTAAGAGCAGAAGCATCAAAAAGCCTCGACATTGGACGAATCCCAAGAGGGAAATGCACGCAGATATGTTTCTTCTTGCAGTTTGTTACGCAAGTGCCTCAAGTTGTCTTAAGTTGTTCTTCCCTCCTCTGTATGAAATTTGTTAAGGTTCAAAGAGGTCAGTTTTGTGAAGAACATACACACCTACAGTGTAAGCCTCACTGACTGTAAAAAAAATAATAAATTGTGTGCAGGAGCAGGCTACCTTTCTCTGTTTCAGTTTGTTTTTTGAGTAAAAACAAAGCTGCAGATAGAGATTTGAAGGAAGCCAGATCAGCATTGAACTGAAGTGGGGTTTCGTTTTCTTGCTGCCTGTTGATGTTCGCCTCTGTGCCTCATCTTTCATGTCAGACTGTCACTGGCGTCCTGCAGGGTCGAGTGTTGGGTCACGTCAGTGTGGTGCCAAGTGTCCTGGTGTCTCCATTGCTGTAAAGCCGCACTAACACACACGTGGATGTACAAGGAATTTACACGCGCAAACAGGCAGACACATACACAAATGTCGCCGGTACGCACACATGTATGTGACATGCATACTGCACATGCATGCACAAATGTATGAATGCTCGCACAGACTGTAGACCTATAATGACTCTAGTCTCTTTGCCACCTGATCAATCATCCCAACTGCCATTAGATCTACAGGAGAGGCATTCCTTCCTAACAACTGGAGAAGGGGGTAGGGGGGGGGTGGGGGGGGGGGGGGGGGGGGGATTGAGACATGAGGGGAAAAATGCCATGTCTTCAGTCTAATGCATTCGACAAGGGCAATATTTTTACTTTGAGCAAATGAGCAAAATTAGTATGACTGAGAATAACTACCAAAATGAAAACAATTTCATATTATTTTTCTGCAACAGTGGACAATATTTCCTTTTATATAATCACTTTTCAGATTTCTCATTCCTTGTTCCATCTCACTTCTCTTAGGTTCTGTGAAACATAGCTGGCAAATGTAAGAGGGAGAGAAAAAACTGTTGAAAAGCTAAAGAGAGAGTACAAAAAAGCTGCCTCTAGCTCAGGTCGTGTTGATGCATGTTTTTGCATCACACTCGTGTAAAAGTAGTAGAGGAGTGAAGAGTAAAGCCTCAGTGGATAAGGTACTTTATCTACCCTGCTGTCTATCTTTCACCCCGTCCCTCCTTCTCCTCGCCTCTCTGCTCTTTGATTTTTCTCTCTCTTCTGTTTGCTGAAAGAGCTGACTGTGCTGCTCTCAGTGAGTGCTCCAAGTGAGTGTGTGTGTATTGTTCCCTTCGTCCTCAATATGATGAGAAAAGCTTGAAATAACAATGTCTGGGGGTGGAGTGCGACCCCTCTGTTCTCTGTTTCATCTCTTCTCCCTCTCTGAACTCGCTTCTCCAGATGACAGTGATGCTCTCTGCAGATCTCCTGCAGGTGTGGGCTTTTTGCCCCCCTCTGAGACAAATTGCACTCTCATTCCTGTGTGCATATACAATAAGATATAAGTTTAAATATGTGCACAGACATGCACATGCTCACACATTCACATGAAGGCTCTAGCAAGTGCATATACTGCACAAGTGCTGAAATAAAACAGGGTGTCATCTGCCAAAGCATGCAGTGTGTTTTCCATCCTCTTGGTCAAAACCTAAAAATACTATTGCTTCTTAGCAAAACTAAGTGACCATCCATAGCAGAAAAAAACTAAACAAGTTATTGCACATAACTTTAAACCTCTCTGGTTTGAGGAGAGGACAAACCTATGTACGCCAAGCTGCTATGCGGGACAGGATTATCACAGGATCTGACCTGCTGACCTTGAGGAGGTCATGTGTGAGGCGCAGGCTGCAGCCGCTGACCCCACCAACACCAGAATGTCTGACGTCTCAGGAATCTGTGCAGCGCCACTGTGCCTGACCACGCAGAACAACACAGAGCTCTACACAGAAGTTGGGTCCTCTGTGAGGCTGGCAGGAGCAGAGGGGATAAAAGTAAAAAAGAAAAAAAACTGGGAGTTATGACTCACTAACATCAGCTCATAATCGCGCTGTGATAACAATTTGGCTCTATGCATTTCTGTGCTGTGTGCCCGTGTCTTCTCAGTTTTATTTCTAGGTTTCTAATTCCAAGATAATACTGTGATATAGTTTTTATATGATCAATTTATCAATCAATCCATTTTTGTGGAATTATACAAGGTGCATCCCCAGTGAAATGTGATCAGCTTGTGTAACTTGCATTGCTTGCGTGGACTGTAATATAGTCCTTCTTTGCATCTTCTTACATTGTATGTCACTGGTTGCATATTGAGTGCAAGGATACCAATAGGGCAGGAGGGAGGGTGGTGGATGGCTCTAAAAAAACCCAAATCTTTCACCTGGAAGGTCAGTGTCACCTCCAGTTTGAAAGTAAAGCCAAATCAATCTGTTTTTCTGTTGTCTAAATCCAACCATCTATGCCTTTGCGGTCTAATCCTAACCATGTGCTGTTGTTGACATCATGCCGTTGGTTGCCATGTGCTTTTGTTGCCTAAACATATCCACATGTTGTTGTTGCCTTATCCTACTCTTTTCCTATGCTTTTGTTGACATCCCAGCATTAATGGCGACATCCCAGAACATCAACAGCAGACGCAGGAGGATACCTAGAGCATAATATGTAGACCAAATAGTCCACTGACAAGTTAATGCGTTACTTAAAACTATAAGAAATATTCATAAATATCTTTACCTAGAGCATTATCTGGAACTTTTCTTTAACCTATTCATAACCTCATTACACACTGTACATCAAAGCTATTAAAGATGGCCGGAGGGGCAGATCTTACGCACAGTGGGCCGGGTGTCAGGAACAGCTGAAGCTTGATTTATTGCAAGAGAAAAAAAAAATCTCCCAAAAAACATTGACAGCAGCTTCACTACCATACCAAGCTATTTAGATCCTTCGATGAAGAGCTCTACATGGGCCTCTCCTTATGTTCCACATAATTCGGGTGCAAGTGTAATGTGTGTAGCACATGTGTGCAAAACATAGCAGCCACTCAGAGATCTGATATGCAGCTCGGGGGAATTAGTTTAACAGAAAAGAAGTGAGGGATTTTCTGATTTTCATATCAAATGCACACTTTATCTAGAACAAACCTGATTGCCCGATGTATCAGACAAGTTCTTGGCAAAAATGGTTAAAGAAATCCCAGGCGCTATTGTTTGATAAATGACATCAGCAGTAATCTGTCTGATCAGTTGTACCTCTTTGTGTTCATGCTCCACTACAGGTGGTGGTGATTCTCAATTAGTTGCCTGCGCTCACGAAAAGTATCAAAGAACTGGAGATTGATTGGAGGTTGAGGCAGTGTTTATATTGTCAGGTGACCTCACAAGTCAAGTTGGCTTCAATTAAAGCCTCGGGAAGGCTCTGCAGCGGTTACGCACGGCTCCCCAGCCTTGCTGTCTCTCCTCCGGACGACATACCGCTCGTTATCCCTCCACTGCCTTACCGTCAACACCACAAAAATCTCTGCTCTGTGCATGCATGGGTATGTGATTTGCATGTGTTGCTATGTGTGCAAGTAAGCACGTGTTTGTGTGTATTTGGGCATAATTGTGTGTATATATCTAACTGTGTTTTTGCAGGAGCTCGCACCAGCCGCAATCACTTTTGATGGATATCTACTCTGGCTTTGGAGAGCTGTACGTTTTCCAGTGGGTGACTCATGGGGCTTCTGACGGATGTCTGTACCAATTTACTGCTACTGCCACTGCTGCTGCTCTTGTTCCCCACCCCAAGTGTGTGTGTGTGTGTGTGTGTGTGTGTGTGTGTGTGTGAGCCTATGAATAAGTGTCCTGTGCATTGGCTGGTTGTGGTTGTAGTTTCCAACTTCTGCTTATGGACTTTCCACTCTTTTCTTGAACAGCAGAAGAGGAGGGTAATGGGAGAGTGGGGCAGCTAGAGCTCTGTAATGACTCAGTTAGGTGACTCACTCCCATCTTTTCTTATAATCAGACACAAATGACGATCACTCAAATTATTAATCTAATCAAAGATGGTGTTACACGCCCTGATGTACAGACAAAAGTGCAGACTTTTCTTTTGTAAAGGTTACCCAACTTAATTGATGGTATAAACAGATTTATGTATGGCGACAACAATACATTTCCTATTCACTGTGGCTCTACAGGTACAGGTGTCATGTGGGACTTGAACTTTTGAACTTACGAAGCCCTGGAGTGATAGATTCTTCACTCACATTTACCTGGAAGAGCATACTGTTGCTTTATTCATTTATTAGCTTGACACCCAGAGCGTCTCTCAAGCTGTTTGAACTCTTTGATATCCAAAGTCAAGACTTCAAAGGATCAGAGAGTTACCAGTATTCTGTATTACATAGTTACACAAAGTGTGAACTGTGATACAGGAAATGGGTATACAGAAAACAGTGAGAATGTGATATTGATGAATCCCATTCTGTAAACAGTGGACACTGGACAAGGAAGATTTGTTTGTGGTCTTTGTCTCCTGGACAGTTGCAGCTATGTGTGATTGCGTGTAACGGGAGGTATGTGGAATGACTGAGAGGCTCAAATAATAAACAGAAATCAGTATTAGATTAAAAGCAAAAAAAAGTTTACATAAGGTGTTTTTGAACCAAACAGTTCTGGGGACTCGCTGAGAGGAACAGCCAGCTGGGGAGCTCCCCCAAGAACTGCATAACTTCAAGGACTTTTTTCCTGTTTGCATTCACACCAGTGATAAGAACACTGAAGCAATGTACTGTAGCCATCCGGCGGTTGGTATGGCAACATATCTTTTGCCTTGATGAATCAAATTTGTGTTGTATTTCCACCTTTGCATACAAACTCAGTAAAGCCTGAACTTTACTGTTGGTACATTTGTCCATGGTTTTTCATTGTTTTCATCACAAGCTGTTGTTTGTGGGTTTTTTTTAAAATTGGCTCTGTTTGAACAGTCTCTATCATTTACATCGCTCATGGCTCCACTTGTGCTGTGAGAGTACCTATTCCGAAACAGGAGCTTAAAATGTCCCTCAAAAAGGGTTTCCAGGAATTACGATTGTTGCCTCGCTTGTGATGCAAACACAACAAAATTTTAGGTCATTAGAACTAGGTCCCTAGATTTGTGAAAAAGTTCCTTCAAAAGCGTCATTACTGAATCATCTGTATCAGCTGAAGACTAGGTGATATTGTGATTAAGAGTGTATGAAAAACTATGCAGAAACTTTCACGGCTGAAGAATGAAGCCAATAAATGCAGTTCATCAAATGGTCACTTGAGGCGGGCTTTAAACCCAAGTCAACTGCCAGAGAACCATGCTAAAATACTCAACTTATAGCAGACAAAAAAAGGTTTGCAGCCTGGTAAAAGAAACAGTTTTGGTCTTGGCCAGTTTCCCCCTTCATGACAACTGTACAACGGGTGGACTTTTTTTTTTATAACCCATATGTTTACATTTTATTAAGGCACACACTTTTGCATATTTTGGGCCGAATGACTGACAGGTTGTCTGGGAGGCATCAGCACAGAATTTGAATCAGATCCACCCCTCACTCCTCACAAGAGTCTTTTCTTTGTCTCATTAGAAATAAATCAGCACCTTATTTGGAAATTACTATATTCTGATCTTTTGTTCCTAACGCCTACTTAGGGGAAATTAAAGAACAAATTAATAATCAGCTGTGTTTTGCTGTGCTCATTGGCTTCTCAGAAGTGATGAAAGTCTGAGACCACATAAAATACAGAGTTGAGACTGATCACTGAGACCAATTCTGAAATTGTGCAGATTCATTTATAAGCCAATTAAGTTTTCTTTTGGATTTTACTGTCCAAATAAAGATTACTCTGGCTTTAGAGAGCAGGCAAATAAAGATTTGTGCAATGAGAGAGAAAAAAAAAAACATTGTACGATCTTGAATTAGGATTGGTCTGAGATAAGAGGTAGGCTATTTCTATGTCCCAGGAGTTGGCTTAAGTATGAGAAAATGGTCAAATTCTCATATTAACATAAAATTTCCTTTCCTCTGGTAATGGTGGCATCACAGTAATTACATCCATTATTTCATACAGTCTTGGTGAAAACTAGTTAAGCAGGAAAGTCTAAACAGTAATGGATAAACAGTTGAAAGAAATAGCAAAAATCATTTGAAAAGAGCAAAAGTGATTAATAAATGGTTACATTAGCTTGTTAAGAGTAATGGATAAATGGCTAAAAAAAACGGATAAACCGTAAAAAGTTAACTTAAAGTAATATATAAAAAAAAATAATTACTTCATAGAAAGGTGATTGAATGGTTAAAATTGTTTAGGTGGATATAAAACTGGGTTAGACTGTGTTATATGGTCATTGCTGACGCGCGCACACACACACACACACACACACACACACACACACACACACAAACTGAAGGGGAAATCCCCTTCACTGCAGGTAAAACAGTATTTCTTTGGAAATGCCGGGAACTGTAAGACTCTAAAGGGATCACATATCTTTGAGCTGAAGTCGTTCTTTGGCTAAAGGGACTTATTGCAGCCTTAATTACTTTGGTAGGCCCAGTTTAATTTAATCCAACCCAGCCTGGCTGAGGAAGGAGTGAAAAGCCTCATCTAGTCAAGTACAAGAAAAAGGAGATATAGTTCAGATCCCCGAAGACGACATGGCTGTAATGCATCAAGCATATTTAAGAACTGCGTGACTAATGGCTGACTGCTTCAAACAATCAGAAACTCTTGCTCAAGCCTGTGGCCTGCCAGGATGACATCCCACCTGGGAATCATTCATAGATCATGGAAATACAGCTCATCCTTTTAAACACAGCATTTTTTTTTTTTTTTACATCCCCCCTTTTACATCTGTCGTCTGCTATTAAATAGCATGAACAGAATAAGTAAAATCCTTTGGCTCTGACGCACGTGTGAATGGCCTGACCACCCAGTCAGCTCTCAGGTTTCCAGGTTCATTCTCTCCAGAAAAGATGCCAGTTACTGACCCAGATGTGAAGCCTTTTATCGAGGATCATCCCCGGGTGGAGGGACCTCTATTCACTCTGTTTTCACCCCCTCCAATCCTCATCAGTAAGCAAAGGAGCCTAGCACACCACTGTGATTCCTGTCTTCATCGCAGGCTATTCTGGGCTGAGGTTACCCAGGACACCATGTGGCTTCACCCAGATTTAGCTGCCCACAGTATGCCTGAGTTAAATCATCTGTGTTTGTTATGCAAATAATAAATATTCATTAATGGTTCTTCCACAGTTCTTCAGATTCTTCCTCATTATTTTGTGTCAGCTCTGTAATCTCTAAAAGGATTTTACCCCTCTGGACTTCTAGAAATAATTCTGAACTAATATTGACACGTGCTAAAGAAGTGCGCCTGCGGTGGGAGAGTTGGACCAGAGGGCTGTGAAGAGGGTCGTGGAGCCAAGGCCAAACCGCGGGGCTACACAGAGAGGAGAGGGCGGCCTGCGGAACAACGGTGCATCAAAGACACTGAGTTGAACCACCATCCTTGTCTCCGCTCCTCTCCGCCTCTCGCACTCATACCCTATTTTCAGAAAGACCAACATGAGGGCAAACAGCAAAGCCTCCATTATTGTTGTTATCATTTCCAAACAGGAATCTTGTCAGGCCAAAGCAAATTTAGGGACTCTGGTGTCTGATGTGTATGCATGGACATGCACAGGCACTTGCGTGTGTGTTTTGTCAGGCAGCACACACCTTTTCATAGATCTCCATGTGTTTACCCATGCTGGTTTAGCTCACGAAGAGTCATATTCTGTCAGTTTTACTGTAGCCAGTGGGTCCAGAGCCCCCAAGCTGCTCTGCCCAGTGCTGTGGCTCAGCGAGGGATGGACTTGGCCTGGCATGGTCACTCTGGGCGCTGGTCCCATCTCTACACTGAGGTGATGAAGGAGGACTCTGTCCCCCTCCCACATCCCCACCCATGGCCACAGAGGTGAGGAGGCACCCAGGGGACACGCTGGCTGGCGTCTGAGGCCACATTCACCCATCTGACAAGAACAGGCTTGGCTGCTCTCAAAGCAATGGTGCCAGGGTGTCTTGCCCGCTGCTGCCCACGGTAACACCACTCAGCTGTGAAGTGCTCCATGACCACGAGAGTATAGTCAGGTCAGCATTTCCCATCTTTATCTGTTCATTTTTGAACTGACTGCATGTAGGTCTCTGTAAAACTGGGTTCAGCTTTGTCACATTGCTGTAGGGAACGGGGATTAAAATGTGATGGCAGACGTTTCCATGTGGTTTAGAGATTTAGCCAAAGGTTACAATAAAAATGCTATGCAGTCTGTTGTAATATGTATGTGTCATGTCCCGTAAAGTTCCTGAGTTTGTCTTCGTTGGATTTCCTGTTTTATTTTGGTAACAGTTGTCTGTCGTTTCAGATACCACCTACTGTCAAGTTTTCCTTCTCATTAATTAGTCAACCTGTCCTAATGTGTTTCATCTGTGTGTCATTATCTATCTTGTCTCAGAGTATTTAAGTCCCTGTCTGCCCCTCCTTTGTTGCCAGATCATTTTTACATTCCTGCGAGAGTCCCGGTGTTTTCCTGTGTTTCCTGTGAGTGTATGTTTGGCCACTTTTGACCACCCTTTTGCCTGATTTGGATACCTTTGCCTATGTGACTGATTACTTGTGTACCGACCTGAGCATGATTAAATACCCTGAACTTTTATCCCAGTCTGTGAGTCTGCTTTGTGGGTTCATCGCCAGCTTTTGCTTTATAGTATGATTGCACATTTAAACCACAAACTGGCCTCTCACGTTGGTACCTGATAATAGTCTTAGGATTTGACTCTCATACACTCCGCAGTCACCCTCATCTTGTTAAGAAAGAGGGCATCATTTTACTGCTCTCTTATACCAGGACCAAATTGCCTGTGTGAGCAGCACATTTGCATCATGGAACCTGTTGTTTTTTATCTCAGCTGCTCTGCTGCAGCACATCCAGAAAAACTGAGTCTCGACCTTTTTTACCATGTGATGGTTTTTAGCAAAAAATAGACAGTCAAAATGGTCTTTTGATAATTAGATTGGCATTATACTACCATATACTACCAGTTTCAATGTCTTCACCTAACACAGACATGAAGGAATACAAATATATCTTTCTTACTTAACCTTTCCTTTTTCAGTTTCAAAATTAAAGCCCTCTGACAATGTTTTTGTCAACCAAATCCCTTCAGTTGTGGACACAAAGCCTTTTATTGTGAAATATTTGCAGGATCATGCTATTGACAATGCAGTAGCCTGCATGACTCCCTAAATTAGTGGAGTATTGGCTTTTAATTGTGGAAATATAGTAGTTATAGCAGCAGGCAGCACCACAGCAACAATGCATTCAATGTGAACATAACAAGAACGTGAGCCACAGCAGTTCAGCAAGGTAGTCGTGACACGCTGCTCACACATGCAGTGTGGCCTGGGCATTAGTCTCTTGACTCTTCCAATCCAATCTTCTGAATAGGGTCACGCGTTTGTTATGATAACACAGCAGAAAGGTTTAACTGTGCCAGCCTGCCCAGGTGCTGGTGAATAGGGAGCTGCGACAATGGGCCATCAACTGAATGGAGCATCAAAGCCACCACTGATGATCTGATGATGACTGAGGGTCCTTGCATGAGGGTAGGGCCTCCTGCTTCAGAGAGCTGTTTGTGAACGAAAAGCACCATCATACAGGTTCACCCTGCCTTTGATTTGAGTCTTTCGTTAAGTGCCATAGTGGCGCCGATGTCAGCTGCATCTCACTGATCATTGGGCTGCAAGGACAAAGGATTGTGTTAACCAGGTGCATTGTCTTGATCTTAATGGCAAACAGAGGCAAGAGCTGAGTGGGGATTTTCGTTTGAATTTTACTGGAGAACAGAAGAGTTGTAGATAAAAGCAAGAAGAAAATAAAGCTGCTTTTTTTTCTTTCCGTCAGTGAACTAAAGAGACAATCCAGACCAGACCCACATGACCACTGTAGCCTGCCACCTGTTCCGTGAGAAAGCAATGTTCAGGACAAGAGTTCTCAAATCCAAGGGGGGATAAAGAAAGAAAAGAAATTTAGAAAAGAATGGAAAAGCAGTTAGTTTGAGCACGCTGGGCGCATACCAAGACTTAGCTCGCAGATTCCAAAGACAAGCTGATGGAAGTGAGCCAGGCCGCCTCACACGGGAGGGGAGGAGATATGAAAGAGAGGAAAGAAGAAGATGGAGTAAAAGGTGAAGAGAGGAGAAAAGGGGGGTTGTTAGTTGGAGGCATTAAAGAGATATTCAGGGACCTACAGGACACTGATGGACAAGGGACAGTGAGTGATGGAGGGAGATGTTGAGAGGGGAGGCCTGGGGTGCGTGAGATAGAGGGGAGTATTTGGGGAACACTACAGCTGGAGTACCTCAACACCCCTCACCCCAGTAACCCCTACCTGCCTTCTGTTTGCCCTCATCCCCCAACCCTAGTAAAAAAAACTTGGCTAACACCCCAAAATGCAATGACAGAAAGAAAAAGATTAATGCAGCCAGGATGCTCCGTGAATCATCGAACTCATCCATTCATCCATTGACAGAGAGGCTTTGATAGAGGACAGCAGCTAAGCAGGGCCATGCAAGGATTAATAGTTCAGGGAGATGCAACCATGCCACAAGTGGTTTGTCATGTTCTCTCTACAATTTCTCTCAGCACTCCCACCCCCCACCCCCATCCCACTCCCACACACACATGCACACACACACACACATCACAGACACAACTCCAGGATCACAGACTCTGAGCTCTTAGACCAGACTCAGTGCATGTAGGGTTAGGTACCAAAACTCCTTCCTATATGACTGGTACCTACCGGACCAAATCATAATGCAATGCCTCATTTCGGTGCCAGATTGTGTGAATAATGACAGAGAGTCAGCGCAAGCTAGAAAAATAAAGTGAGCATGTGTATGCAAGTGCTGCTGAGGCTGCAGTGGGCAGAGCAGAGAGTATGAAGTTAAGTGACAGTGTAATGTGTGAACAGTTTAGGCTGTTGAAGTGAATACATGCTACAACTCCTAAAGACCCAAGACAAACTCTCGTGTCTTGCCAACATGTTGTCAGCCCAACTTATGACACGTTTCAGCTTTGTCAATAGACTTCCAGTTCAACATATTTTGAGTTAGGTGTCCTTCTGCATCTGTTGTTTATGCACTGGGATGCCACTACTGTGACATCAAATGCACTTGGTGGGATGACGTGGTTTTGTTTAAGCAACAACAGCACGGATGGTTACATACAAATAGGAATCAAATATCTGACCTCTGCATCAAAATCCAGGACTCATCCAACTACCCTCTCACTCACCCTATAGACGCCCTCACAGTGCTTATATTACAATGTTAGCATAGTGTTACAACCTGACAGCATCCTGATGTGTCTTGCGCACATGGCAGATTGCGTATATTACGCAGCACATGCCAATTACAACACTGCGACTTGTTCCGTCTGTCCGCTTTCTCACCCGACACTGTCCAGTGGCATTCCATGCACATGCAAAAAGTGCCTTTTGGCGTTGCACCCTTACAGCAAAAGCGCTGACAGAGCGGCGCTGTTTTACGAAATGAATGAGAATGGGCTGGCCTTGCTTATCACCTGCTGATGAAGTGATGGGGGTTAGCACCAAAGTCAGCAAACTAAGTTAGCCTCCTAGACTCCCTAAAGGTAGACTGTTAAGATGGATCAGCTGTTCCCCTTGTAGTGACAGTCTCAGCCACTCCCAAACAGATAAAATGTGACATGTGTCTGGCTGCTGATTCTCTCCTATATTAGTGAGGCAATTACAGACCCATATCATAATTTATTTGTTTTTTTAGTAGTCCAGTGACTGTTATTTCATGTTAAATCATTATTCATAAGGTGAATTTGTTAATAATGCTTTGTAAATGGTACCCAACCTTAAGTGCATGTTTAGAGAACATGTGAGCCTCTTTGTTCAGTGACAAAAACCATCCTTCACTCCAGAGGTAACTCACTGACAGACTGCTCAGACGCAAGAAGAGAGATGGATGAAGACACTTTGTACCTTGAAGAGAGAGGGAGGGGAAATGGACTGATAGGACCAAGAGATAGCAGATAGCAGAAGAGGATATGTTGTTATCAGTAAAGCGGTAGAAAGACAGAGATAAGGGACAGCATCAGAGAAGATGGAGGACAGCAGAAAAGAAAACCCAACATAAATTTGCTCGGTTTAGGCCGGAGCAATAGGAGCTGCATCATCCTGAGACACAGCGGCATCGCGGGCAAGATTACTGTCTCCACTGTCTCTCAGCTGGACCTCCCTGACAACCAATCCCCATCCAGGAAGCTTTGTAACCCAGGCCATGAGAGGGTGGGGCAGGGTCAGGGGTTGGGAGTTTTAGGGCTGACAGACAAGAGAGATTGATGCCCGTTGACAAAACTTGAGCCCTATTCGGTCTCAGCAGCAGCCCTGCCTGCTCCCCAGGGGCCAGTGGGTGGTGGGGGGGGGGGGTCAGAGATACAGATACAATCCCCCATCCCCGTCTCATCCCCAGGGACACACACTTTGACTGCCCCCAACTCACACACTTAAATGCAATCCCACTTTCCTGTCCTGTCTTGTTTGATCATGTCTTAAACTGTAAGAGGAAGCAGCGAAAGGCCTCAGTAAAAGGAGAGCTCTGACATATATTTTGTTTCATCCAGCCGTGAATTCCTGCGAGGGTGCGCGCGGCATTACTGTATGTGTGTCCATTGGCTAGAATAGAGCATGGTGTTACTGGGAGACGGTGAGATCAGTGGTTTCCAAGTAGTCCAGCCACAGGATCAAGATTTGTCCTTAGTCAGTAGTTCAAGGTCCTCACATAAGATAAATTACCATATATTCAATTTTATTTTCACAAAATGTAAACAACACATGAGCTTAGAATACAATGAAAGAAAACATATTGCAAGATTCAAGTGCAGTAACTTAAAACTCAGTGGATATACAGCACTGCAACCAAAAAGAATGCATATTATTGCCTCAAGATCAGTGACATAAAAATGCTGCAACGGCACTGCATGTTAATGTGCCAAATAATACCATAAAAATGTTTCTGTACAAAAAACCCAAAAAAACCTCTCACTTTACAGCAGAAACTTCAAAATTAAAGCTCTGTGCTGGAAATTCACTGTATTTCATATTAAAGTGTGTTTTCTTTATAAACTTGATATGTTTGTGAGTTACTTGTGGTCCATTCAGAATGAGCCCATAACCCACTTTTGGACCACAACCCACCAGTTGGGAACCACTTGCAAAGATGGAGTGAGTCTCATGGGTGGAGGTGCTGTAGAGGTAAAGTAATGCAGCATTAACTGTCACAGATAGAGTTACATGGGGGACTGATTCCTTAGACCAAGCAGGTTGTTAAACTCACAACAGCCTTTCACAGATACTGTTACACACAGCCAACCAGCTCAGTGAGGGAAAAGGTGTTGGTGAAAACAAAAGGTTATACTTTGTTGTTTGTTGTGACGTTAGATTGCCGTAGCACTTCCTCTCATAAAAGAGAACGAGCAAGAAGAGCCGAACATGCAACACGGACCCCGGCTGTGAGTGCAGGTCATTGACTCTGCTTCTCGCTCATCTCTCATTTCATGAAGTCATTCATGAGGAACGTAACAGTGCTGCACGGCCCTCCGCTCTCTGCAGAGAGAATGTGAGATGCTACATGCATACTGTTTGCAGATATGTGCAAAGTAGAGGACTTGAGGAATACAGAAAACCATGTCATGCAAACTTCTCAGGAAGGGGGATAAATAATGCTCTAAAGTTAGGCTAAATTTTGGTGATGGAAAAATGGCATGGTCATTTCACAGGGGTTCCTTGACCTCGAGATATCCGAATGAAAATGGGTTCTGTGGGTACCCATGAGTCTTTCCTTTACAGATATACCCACCTTATACTAGTGCCATGCATTTAGTTTCTTTTCAAGACAAAAAAATGCTTTAAGTCGTCAAAATGGACTTCAAAACTGTTTTGTAATGCAAAAATAATGGATGTGTAATAATGTGATTGAATCTAGAGTTCATGACGTCTTTAAAAATCAGTCGTTTGACAGCTCTAGATGTGTTAAATGGTTATAACCATTAGTATGAAAGTTTGCATTTAAAAGGGCTCCTTATCTTAGCTGTCTGTGAGGGCTTCTCATGAAAAATCCTTATTGTACAAAACATTTATACTGAACAAATATAAAAATGATATCTGATTTCTATAATACATTTATATTGATAATGAGCACATTTATTTTATTCATCTGGCAGATGATTTGGTAATTTAGAGAGTAAAACTTAGTGAGATAAAGGATACATTTTGTAGCGCTGTCAGGTTTTAACAAGCTGACCTCACTCCATCTCTGACTGCGCTCACCCCATCAGAAGAACAAGGTGAAGATTAGGTGTAAACACAGAATCGCTGGCCGTTTGAAGCCAACCGGGAGGTCATGTTCACGGCCCCGTCTACTTCCACCCTGTTTCCTCCATTGATTGGGAATGTTTATCACATCAGGGAGAGGTCAAGGGGGGGGTCAAGTCGAAGAGGGGCTAGCCGGCTTCCACCCAACAGTCTGGCTTATGATACTGTCCAGAGCCTGACCACAGACACAAAAACGTGTTGAGCAGGATTTAGAGGATTTCAAAGGGATGGAGGGAGAACATGTTTGTGTTCATTGACGCTGAAGAAAGATGGAAGGTTTGGACCAACAAGCAGATAAAGAAAAGCAAAAAGAAGTTCCTTGAATTTTCAAGTTATCCAAGGTTGTCTGTCTGCTAAACACCTATGTGCAGCTTCTTGTTAACATCTCAGGTCCACTGTTAATCTATTCACCTCCTCCTCTGTAATTTGCATCATCAGCCTGGTCTCAGACCAGCAGGACACTCATGAAGCTTTCATCTCCAGACAGAGGCCTAGTTCAGGGCCTTTCCTTGTGACTTGAGTGTTTCCTTGGCTTAGCCCGGGGCACAAAGACATCCCTCTCATGAATGACAGGGCTGGGACCTCTCCTGCCTCCCCATTTGACCCCCTTGTTGGCCTAATTGTGTGTAATGCCAGGGCCATGCCCCACCCAACCCCAGCAGGGCTTCCCGCCGCCGCAACGAGCCCCACGGGCTACAGAGGCCAATTATTTCTGTATTGTTGACACAGACAACCTGACAGTCTCCCTCCTACATAACTGCTTTCCTCCCATGTTCTCCTGTGTCTCTCTGTCTCCCTCTCTTCCCATCTTTTTCAGGACCACCTAAGTGTTTGCAGGGCCTAATGTGCACAAGGGCCTGATTTTTTTTTCATGCTGTGTGTGTAGGATCCTCTCAGTTCTGCTCACGCTCTCTGCATACCAGCAGAGAGAGCCATTAACAATGCCGCCTCAAGGCACGACCATGGCGGGAGGGTGTGAGGGGGTTAAAGGTCACCTGCTGTAGAGCCAAAGTCATTTGTTTACTTCTTGACCCAAAAGTGTTTCACCAAAAAGACTGTTATTATTATTATCTATTTATTATTATTATTATTATTATTATTATTATTATTATTATTATTATTATTATTTGATCTTAAATGAATCAAATCAAATCATCAACCACAAAAGAAGCCCTAAACATCCACAAAGGGATGCAAAGCAGTTACAAATAATGTGTGTATGTTCAGCTATTAATTGATAATATTAGAATATCTAATGTTGTTTGTATGGCATTATTTATTTCTCTGAAATGTCTAACTATTATTTAAGTAGAAAATCTTATTGCCAAGAACCAGGACTTAAGATCTGAGTTTTGTACATTTTTACACATTCAGTGTAAAAACAAGTCCTGCAGAGACAAAACATCACAGAGTGTTATATAAACTGTGCAGTCAAGGACAGCAAACTGTAAATTGGGGACCCTTTTCATCTTGAGCCCTGCACGGATGCCTGCCAAAGTGTGGGGAGAAGACAATGACAAGACTGTGAGTGATTGTATTCGTGTGTGTGAGTTATGATCTGCACCTTTCTGCAAGTTGTCAGGTATGGCACTGGCGGAGGGACAAAAATGAAAGAGAACATCATGATCGCACTTTGATGAGAATGAGGGGGCTTGCTTAGCACTGAAGAGCGCAGAGGGAGTGTTTGAATGTGTGTTTGTGTGAGTGTGTACACAGAATGTGTAAATGTGTGTGCACAGCTCTTTGACTACATGCAGTATATACCTGCTGTAAACTTCCCTCCCAGGTAAGCAACAGCAAGGACTCATCTGTTTTGCAGACATGGATGTTGATTTAAAGTACAACTTGACTTGTGTGCGGAGGCATACAAGCACGTGGCAATAATTCTAGTTCTAAACCTAATTGTTTCTTTTTTCTTTTTTTTGCCTTAACCTAACCAGACCATTTCACCTCATTAACCACGTCTTACAATGTGTTTCAGTTGTGCATCACAAAGATACGCGAAAGGTTGCCCTGTGCGTTGCTTTGAGACACCAAGGGGTGTGTAAAAGCGTTTGTGCTTGACGACCTGGGAATTAGAATTGCCATTCCACAGTTCTCTCCCTCTTTGCTGTGTCGTCTCTCTCCTGTAAGGTTTTGTGGCCGGGCTGGATGGTATTTGGAGCACAGTGCGTCTTAACAAAGCTGCCTTTATGTGGACCCACTCACTGTGGTTTTGACCCGTAACTACCTCTGCTGTCAGACCAAGATGGAGTGTGTGTGTGTGTGTGTGTGTGTATTTGGCATATGGTGTGGTATATCTAATTCGATGTCCTTCTGTTCTCCAGCCTAAAATGTTCACTCCACTTCACAGTGTCCACACAATATCCAGTATGTGACAGTTATTGTTCTACTGGGATACAAGTCCCACCAGGTGTGTATGATGTGTGTGACAGACTGATGATTTAGCACCACAGGTCTGTGCTTTTTAACGAGTTAGAGGAGCCTGTGCAGACGGATGGATAAGTTGGACCCATGGGAGCCATTAAGGCTCCTATAGAGAGGACCCCCGGCTGCCTGACTCCACCCCAGAGACAGTGCTGCAACAAGGGTGTTGGGCCAGGCTGGTGTGAGCTGGGACCGGTCTGTGGTGTGACGAATGGGACACCTGAGCCAAACTGTAACACCACCAGCGTGGTGGGTCCCCCTAATCACTCTGGCTGCCCAACTTCCAGCATCGGGTTTCAGATTCCGGGGGTTGTGATGGTGGAGCTCTGATTCAGTGGAGCTGAGGTGTCTGGTTTGCTTTAACAACAAACATTTACTGACTCTCCTACACATACCACTCAGTACCCTTCAATGCTCAAACCCAAAAACACACAGATGAGCAAATTAGCACATGCTTTGGCACACGCAGACATCACATGCACCTCACACCCAAGGCTCCTGAGCCTTGTAACTGTGACTGCGATGGAGTTACAGGGCCACTCACAGCCAACCTGGGTCTCAGATTGGATCAAGCTTACAATTTACAAGACTGAGTCTCATCCAGCATATGGTAGACAACTGGAAATTTGTGAAATATGATAACTTATATGTTAGATGATGACCCCCTAATAAAGTGAAATATATGGAGAGAATATACCAGCTGTTCCTCTCTACTCAAATCTCTTGCCAGGCCACTTTAAAGCCCCCCTGCAATAACAAGTTTTAGGAAGTAGTATTATTAGTCTCTTACATATACACAGTGTTCTCATGATCAAATAAACCTTGGCAGAAAATGAAATGGCCAATGAATAAACACTTCTCTAAATTTGTCATTGACAGTTAAAGTCGGCCTATTTTGTGGTTTAAAGGGGGGTTTCGGATACAGGGGGGCAGAAGTGGATGCTTGGTGACACAGCGCTCTGTTGACATGGCAAACTATCAGTTTACCATGTTAATTGAACATCTAATAGCTTGCACGGAGCAGATGGCCTGAGGTGAAACATGTCCTCCTGCCCCCTCTCTTTGGGTTTTATTTCTGGATCAGCTGGAAGAGGTGGGCTGCGAAGGAGCCAGAGGACGGTCTCTGTGCCCAGGACTAAAGCCTCCCTGTTCGGGCAAATGAGACCCACTCCTCCCCTCATCTTTTCTTACATCCACCACGTCCAAATTTAGGTAAGGGGAAAACTATGCAGGGAGATATTTCAGTAAACTGTGTGTCAATAGTGATGTGTGCCAAAGCAAACTCCATTTGCACTTGTTTCTCTCCTTAATCGCTCATCTAAACAAGCTTGAGGGTTGGTGGGAAAAGGAGGAAGAAGGGCAAGGGGGTGGGGAGGTGGAAAGGTGAGGAGGCAAGAAAAGGGGGAGTGGACGCGGGTTTGCCAAAATAAATGCATGAATGCCGTCTTTGACTGACTGGCATCTTTGAAGTGAGCTATAATTGCAGGCCTCTTGTCCAGCAGTGGAGCCTGTGGCAAGCCGGGCCCTGGCCAAGCTGAGATGTCTGGCTGCAGCACTGAGGAAACGTCATGGCTTAACAATAAACAAAGTCAAGAGGCCTCAATTCAGCGTGATACATCGTCATGCTTTGGTGGCAGCAGAGTGGAACCACACAAAAGAAAAGCATCTATTGCTTCATTCATTTGAAATTCTCAGAAATTCAGCTGTTTATGACCGCTGCAGTAACACTGCACTGATAGGAAACCAGCATAGTTCCACAGTGGGTGCACCACTCACAAAAATCCCCCGACTAAGAGATGACGGCATGTATAACGAGGTAAGTACCAAAGCACTATGAGGGCTGAAGAGGATCCTCACAAAGCTCCTTTCACAGCAGCACATATCCAGCCATTAGGTAACACTTGAGTCCCCAGCCCTCTCAGAACAGCGCTACCTGTGTGTACTGTGCTCCACTGCTCTCTGAAAACGCGCTAAACGTGTGAGCATGTGTTTATGTGTACATGCATGTGTGTGGACATGGGTACATGATTCAGAGAGGGGGCTGGTGAGGGGGTCCTGAGACATGAGAGCCGGATGTGGTGGGGTAAAACTCTTTCTGACCACGGTGATGTTTTTTTCCACTCGGAGTAGGGGGGTGTGTGACAGAGTTACATGGGCTGTGATTAATACACGGCTCCTTGATGTCTTATTTAGAAAATAAACCCACCCAACCCCGTGATTATTAGACTGAACTCCCTGAAGAATACCTTTACACAATGCACCTTTCAGTTACTCTTAAACAGATTTTTTTTTTTTTTTGCCAAGGGTGTGTTGTCCGGGTTTTTTTTCTTAAATGTTCCACTGGAGCACTTGTGAAAAGGGGAAAACCCAGCTTGCTATTGCCTTACAATACCCCTCGGTGTATGCATATGTAACTTTGTACTGCTTTTTTAAAACTGGAAAAGTAAACGGAGGAGGGATCACATAGGTGTTGCATGGAGCAGAGCTGTACTTGTCGGGGCAGGGCTTAAAATGGCTGCTAGGGACTTCTTGTCCTTTGTTTCGCTTTCTAATGATGAGGATCCTCGGCAGCTCAGCTAGTGTGATGAGAAGATGGAGAGGCTGATCACCTTGAAGAAGCTATTTGATGTTTTCCTCAATTTCGGCGTCATGCCAAACTCACATTCCAGGACCCTGCAGATGAAGTGTCTCTTTAACTAGCTGGTCTTTTCACGGCCGTGAGAAACTATTTCTGTCAAACTTGGTTTGAGGAGTTTATAGTATCAACATTTTCAGTTGTATATTGTCATATTTTCTCCATAAAAAACAAGTCCCTGATTTATGAAGCATATCCTCAACAGCACAGTTTGTGCTCAACTTAAAGAAGAACACCACCTAAATTAAGAATTCCATTTCCATGGCCTAGGAGCGTTCGGTCAATATTTGTGAACATGAGCGACTCTCTCGCAAAATCTGGACCCAGAGAAGTAAGTCTGAAACTTGTGATGTCATATGGTATAAAGTCAGTTGCTGCTAGAGACGACTAGTGGCACAATTTGGGGAAGAAGGCACACTGTAAGGTGTAGAAAAAAATGACAAAACATTAACACCGGAAGAAAACGCCAGACTCCTGCAGTGTTTCAACCAAATACCATCCTGCTGGGTTTCATGCGTGTGAGGTTCCATCTGGTCATGTTCTCTAGTGATGCTGCAGGCAGATGTGGCAGGTGCCGTCTGCTGGCATGTAATAACACCATGACCAGTTCTGTCTGGCCATGTTCTTAACTGAAGCAATCCAGCAGCGTTGCATGTTCACACGAAAGTTGCCTTGTGGCATTGAGCACTTATGGCAAAAGCACTGGTAAATATGGAGAAGCTGATCATTTTAGTGCAGGGATATCTAGATCTTTACATATGCCCCACAGCCAATATTTCTCTCATTCTTAATACCACTTTTCTTGCAGTAATTTCAGTGTTAGAAACCAATGCCAAAAGCCACGTTTCTCTGCAGCATGACATGCGGACAGGCGGTCAGTTTAGAATGCAACCAAATGAAACCTGTCAAGTACGCATGATATACTGTTGGACAACATCTGGTAATGTTAGGAGTACAAAGGTTCCTATAGGGCAGGTGGAAGGGGCAGTGGATAGGTCTTACAAACCCCAGACTTTCGTGCAGGAGTTTTTCTTTCTTTCTTTCTCCCTGCCTTAGTTGCCTATTAATGTCCAAGCACTGGTTGCCATGTGTATTTGTTCCCTAAATATAATCACATGCTTTTGTAGCAAAATCCCACCATGTGCTTTGTTGACATCCAGGCAGAAGGATACTTAGAGCTTAATATGTAGACTTGGAAGTCCACTGACAAAGCAGCAATATTTGAGGATTTGGGATGAGAATGTGTTGATATTTCAGGCCTAATATACAAAAAAGCAATGCCTGGGAGAAGATCAGCTCTGCACTCAGGGTTTCAGGTGAATAGGCTATCATAACAGTCATGATTATAGTCGCTTAGCAACCTCAGATGCAACCTGACTCGAGGCTTTTGAAAATTGTAGGCACAAGAGAAGCACCCAGTGTTTTTTTATGCAGTTAAAGATGCGGCTTGTGTCCCGGTCCTTTTTCTATTGAAGTGTTCTCAGTTGTGAAATAGAAAATGTACCTTTACCTACTCAGAACACTCTCCTGTGTGCTCTCAGTGTCAGCTAGAACATCTTTCACCATGATGTCTATAGAGCAGCTTCAGATTTTAGATCCTATGACATGTATGAATTATTTTTTGAAAATGCTATTATTTTTGATGGTTATTCAATCAGTCCTGGCCATTCATGGAAGTGTCCTTGTAGTCTATTCTGTAACACTCTCTGCAGATTCCCTCTTTGCATGCAAACCCTGGTGCTGACAGGAGGAATCCAGGCCCTGGGTGGGGGCTTGGCGGGTGAACCTGGCAACTATCCAAAGGCCTACCCTCCCACCACCAGTCACACACACAGCCCCCCTTTCGTCAGAGTACACACACCTGTGCCTCAGTCTGGGCCTCTCTCGGCTGCTGGTCTGAACCCCAGGAACCCCAGCGTTGTCGTGCTGTTTGATCCAACAAAATCTGAGGTTGTCTCTAACATTCAGGTGCTGCACACAAAACATGCGCCAGCACTAAATGCAGTCATGCAGATATGTGAATACACTGTACACTAATGTAGGGGAGTCACTTACACCACAGATGGCGACTTGAATCTACAAGCTGCACTAAAGCTGCCTAAGCACTGATGTTGATCTTGATTTTGCCTCTGTAATCGACCAAATGTCAGGGATGGATGGCATTAGACGTGTCAAGTTGACACGTCTAATGCCAGTGTCAACCTGAAGTAGAATACTGATAATAGATGAAGTTGATGTTTTGTTGGTTGTAAACTGTGTTGTTAAGAAACCAAAAGCCAGTGTCTTCAACATGACTCATGTGAACATCATCTTGAAGTAGAATAACGGCATTTAGTCACAAGGTATGGAGAACAAAACCCAACAAAAGCAAAATACCTTGATATTAATATTTATATTAATAACAAGGTATTTTGCTTTTGTTGGGTTTTGTTCTCCATACCTTGTGACTAAATGCCGTTATTCTACTTCAAGATGATGTTCACATGAGTCATGTTGAAGACACTGGCTTTTGGTTTCTTAACAACACAGTTTACAACCAACAAAACATCAACTTCATCTATTATCAGTATTCTACTTCAGGTTGACACTGGCATTAGACGTGTCAACTTGACACGTCTAATGCCATCCATCCCTGACATTTGGTCGATTACAGAGGCAAAATCAAGATCAACATCAGTGCTTAGGCAGCTTTAGTGCAGCTTGTAGATTCAAGTCGCCATCTGTGGTGTAAGTGACTCCCCTACATTAGTGTACAGTGTATTCACATATCTGCCTGACTGCATTTAGTGCTGGCGCATGTTTTGTGTGCAGCACCTGAATGTTAGAGACAACCACAGATTTTGTTGGATCAAACAGCACGACAACGCTGGGGTTCCTGGGGTTCAGACCAGCAGCCGAGAGAGGCCCAGACTGAGGCACAGGTGTGTGTACTCTGACGAAAGGGGGGCTGTGTGTGTGACTGGTGGTGGGAGGGTAGGCCTTTGGATAGTTGCCAGGTTCACCCGCCAAG